>NW_027251331.1:1200000-1524759 GCF_044704955.1 Pristiophorus japonicus | reverse complement strand
CACTACCCCGCTCTCTCCCCATAGCCCTGTATCAATCCCAAACTAATCCCACTGCCCCGCTCTCTCCCCATAGCCCTGTATCAATCCCCAAACTAATCCCACTGTCCCGCTCTCTCCCCATAGCCCTGTATCAATCCCCAAACTAATCCCAATGCCCCGCTCTCTCCCCATAGTCCTGTTTCAATCCCCAAACTAATCCCACTGCCCCGCTCTCTCCCCATAGCCCTGTATCAATCCCCAAACTAATCCCACTGCCCCGCTCTCTCCCCATAGACCTGTATCAATCTCCAAACTAACCCAATGCACCGCTCTCTCCCCATAGCCCTGTATCAATCCCCAAACTAATCCCACTGCCCCACTCTCTTGCCATAGTCCTGTATCAATCTCCAAACTAATCCCACTGCCCCGCTCTCTCCCCATAGCCCTGTATCAATCCCCAAACTAATCCCACTGCCCCGCTCTCTCCCCATACCCTATATCCATCCCCAAACTAATCCCACTGCCCCGCTCTCTCCCCATAGTCCTGTATCAATCACAAATAAATCCCACTGCCCCGCTCTCTCCCCATAGCTCTGTATCAATCCCCAAACTCATCCCACTGCCCCGCTCTTTTCCCATAGCCCTGTATCAATAACAAACTAATCCCACTGCCCCGCTCTCTCCCCACAGCCCTGTATCAATCACAAACGAATCCCACTGTCCCGCTCTCTCCCCATAGTCCTGTATCAATCACAAATAAATCGCACTGTCCCGCTCTCTCCCCATAGCTCTGTATCAATCCCCAGACTAATCCCAATGCCCCACTCTTTTCCCATAGCCCTGTATCAATCACAAACTAATCCCACTGCCCCGCTCTCTCCCCATAGCTCTGTATCAATCCCCAAACTAATCCCACTGCCCCGCTCTCTCCCCATAGTCCTGTATCAATCCCCAAACTAATCCCACTGCCCCGCTCTTTTCCCATAGCCCTGTATCAATCACAAACTAATCCCACTGCCCCGCTCTCTCCCCACAGCCCTGTATCAATCACAAACTAATCCCACTGTCCCGCTCTCTCCCCATAGTCCTGTATCAATCACAAATAAATCGCACTGCCCCGCTCTCTCCCCATAGCTCTGTATCAATCCCCAGACTAATCCCACTGCCCCGCTCTTTTCCCATAGCCCTGTATCAATCACAAACTAATCCCACTGCCCCGCTCTCTCCCCATAGTCCTGTATCAATCCCCAAACTAATCCCACTGCCCCGCTCTCTCCCCATAGTCCTGTATCAATCCCCTAATAATCCCACTGCCCCGCTCTGTCCCCATAGTCCTTTATCAATCCCCAAACTAATCCCACTGCCCCGCTCTCTCCCCATAGCCCTGTATCAATCCCCAAACTAATCCCACTGCCCCGCTCTCTCCCCATAGTCCTGTATCAATCCCCAAACTGATCCCACTGCCCCGCTCTCTCCCCATAGCCCTGTGTCAAACCCAGAATCTATACAGAAAGAGAGAGTAGGGACACAAACACTCTCTCTCTCCCTATGTCTCTCACTCTTTGTCTCGATCTCTGTCTCTCTCCATGTCTGTCTCTCTCCCTCTCTCTCTCGCCATCTCTGTCTCTCTCTCACTCGATGTCTATCTCCCTCTCTCTCACTCCCTCTCTGTCTCTAACTCTCTCTGTATTTCCATCTATGTTCTCTCTCTCTCTCGCCATCTCTGTCTCTCTCTCACTCGATGTCTATCTCCCTCTCTCTCTCTCCCTCTCTGTCTCTCTCTCTGCCTGTATCATCCGTGACCTCATAATAACTTGACCCCGCGTGGATAGGATCAGGAGCACAGGGCAGAGGTAGAGAGTTAGAAAATGTAATACCAAATGACACATTGTAAATCCCAGTGAGACTCTAAATAAACCGATACAAATATAAAATGTGAGAAGACTTTAATAAAAAGTAAACGCAGACAGCACCTCCATCCCCGCCCCTTCTCATCACTGCCCCGCTCCTTTGTATTAAAAAGCAGCAATAAGTTGTGCTCTGAAAGTGAGCAGATTGCTCAGGTATCAGCACCACGCACCATTGGTGATGGGAAATACACAAACTATCTCTCTTCACAGAGACCCGGAGTTTGTAAACCTTCGCTTTAAAGGGCTGAATGTTCACATTTCCTCCGTGCGAGCTGTAAAACTGGAGCCGATCCCCTAACACCCGAGTTGTGGGAGGTAAAAGTCAGAATTCACCCCAGAGTGTTGAACCATCCCTTGTAGCCCATTGTAGACCACTGACAGCCAGGAGATGGGGATGGTGAGCTGGGCAAAGGTCTGTAAAGTTTTACAGTACAATATCACCTGCTGCTGGTGTACATCAGTACTGCAGTAATACCAACATTGGAGAGACATTCACTTCATTTCACAATTCAGTCAAGGTCTTTCTTCAGAACTGAGAGATAATTGGATCAGAGAGAAGGTAAAATAAACAGGGGCCTGGAAAGCTGTCATTAAATCCCCTCACCTTTCTGAGTACATAACTCACTCAGAGAATTGTGAACCTGTGGAATTATCTGCCTGACTCCAATGACTGAGTGAATCCCTTCCCACACACGGAGAGGTGAACGGTCTCTCCCCAGTGTGAACTCACTGGTGTATCAGCAGGTGGGACAACTGAGTGAATCCCTTCCCACACTCAGAGAGGTGAACAGTCTCTCCCCAGTGTGAACTCACTGGTGTATCAGCAGGTGGGATAACTGAGTGAATCCCTTCCCACACTCAGAGAGATGAACGGCCTCTCCCCAGTGTGAACTCACTGGTGTATCAGTAGTTGGGATAACTGAGTGAATCCCTTCCCACACTCAGAGAGGTGAACAGTCTCTCCCCAGTGTGAACTCGCTGGTGTATCAGCAGGTGGGATAACTGAGTGAATCCCTTCCCACACTCAGAGAGATGAACAGCCTCTCCCCAGTGTGAACTCGCTGTTGTATCAGCAGGTGGGATAACTGAGTGAATCCCTTCCCACATTCAGAGAGGTGAACGGTCTCTCCCCAGTGTGAACTCACTAGTGTATCAGCAGGTGGGATAACTGAGTGAATCCCTTCCCACACTCAGAGAGGTGAACGGCCTCTGCCCAGTGTGAACTCACTGGTGCATCAGCAGGTGGTATAACTGAATGAATCCCTTCCCACACTCAGAGAGGTGAACAGTCTCTCCCCAGTGTGAACTCACTGGTGTATCTGAAGGTGGGATAACTGAGTGAATCCCTTCCCACACTCAGAGTGGTGAACGGCCTCTCCCCAGTGTGAACTCACTGGTGTATCAGCAGGTGGGATAACTGAGTGAATCCCTTCCCACACTCAGAGAGGTGAACGGTCTCTCCCCAGTGTGAACTCACTGGTGTATCAGTAGGTGGGATAACTGAGTGAATCCCTTCCCACACTCAGAGATGTGAACAGTCTCTCCCCAGTGTGAAGTCGCTGGTGTATCAGTAGGTGGGATAACTGAGTGAATCCCTTCCCACACTCAGAGAGGTGAACAGTCTCTCCCCAGTGTGAACTCGCTGGTGTATCAGTGGGTCGGATAACTGAGTGAATCCCTTCCCACACTCAGAGAGGTGAACAGTCTCTCCCCAGTGTGAACTCGCTGGTGTATCAGTGGGTGGGATAACTGAGTGAATCCCTTCCCACACTCAGAGAGGTGAACAGTCTCTCCGCTGTGTGAACTCGCCGATGTGTTTACAGCTGGGACGTGTCGTGGAAACGATTCCCACAGTTCCCACATTTACATGTTTTTTCTCCAGTGTGACTGCGCTTGTGTCTCTCCAGGTTGGATGATCGGCTGAATCCTTGCCCACACACACAGCACGTGTACAGTTTATCCTCGCTGTGAACAGTGTTTTTTGCTTCCATTGTCAAACGCCGAAGATATTCATGTCCCGATGAAACGAGTGACTCCATCAGATCTGAATGTGAAGTTTTTTTCCAGCCTCTGGTCGACAAATCTTCCGCATTTAATATCCTGTAAAGTGAACTTCTGTAAATTAAATTGAATGAAGAACATTAGAATATAAGAAATAGGAGCAGGAGAAGGCCAAACGGCCCCTCGAGCCTGCTCCACCATTCAATAGGATCATGGCTGATCTGATCATGGACTCAGCTCCACTTCGCTGCCCGCTCCCCATAAATCTTTACTCCCATAATCGCTCAAAAATCTGTCTATCTCCGCCTTAAATATATTCAATGTCCCGGCTTCCACAACTCTCTGGGACAGAGAATTCCACAGATTTACAACCCTGTGAGAAAAAATTCCTCCTCATCGCAGTTTTAAATGGGCGACCCCTTACTCTGACACTATGCTCCCAGGTTTTAGTTTCCGCTATGAGTGGGAACATCCTCTCTGCATCCACCTTGTCAAGCCCCCTCAGTATCTTTTATGTTTCAAAAAGATCACCACTCATTCTTCTTAACTCCAATGTGTAAAGGCCCAAACTACTCAAACCTGTCTTCATAAGTCAACCCCCTCACCTCAGGAATCAACCTCGTGAACCTTCTCTGAACTGCCTCCAATGCAAGTATATCCTTCCTTAAATACAGAGACCAAAACTGCACGCAGTACTCCAGGTGTGGCCTCATCGATACCCTGTCCAGTTGTAGCAGGACTTCTCTGCTTTTATACTCTACCCCATTGCAATCCCAGTTTCTCCAGTCTGTCCAGATAACTGAAGTCCCTCATCCCTGGAATCATTCTCATAAAACTTTCCTGCAACCTCTATAAGGCCTTCATATTCTCCCTAAAGTGCGTTGCCCACAATTGGGCATAATCCTCCAGTTGAGGCCGAACCAATGCTTTGTGCAGGTTCATCATAATAGCCACACTTTTTACTCTATACTTCTATTTATGAACAGAGATACTGTCTGGAACAGTGGCTCTCAACCTTTTTGTGTTCGCGGCACACTTTCGAATACTAGAATTTTTGGCGGCACAAGTGAAGGGATTAAAAGGTGAACACAGGTTAAATAAAAGCAAGTTTCAGAAAATTTATAAAACATTTTATTAATCACACTATATGAAGATATTCAACATTGTACACATGTATATTATTAATTATTTTTCATTCTGAAAGTAACAATAACATAATAATATATAATAATAATTCCTCACGTTAATTATAGATTAATTAGAATTTTAACGTGATACTTGAGCCTGACGTTTTTTAGTTATGTCACTAGTATTACGGCATATAACCGATAAGGCGACTCTCATTTCATGTTCAAGTTCACCAAGTTTTTCCCATTTTTTTACATTTGATGTTTCTAAGATTAGAGAACCCTAATTCACACAGATATGATGTTGAAAACTGCATCAGTATTATCAAGGCTTTTTTTGATATTACAGGATATTCTTCTTCAATAGAAGTCCAGAACGCATCAAGAGACATATCTGAATGTTTCATTTTAAGACCCCGGTCTGTAGAACTAGAAGTCAATTCTTCTTCTTGCAATGTAAGGTCAAAATCTGACATACTAATTGGAGAAAATGGATTTCTTACACAATCACACTTCTCTACTTCCAAAGATGGAAAATATTTTTTGATGTTCTCTTCCAGTGATGCCAAATGCTCTATCACTATAGGAGCAACCTTTTTAATACTGTGATTTGGTATCAAATGGAACATTTCAAGATTGTTTTCTGTTGCTCTCTTTTTCCAGATAGAATTTTTTCCTGAAAAGCTAATAGCTTGTCTGTAGAGGTGAGAATGTTTACATTTGGCCCTTGCATTCTGGTATTAACGCTGTTTAAACAATTATAAAAACCTGCCAGATATGCTAACTTAGCACACCACATTTCATGCTTAAGGTATTTGCAAAAGGTATAGTTTCCTTCTCTTTCAAAAATACTGAGAATTCTTCTTTTAAGTTCAAATACACGATATAAGACTTATCCCCTTGAAAACCATCTTACCTCTGTGTGCAAAAGTAAACATTCATGCTGTCCATCCATAGCTTTGCAGAGCTGTTTAAACAAGCGAGTTTTTGAAGCACTTGAATTTATATAATTTACAATATTAACAACTTGATCTAACAAGATTTTAATTCTAGTGGTAATGTCTTTGCAACAAGTGCTTCTCTATGCAAAAAGCAATGGGTGAATAAGATATTTGGATTATTTTTTTTGCGATGGTAATGAATCCTTTGACATGTCCCACCATAGATGGAGCACCGTCCGTGCAGATTCCAACACATGGGTCCCATGACATTTTGAAATCTTCTAAATATGAATTTACAGAATCAAACATGTCTTGACCTCTAGTATTTTCTGCAAGTTCTCTCCAGCACAGAAATTGGTGCAATATCTCGTTTTCATTAATGAAGTGAGCAAATGATAATAATTGTGCTTAACCAATAATGTCGACGGACTCGTCGATTTGCAAAGCAAAATTCGAGTTTGTAAGTTTCTGGGCTACATTTTCTTCAATGTTAGATGACATATCATTTATCCTTCTCCGAATTGTATGGTCAGACAGCGGAATTTTTGCAATTTCTTGTTGCGCTTCATCACCAAGCATTATTTTGACAATTTTACGATATGCAGGCAAAATAAGTGACTGAGCTGTAGTATGAGACTGCATTTTCTGCACTATTAATTCAGCAACTTTTTACACTATAATTTAGATTCATTTTTCTGCAAGGTGCTAGTGCAATGCCCGACCTCTTCCGTGCTAAAGACATATATTTCTGATTCAATTGCCAACCAGAACTCCCACAGTGAAACGGATGAATGACGAACGCCCGGAGTGGTGTAAACATTGAAACATGTTTCAGAATTCGGGGAATTCAGTTGGTGCATCGACAGGATTTAACCGTCTCACATACCAGGAGGAAAACTGGAGCTGCTTCTGTTAAATGTGATGCAGCATTGCCGGCAGAGCTCGGCTTTCTGTACATTGTTAGTTAGAAATGTGAGCAAAATATCATCCAATCTTTGGGTGGTTTCACGTCAAACACTTGCATTATTAGTTTGGATATAATTAGTGCAGCACAAACATTACTGTGCAGGGTGTTGACGCGCTGCCAAATGACTGGAAGTAATATCAATGCTCCTGATCTTTCATGGTCCCACGGGAAATCTCCCGCAATTATAATGACGTTTTTCTCTTCAGCTCTCATCTCACAGTCAGTTGGAGCCCTGTGTTCAGTGCCAAGAGTCATCATCACTTCTCGGACAGAATGAGAGTTCCGTTTGTCGCCTATCCATTTTCCTGGTTACCACCAGTTCTACAGGCGGTAATGATTTACTATCCGATTATAGCAGCCGTGGGAATCCCCGGTAAGTGATTAAATTTCGTTACTAAAGTCGTGAATAAAGTTGGGATTAAATTTATTACTGGTCTTTTGTCAGTAATTATATTTTTAAACTATTCTTCTCAATTCAATTAAAAGGCTGAAAGTCAGTGACTGTATTTCCCGCTCTACCTTTTTAAGTGACTGATCATTTGGTGCATTTCTAATTTTCTTTAACCTCCCCATAAAAGCTTCAGATTATTTCCCCATGTATTGTCTTTCAAACTGGTTCCGTTTTATCTGAGAATTGTGCAATGAGTGATTCAATGAATTATTTTAATCCTATTTTCCCTGCCTGCTCTCCTTTCCCGTAACACTCGGTAATATCTGACAGATTATATTTTAATGAATATTCAACGTGTTGTAAAATGCTCCAGTTTGTCTCCCATTGACTCCCGCTGTGGAGACAGACACTGACAGCCGATCATGGACATATACCAGGGAATTCGGACAGTCAGGACCGGGATTTGTTCTGTCCCGTTAATCAGAATCTACCCGCTGTTCTCGGTCTGGTTCCAGCAAAGTGCCGGATATTATTCCTGGTGATCACAGTCCATGCCGAGTGTGGGATTGTGCTCCATGCAGGAACACAGACTCTCTCCCTCATCTTCTCCACTGACCGGTGACCAGCCTGTTCTCAGACCCGCCTTCACCCTCCCGGCGGAGATTGTTCTGCCTTCAGCCGGTGGGAGGCAGCTGGTTTCTGTCACATCCATTCCTGCAGCGGTACAGGTCAGACCGGGAATCCGTGCTGTGTGAGAGCGATTGAAACAAGGCAGCGGCGCTCTATGCAGCTGTCCTGGGTTTGTCCACATTTAAAAACCCGTTTTAGATTCAATACCTGCATTTTAACCAAAGCACGGTCTCCATGCCGGGTCATGGTCCCTTTATACTAATCGCACCAATTTATTGTTCAGACCAAACGCTTGCAGGGTGATAGAACATCGACTGTACACTCAGTAAGTCTGTCCGCTCGGTTATCCACACACATTCACTTTAATTTCGCTTCAGATACTGAGAGATAGAGGAATTTCTAGTCACATTTACCCACTCGGTCCCCATATCCCTTTATCGTCCCTTCCTCCAGCCACGGACCCAATCGTCTTTGAATTCTAACAGTTTCTGCCTCAACCTCTATCCATGTGACTGAACTCCACCGCCTCCCCAATTCCTGTATAAAAAAGCTTCTCCCGCTCTCTCTTGTCTCTGTTCCAGTGTCTTCTATTTCATCTAGTTTCTACAGAGCCTCGTTCTGCAACACACATCTACTGGAATCAGTCTGCTTCTATCTACCTTCTTCCATCCTGTCAATAATTTTAAACACATCTGTCATATCGCCCTGTAATCTGTGTCTGTATTACATTCCTCTAACTCACATTTACAGGTTATGTGGCAGAGCCCAGGGTATCGAACCAGTGTGTTTTATCACCCATTGTACCATTGACTAACTTTCCCACTTCAGTCGGGAAACTGAAATCTCACATTATGTCTCATGAGTTCCCACCACCCTGCACTAATAAATTGCCTTGCATGTTTCTGTTTGAAGAAACATGATCAGCATTAACGTCCAATATTACGGCTGTTGTTTTTAACACTCTGCGGAGTCTGTTTGAAGAGGTTACTCAATGAGAACAGATTGCAGTAAGTTGTCTCACTGTCCCGCTGACTCTCACAAATCTCAGGATCAATGCAGCCTAATGCTCCTACTGCAAGCTTCGCCCCTGTATTACTAAGAATATCTCTGACTATATCAGCTCACATGGTCCATTGTAACATGTGCCGCACCAAGAGTCCCCATCATTTCTCAGAGATCAATACAGTTTGATTTATTGTATTACCATTTGTCGTGTTCCAGTTCTCGGCGTGGTAATTGGTGTTCCCGGCAACGTGCTTAGTTTGTGAAGCAAAAGCGCCAAATTGTTATTTCCATTCAATATTGTGTCAGCTGCGGTAATTTTAACAATAAATATGATCAGTACTCGGTGCATTGGAATGTCTGTTCCCATCGTCTCAAATTGTATTACATTGTCAGTTAAGTCCCTGATTTGATAATGTTTTTCAGTTATTATTCTTAAAAATGGGAACCCACGTAATTAACGGTAATCTTACGACTTGGATCGATAGTTGGTTGTACGGAAGGAACCACAGAATAGGGATAAATGTTCAGCGAATTTTGGCTTTTATCACAAGGGGGAATATATTTACAACTGACGAAGTGCTGTTCTCGCTGTACAGAGATTTGGTGAGATTTCATTTGGAGTATATACGTTCAGTTTTGGGCAGCATATCGCAGAATAGATGGATTGGCCTTCGAGGGGTTTGAGCGCAAGTTAACCAGACAGATACCACGGTTAAAATACTCAAATATGAGGAAAGGTTACATAACCTTGCCTTGTCATCCACTGTGTTTAGAAGGGTGAAGCGTGATATAACCGAGCTATTTAAATAGATAAAGGTGTTGGATAGTGTCGGCACAGAAACTGTTTCCTGTGGCGGTGTAATCTAAACCAGAAGGCATTATCTTAAAATTGGAGTTCGGAGTGAAATCACGAAACACTTTCTCACACAAAGTCGAGGAGAAATCTAACACTCGTTCTCCCAAAATTCTGTCAATTAATGGTCAGTTGTAATTTTACAGACTCTGATCGATAGATTTGTTAAGGTCAGGGTATCAAGGGGTATTGAAACAAGACGGTAATTGGAGTTAGGGTGTCGATCACCCATGGTCTACTGGAATGGTGGCAAAGGCTTGTGGGGCAGAATGATCTAATCCTGCGTTCCTATACGTCAAGCACCAGGTCATCATTTCTGCAATGAGATTTTGGGTAATCGCAGGTCCAATTTCAGTGTATCTGAATGTTCTACACGAACAAATATCCGATGATATCCTGCAGCCTATACAGTTTCCAGCACTATTTTAACTGGTTACCGATTGCATAAATCCGTGTCTCGCTGTATTACCTGGAGGGCCTGGTCATTGTTCTGTCGGTCCGAGGTGATTATTTGTCAGATTTGGGTCACTATCGGAAATTCCGAGAATATCTTTCCTCCATTCCCTCCAAACTTTGCGAGATGTTTATTGATATTACAATGTTTTTGAATCTCCAACTCAAAATCTAACATTGTTTTACATGGAATGTCTCGGAGCATTGCGGTTCCAAGTGAGAATGAGCCCAGTATTCACACAGTGGGATGTCGTTAGAGTGTGAAATTGTTTCAGTTAATCGTTAGCAGCGTCAGGAACCCCGACGCTGCTAATGCTTTCCTCTTTGCATGCTCTGGTTAACTTATCTAACTCGCTTTTAAATGTAAAAGCCGGGGCTCCTATCTGAATCAGAAGTTTTTGGATTTGATACCCTGTCGAAAATCTAGTCTGACATTCGTATGACTTTCCCATGGCAATTTTAAAGAATAACGCAAACAGTAGCCAACTTTACCAACGAGATGTTGTGTTTGTGGACCTTGCTGTAGTAAATATAGACATTTAGTGCCATTACAAGGTATGTTACGAAGTTGTAGAAACCATCTTCTGACAAACAGTGAAAGGCCATATTAACTTTGCTCGAGTGTAAAATGCAATTGTTTTATTGCACGCCAATTCTTGGAAATACGGTTGTGTTTTCAAGCAATTCCTGAAACCACAGTGGTGATGTATTTACTCAGAGCTGAATTCGTGCACTAAGCACAATTATGGTCCGTGGCCGCAAATTTCATTTTTAATATTTGCAGTCAGTTATACACACATGTAATGATTATATTTGGGACATTGCACTGGCAGTGGAACCGGATACTGAAGAGATGGAGAGCTTGGAAAATAGAAACATTAAGACACAGTAATAATGATATATTGATTATAACTGGTAACAGTGGTGTTTGGATTCTGTGAGAGAAGGACATTGTTTCCCATTTTGTCCTGTCATTATATAGCAGCTGCAATTAGAAACAAGAATAATTGTCAAATCCTTTTGTTACGAGAATATTTGTTATTCAGGTATCACCAATATTTAAACTGTGACTCTGTTTAAACCGAGGAGATAATGAATTAATTGACAATGACATTTCTGCAGCCACCAATCTCCCCAAATATCCCCTCACCATCACCTTTGATGCCCTATTTCCTATTAAAACAATTAATCTCTCTCACCCTGGCCTTTCCGCTGGTACAGCCCTCAGGCTCGCACACTCAAGTCCAAGGGCCGCAGACTTGTATGGATGTGTCGGACAACTGATTTAACCATTCTACGCCAGATTTGGCTCGACCACATAAAGTATTATCGGGCCCTGCTCGTGTCTGATAAAACTACTCACTATTCCAACATCATTCTAGAATGGAAATATAACCCCTGGCTACTATTCTCGACTGTTAACCTTCTTGTTAAACTCCTCTCCCTAGTCTCCTACACACTCACCTTCAACAACAAGTGTGAGTAGCTCATGGAATTATTTATCTCAAAGATTGAGACCACCCAATCAGCTGCCTCTGCCACTTCTCTTCCTTCCTCTAGCCCAACGGGTCAAACGTCCCCTAAGTTTCCACCCTGCGCTAGCCATGAAGTCGCATATCTCTCTAGAGTCCCCCTGATCTGCCCCTCTTGAACTCTCCATGCTCATCTTATCCATGAGACCCACTTCCTGCTCACTTGACCCTATTCCCACCAAGCTGCTGACCACACAACTTCCTTTTCTGACTCCCGTGTTAGCTGACATTGTTAACGGTACTCTCAGCTCATGTCCTCTCATCTCCTTCAAATCTACCGTCATCACCCCTCTACTCAAAAAACAACCCTTCACCACACTGGCCTTGCAAGCTACCGCCCCCTCTCCAAACTTAATTTCCACTCCAAAGTCCTTGAACATGTTGTCGCCTCCCGGAACTCCATGTTTGAATCCCTTCAGTCTGGTATCCACCATGCCACACTACCGAAACTGCTCTTATCAAAGTCACAAATGGCATCGTTGTGACATTGACAAAGATATACTTTCCCTCCTCATCATTCTCGACCAGTCCCATCCTTTGATATGGTTGTGTACTCCATTTCCCACCAATGCCTCTCCAACTGGGTGGGAGTGCACACGCCTGGTTCCATCCATATCTCGCTAATCGTAGCCAGAACATCACTTGCATTCGCTTCTATTCTCACGATAAATCGTTGCATATCGTGTTCCCTGGGAATTTATCATTGGCCCCCTCCTGTTCTCCACTATATGATGTCTCTTGCCGACATCATCCGAAAACACAGCTTCAGTTTCCACATGTAGGCTGCTGATAACTAGCTCTACCTCACCCCCACTTCTCTCGAGGCCTCCAATGTCTCTAAATTGGCAGACTGCTTGTCTGACATTCAGTACTTGTTGAGCAGAAATGTTGTCCAATTAAATATTGGGAATACCGATGACATTTTCTTTGCGTCCCGCCACAAACTGTGTTCACTAACCAACGACTCGATCCCTCTCCCGTGCTTCTGTCTGTGACTGAAGCAGACAGTTCGCAATCTAGCTATCCTAATAGAACGGGAAATAATCTTCTGGCCATATACCTGCAGCATAACTAAATCCACTTGTTTCCACCTCCATAACATTGCCCGTCTCCGCCCCTGCCTCACTTCCTCTGCTGCTGAAACCTCCACCCATGCCTTAATTACCTCTAGTTTGTACAGCTCCAACACACTCCTGGCTCACCTCCTGCATTCTACCCTATGTAAACTTGAGCTCATTCAAAACTCGCCAGTGCATGTCCAATCTCGCACGAAATCCCACCTGTGCTCGCTGAGCCACATTGATCCCGGTTCAACAATACCTCGATTCCAAAATTATCCTTCTGTGTACAAATACCTCCATGGCCTCGTCCCTCGCTATCTCTGTAATCTGCTTTAGCATCGCAACCTCCCAAGATGTCTGCGCTCCTCAAATTCTACCCTCTTGTGCATCCCTGATTATAACTGCTCAGCCATTGGTGGCCGTGCCTTCAGTTGCATGAGCCCTGAGCTCTGGAACAGCCTTCCTAAATCCTCACCGCCTCTATACCTCCCTTTCTTCCTTTAAGACAGTTCTTATAACCTACCTCTGACCAAACCTTTGGTCATCGGTCGTAATTTATTCTTATGTGGCTCGGTGCCAAATTTATTTGTTATGTCTTATAACACTCCTGTGAAGCACCTCGGGATGTTTTATAAAGACGCTTTATAAGTAGAAATTATTGTTGTTGTTGTAATAATGTTACAATTGTTGAACTAATTAAGTGATTTGACAAATACTGAACAGGAGACATGATTTTAACAACTTTTATGAGGTTGTATAGTTCAGATACGTAAATTACTGACAGATTTGGCCGTTTGCAATGTCCAGTCGGAAATATTATCTCCTCATATCTTCGCCATTATTTCATGCAGCTCACCAGCTAACAACTCTGTGGAGCACCGTCACCACACGGACTGCAGCGGTTCAAGAAGGCGGCTCATCTCCGTCTTGTAAACAGCACAGGACGGCCCATCTCTTGTGTTTGATTCAGAGTTACTGTGTCCATTTTTCTCTGTAGATTTCTATTATACTTCTGTATCCATGGTAACCACCCCCCCCCCCACCCACATACCACACACTCAAACTTAACTATATTAATCTTATATAACCATGTGATTTAATTTCCATCTAAGACTGTATTGTCTAAACAGAGTTGAACGGGAATGCAGTTAATTATTTCTACACCGGCCACCTTTTCTTGTTCAGGATATCTTTTCAGTGCCGATGTTTCTTTTGTATATGTAGTCTCTCTCCCGCTCTCTGCCTGTCTCTATTTTTTTACAAATGAACACATGGCGCTCTTTACGTATATCAAGTTGGAACAACTGCTATATGTCACACTATCCTGAACACTAAAGGAATCCGAATCAAACACTTCTGAGCATATCTTACATTGTTGATAGATTGTGCTGGAAACTCAGGTACATATAATGTCCCTTATCTCCTGGGATGTACTTTCCACCAGTCTTTCTCACCAGAGACAGATTCTCCATATTGCTATGTGCCGGATTAATATTAAAGATGGATTCTGCCAATTCAGAACTTAGACCTCACCACGGAGCCTTTCTGAAGCTGAATCTCGGCAGGTATCTCCTGGGCTGGACTACAGCCTCTATTGTCACTTGTACTGTATCTTTGCTTCGGTCTGGAGATCGCCACCCACAACTCCCTCTGAAGTTTGCTGCATTATTAGAGGCGTCAAAAGCGAGGTGAAGATTATGGACCTTGTGCCATTGTGCACTTTGGAATGTATATTTTTCCTAGGATCACAGAAGAAGGTGCAAGATAAGGTTGTTTGCTCATGATCACATCTGAACTTCTCCCCCTTGTGGTTATTGTTAGAGTTTGTCCAGATGGGGGTTGCACTGTACAAGGCACCAATGTAAAGACCTGAGACTTCCGGCCAAGAAGTCAGTTGTTCAGATTAAATGTTTATCTGGTGGATTATAAACGTAACTGTTGCAACTTGGTTGAGTTGAATCATACCAACTCCCCTATTATCGTGGTGTTTGATAGTAGTTTGTCCAAAGGTCTTTACTCATAGTCTCCAGTCTGCGAACACAACATGAGAACTCTGGGCCATTTCGTACACACAACTTGTATCCGCTCCCCTTTCCTGTCCACGGACCCAAATCCCGCACTTTGTCTCACCCTCGGTTGTTCCCCTTTAGTATTCACTGCATTTCGGTCAGGCGTCATTCTCACCGCTCCCCAAACATCTCCCAATTTTGAATTGACCATTCATGACTTATTTTCAATTAGTTTTCTGTTAAATTCTTCTTCCGTCACTGAACTGCTACTTTTCGCAATTATCCATAACTCATTTTCACACTGTCCATTTATTCATACATTTAAATGGCCAGTAGTTTACTCGGATCTCCGGTGGATTTCTACCCCACTTTCTACGAAGTTGCAGTGGCAGAAGGATAACAGCTCCGAGGAAATTTCCGGAATCCATTTGTATATTCTATACTCTTTGTGAAGTCGTTTATTTTCGCGTTTTTACCCCACACTCACAGATATTAAACATTGCAATTGTATGTTAAAATCCTGTTCTGCTGGACAATTCTAGCAGCGGTAAAGAGTTCAGTTCCAGTCCCCAGTTCCTGCAGTAAAGTACATTTCACACCAAATCCTGTGTAACTGGCTCCCTTGCTGTAGCCTGACGGCTGATTCCCTGTTCCTGTGTGTTTCCCTTTTACAGCTAATGTGGTGACGATTGTGATCCTGTCCCGGGGAAAGTGCGGTCTCTCCAGATGTATCACTCGCTACCTGGTGACCATGGCAGCGGCGGATCTACTGGTCATTATCACTGATGTGATACTGGTTCGGATTAATGATTATTATTTCCCGACTACCTTCCTGTTCATCACACCTGTGTGTTCTTTCCACCAAGCGCTGATGCGTGCAGTCACCGATATTTCTGTCTGGTTAACCATCGCTTTCACTTTCGATCGTTTTGTTACCATTTGTTGTCAGAAGCTGAGGACTAAATATTGCACCGAGAAAACTGCATCCCTGGTTATAGGAACCGTCTGCCTGCTGTTCTGTATAGAAAACATCCCCTGGTTCTTTATATATGAACCCACCTATACAATCGACAATGTACCCTGGGGCTGTATTGCAAAACCCGAGTATTACACTGTAACTGCTTGGGTAACATTTGGCTGGATTAACCGCTGTTTAACCCCACTGCTCCGAATATTCCTGATACTGCTGCTCAATGCTCTCACTGTAGGATACATTTTGGCGGCCAGTAGAGTCCGCAGGAGGCTGAGGGGCAGCAAGAATGATGTGAATCACAATGATCCAGAGATGGAGAACCGAAGGAAATCCATCATCTTACTCTTCGCTATATCCGGTAACTTCATACTGCTCTGGACAACCTATGTGATATTTTTCTTATTAATGCGAATTACAAAACAGTATTATTCTACAGGTTTCAATGACCCGATGCTTATTGCAGACTATACCAGCTATATGCTGCTGCTTTTGAGCTGCTGTACAAACACGTGTATTTATGCAGTAACCCAGACTAAATTCAGAGATGAGCTGAAAAATGGGTTGAAGTATCCTCTGAGAATAATATTTAATTTAGTTCAGGAAAGAAAAGTTCAGAGCAATTCCCAACATTAGATCTGCATTGCATCACATATCGTATCCTGAGTTATATTTTACCTGAACCTCAGCAGGCTCCAACTCAGGCCCAGGCTTCTTCAGACATAACACTGGGCAATATCTGACAAGGCCTGCGGTTTCCTATGTAAGTGTCTGTGAACAAGGTAGAAGACCATTATGTAGACAGTGGGTTATAATAGAGGGAGCAGTTTAATTGGATTAAATCATGCTCCTGGACACAAAGAGATACAAGTCCCAGCATTGAGGTTTAGGATGTTGTGACCATGGAATGTTTATTGCCGGATGAACATCAGAACACGTGGGTTATCCCAGGGGAGTGTAAAAGGAGAATAAACCTTTCGATTTAATAGCTGAAGAATATCAGGAAGTGAATGATAACTGTGTTGGTTTTTGAGTGTGGAAATGCCTGGAGAATAATAAACAGATCATTATATCAATCAGCATGTATTGTCTTTGAAATTTTACATGTCTTTTGACAATCAAAGATTTTATATATATATGTATAAATATATATAAAAGCTTTTTCAATGCTGCTGCTGCTGCTGCTGAGGGAGCTGGCAATGGCAGTGGGCTGGGAAAGGTGCGTGGCAGTGTGCGGGACAGTGGGCGGGACAACGGGCGTGGCAGTGGGCGGGACAACGGGCGTGGCGGTCGGCGGGACAACGGGCGTGGCGGTGGGCGGGACAGTGGGCGGGACAACGGGCGTGGCAGTGGGCGGGACAACGGGCGTGGCGGTGGGCGGGACAACGGGCGTGGCGGTGGGCGGGACAACGGGCGTGGCGGTGGGCGGGACAACGGGCGTGGCGGTGGGCGGGGCAATGGGCGTGGTGGTGGGCGGGACAACGGGCGTGGCGGTGGGCGGGGCAATGGGCGTGGCAGTGGGCGGGTCAAGGATTGTTGTAGTGTGCGAGGAAAGGGGAGGGGCAGTGGGCGGGACAGTGGGTGGGGCAAGGGGCGGCGCAGTGGGCGGGACAAGGGGCGGCGCAGTGGGCGGGACAAGGGGCGTGGCATTGGGCGGGAGGGACAAGACTTTGGGATCCGGGATAAATCCCAAGTTTCGCCTGTTGGAAACAAGGTGACTTCACCCAGGGGTGTGTTTTAGATCCTCCTCAACAAGGTGGGCCAGGTTCCCGCAGGCAGCGTATCCCTCTTCTTTAGCTCAGCTCAGCTCAGCTCAGGTCATTTCATGTCTTTTGATAATCAAATATTATATATACATATATATATATAAATATATACAAAAGCTTTTTGAATGCTGGGCTGCTGGAGCTGCTGGTGGTGCTGCTGGGGAAGCTGGCAATGCTTGAGCCGGGCCCCTGTGGAATGCAGCCAGCCAGCCAGCTATTCCACAGGGCTCCCCTCTGGATTGTGTGTGTGGTGGGGTGTGGGGTGTTGCAGGCTTACCTTGTGGCATCAGGAGCCACACAGTCGGATCCTACCATAGTGCACCCTGGAAAAATACAACAGTATGCATCTTCGCAACAAGGCCACTTCACCCAAGTGTTTTATTTAGGCAGCCAAACAAGGTGGGCTAGGTTCCCGCAGCATATCCCCCTTCTTTAGCTCAGCTCAGCTCATGTCATGTCATGTCTTTTGATTATATATATTTATACATATATATAACATTTTTGATTAAATCTTTTTCAATGCTGCTGCTGCTGTGATTGAGTCAGTGAGTCGGTGAATGAGTGATTGGAGGTATGGGTGAGTGAGTGTGAGTGAGTGAGTGAGTAGGTGAGTGAGTGCTAGGTGAGTGAGTGAATGAGTGAGTAATTGGGTGGGTGAGTGAGTAAGTGAGTATATGAGTGTGTTGGTGAGTGAGTGAGTGAGTGCGTGGGTGAGTGAATGTCAGTGAATGGCTTGGTGGGTGAGTGAGTGAGTTGCTGGGTGAGTGGATAAGTGAGTGGTGGTGTGGGTGGGTGGGTGGCTGAGTGAGTGAGTGAGTAAGTGAGTGGGTGAGTGAGTAAGTGATTGAGTTAGTGGGTGAGTGAGTGAGTGAGTGAATGAATGTGTTGGTGAGTGGGTGGGTGTGTGAGTGAGTATGAGTGAGTGAGTGGGTGAATGAGTGGGTGGGTGAGTTAGTGAGTGAATGAGTGAGTAACGGGTGGGTGAGTGAGTGATTAAGTGAGTGAGTGGGTGAGTGAGTGTGTGGGTGGGTGGGTGAGTGGGTGAGTGAGTGAGTGTGTGGCTGGGTGGGTGACTGTGTGGAGTAAGTGGGTGAGTGAGTGGAGTGAGTGGGTGAGTGAGTGGGTGGGTGAGTGGGTGGGTGAGTGAGTGGAGTGAGTGGATGGGTGGGTGAGTGAGTGGGTGGGTGAATTGGAGGGTGAGTGGGTGGGTGAGTGGGTGGGTGAGTAGATGGGTCAGTGCGTGTGTGAGTGAGTGGTTGATTGGGTAAGTGGGTGAGTGAATGAGTGAGTGAGTGGCATGAGTGGATGAGTGGGAGAGTGAGTGAGTGAGTGAACTAGGTGAGTGAGTGAGTGGGTGGGTGTGTGAGTGAGTGAGTGGAGTAAGTGGTTGAGTGAGTGAGTGAGTGGAGTAAGTGGGAGGGTGAGTGAGTGAGTGGAGTAAGTGGGTGGGTGGATGAGTGAGTGGGTGGGTGAGTGAGTGAGCGGGTGAGTGAGTGAGTGGAGCAAGTGGGTGGGTGAGTGAGTAAGTGATTGAGTTAGTGGGTGAGTGATTGAGTGAGAGTGAATGAGTGTGTTGGTGAGTGAGTGAGTGCGTGGGTGAGTGAATGTCAGTGAATGGCTGGGTGGGTGAGTGAGTAATTGAGTGAGTGGGTAAGTGGATATGTGAGTGGGTGAGTGAGTGAGTGAGTGAGTGAGTATGAGTGAGTGAGTGGGTGAATGAGTGGGTGGGTGAGTGAGTGAATAAGTGAGTAAGTGAGTGGGTGAGTGAGTGAATGAGTGTGTGGGTGGGTGGGTGAGTGAGTGAGTGATTGGAGTCAGTGAGTGGGTGAGTGAGTGGTGAGTGAGTGAGTGAGTGGATTATGTGGGTGGGTGAGTGAGTGGAGTAAGTGGGTGAGTGAGTGGGTGAGTGAGTGGGTGAATGAGTGGGTGAGTGAGTGAGTGATTGGAGTAATTGGGTGAGTGAGTGAGTGGGTGAGTGGAGTAAGTGGAAGGGTGAGTGATTGTGTGGTTGGGTGGGTGGGTGAGTGAGTGGAGTAAGTGGGTGGGTTAGTGAGTGGGTGAGTGAGTGAGTGAGTGGGTGAGTGAGTGAGTGAGTGAGTGAGTGAATGAGTGAGTAAGTGGGTGGGTGAGTGAGTAAGTGATTGAGTGAGTGAGTGAGTGAGTGATTGAGTGAGTGAGTGAGTGAGTGTGAGTGAGTGGGTGAGTGAATGTGTGAATGGTTGGGTGGGTGAGTGAGTGGCTGGGTGAATGGGTGAGTAGGTGAGTGAGTGGGTGAGTGAGTGGGTGGGAGAATGAGTGAGTGGGTGGGTGAATGAGTGGGTGAGTGGGTGAGTGGGTGGGTGAGTGAGGTGGTGAGTGGTGGGTGGGTGGGTGAGTGGGTGAGTGAATGAATGAGTAATGGATGGGTGAGTAAGTGATTGAGTGATTGGGTGAAAGAGTGGGTGAGTGAGTGAGTGAGTGAATGTCAGTGAATGGCTGGGTGGGTGAGAGAGTGAGTGGGTGAGTGGTTGAGTGAGTGGGTGATTGAGCGAGTGGGTGAGTTGGTGAGTGAGTTGGTGGATGAGTGAGTGGGTGAGTGGGAGAGTGTTTGGGTGAGTGGGTGAGTGGGTGAGTGGGTGAGTGAGTGAGTGGGTGGGAGTGTGAGTGAGTATGAGTGAGTGGGTGAATGAGTGGGTGCGTGTGTGAGTGAGTGAATGAGTGAGTAAGTGGGTGGGTGAGTAAGTAATTGAGTGAGTGGGTGAATGAGTGGTTGAAAGAGTGAGTGAGTGAGTGGTTGAGTGAATGTCGCTGAATGGCTGGCTGGGTGAGTGAGTGAGTGAGTGAGTGGGTGTGTGAGTGAGTGGATGAGTGGGTGGGTGAGTCAATGAGTGAGTGAGTGAGTGAGTGACTGGAGTAAGTGGGTTGGTGAGTGAGTGGGTGGGTGAGTGAGTGAGTGGGTGGGTGAGTGGAGGGGTGAGTGAATCAGTATGTGAGTGTGTGGGTGAGTGAGTGAGTAAGTGATTGGAGAGTGAGTAAGTGCGTGAGTGGGTGATTTGGTGAGTGAGTGAATGGGTGAGTGGATGGGTGAGTGGGTGAGTGAGTGAGTGGATGTGTGAGTGAGTGAGTGGATGTGTGAGTGAGTGAGTGAGTGAGTGGATGTGTGAGTGAGTGAGTGAGTGGATGGGTGATTGGATGGGTGAGTGATTGAATGGGTGAGTGAGTGAATGGGTGAGTGAGTGGGTGGGTGAGTGAGTGAGTGGGTGGGTGAGTGGAGGGGTGATTGAATCAGTATCTGAGTGTGTGGGTGAGTGAGTGAGTAAGAGATTGGAGAGTGAGTAAGTGGGTGAGTGGGTGATTTGGTGAGTGAGTGAATGGGTGAGTGGATGGGTGAGTGGGTGAGTGAGTGAGTGAGTGGATGTGTGAGTGAGTGAGTGGATGTGTGAGTGAGTGAGTGGATGTGTGATAGAGTGAGTGAGTGGATGTGTGAGTGAGTGAGTGAGTGGATGGGTGATTGGATGGGTGAATGATTGAATGGGTGAGTGAGTGAATGGGTGAGTGAGTGGATGAATGAGTGAGTGAGTGAGCGAGTGGATGGGTGAGTGGGTGTGCGAGTGAGTGGATGTGTGAGTGAGTGAGTGGATGTGTGAGTGAGTGGATGGGTGAGTGAGTGAGTGAATGGATGGGTGAGTGGATGGGTGAGTGGGTGAGTGATTGAATCGGTGAGTGAGTGAATGGGTGAGTGAGTGGGTGAGTGAGTGTGTGAGTGGGTGAGTGAGTGGATCGGTGAGTGAGTGAGTGAGTGAGTGAGTGAGTGGATGGGTGAGTGAATGGGTGAGTGAGTGGGTGAGTGAGTGGGTGAGTGAGTGGGTGAGTGGAGTAAGTGTGTGGGTGAGTGATTGAATGGGTGAGTGAGTGAATGGGTGAGTGGGTGAGTGATTGAATGGGTGAGTGAGTGAATGGGTGAGTGGGTGAGTGATTGAATGGGTGAGTGAGTGAATGGGTGAGTGAGTGGGTAAGTGAGTGAGTGGGTGAGTGAGTGGATGGGTGAGTGAGTGAGTGAGTGAGTGAGTGGATGGGTGAGTGAGTGGGTGAGTGAGTGGGTGAGTGGAGCAAGTGGGCGGGTGAGTGATTGTGTGGTTGGATGGGTGGCTGAGTGATTGGAGTAAGTGGGTTGGTGAGTGATTGGGTGAGTGAGTGAGTGGGTGAGTGAGTGAGTGAGTGGGTGAGTGAGCGTGTGGGTGAGTTGGTGAGTGAGTAGGTGGATGAGTGAGTGGGTGAGAGTGTTAGTGAGTGGGTGGGTTTGTGAGTGAGTATGATTGAGTGAGTGGGTGAATGAGTGGGTGGTTGTGTGAGTGAGTGAATGAGTGAGTAAGTGGGTGAGTGAGTAAGTCATTGAGTGAGTGGGTGAATGAGTGGTTGAATGAGTGAGTGAGTGAGTGGGTGAGTGAATATCGGTGAATGGTTGGCTGGGTGAGTGAGTGAGTGGGTGTGTGAGTGAGTGGATGAGTGGGTGGGTGAGTCAATGAGTGAGTGAGTGAGTGAGTGAGTGAGTGAGTGAGTGGAGTAAGTGGGCGGGTGAGTGAGTGGGTGGGTGAGTGATTGAGTGGGTGGGTGAGTGGAGGGGTGAGTGAATCAGTATGTGAGTGAGTGGGTGACTGAGTAAGTAAGTGATTGGAGAGTTAGTAAGTGGGTGAGTGGGTGATTTGGTGAGTGAGTGAATGGGTGAGTGGATGGGTGAGTGGGTGAGTGAGTGAGTGGATGTGTGAGTGAGTGAGTGGATGTGTGAGTGAGTGAGTGAGTGGATGTGTGAGTGAGTGAGTGAGTGAGTGGATGTGTGAGTGAGTGAGTGAGTGGATGGGTGATTGGATGGGTGAGTGATTGAATGGGTGAGTGAGTGAATGGGTGAGTGAGTGGGTGAGTGAGTGAGTGAGTGAGTGGGTGAGTGAGTGGATGAGTGAGTGAGTGAGTGAGTGAGCGAGTGTATGGGTGAGTGGGTGTGTGAGTGAGTGGATGTGTGAGTGAGTGTGTGGATGTGTGAGTGAGTGGATGGGTGAGTGAGTGAGTGAGTGAGTGAGTGGATGGGTGAGTGGATGGGTGAGTGGGGGAGTGATTGAATGGGTGAGTGAGTGAATGCGTGAGTGAGTGGGTGAGTGAGTGAGTGAGTGGGTGAGTGAGGGAATGGGTGAGTGAGTGAGTGAGTGAGTGGATGGGTGTGTGAGTGGGTGAGTGAGTGGGTGAGTGGATGGGTGTGTGAGTGGGTGATGAGTGGGTGAGTGGAGTAAGTGGGTGGGTGAGTGATTGTGTGGTTGGGTGGGTGGCTGAGTGAGTGGAGTAAGTGGGTGGGTGAGTGATTGGGTGAGTGAGTGAGTGGGTGAGTGAGCGAGTGGGTGAGTTGGTGAGTGAGTGGGTGGATGAGTGAGTGGGTGTGTGAGTGAGTGAATGAGTGAGTAAATGGGTGGGTGAGTAAGGCATTGAGTGAGTGGGTGAATGAGTGGTTGAATGAGTGAGTGAGTGGGTGAGTGAATGTCGGTGAATGGCTGGCTGGGTGAGTGAGTGAGTGGACGAGTGGGTGTGTGAGTCAATGAGTGAGTGAGTGAGTGATTGGCGTAAGTGAGCGGGTGAGTGAGTGGGTGGGTGAGTGAGTGAGTGAGTGAGTGGGTGAGTGAGTGGATGGGTGAGTGAGTGAGTGAGTGAGTGAGTGAGTGACTGACTGAGTGAGTGGATGGGTGTGTGAGTGGGCGAGTGGAGTAAGTGGGTGGTGAGTGATTGTGTGGTTGGGTGGGTGGGTGAGTTTGTGGAGCAAGTGGATGGGTGAGTGAGTGGGTGAGTGAGTGGGTGAGTGATTGAGTGAGTGAATGAGTGAGTGAGTGGATGGGTGAGTGAGTGGGTGAGTGAGTGAGTGAGTGAGTGAATGTGTGTGTGGGTGAGTGAATGTGTGAATGGCTGGGTGGTTGAGTGAGTGGGTGGGTGAGTGGCTGAGTGGGTGGGTGAGTGGGTGAGTGAGTGGAAGGGTGAATGAGTGGGTGAGTGGGTGAGTGAGTGCGTGGGTGAGTGAGGGGTTGAGTGGTGGGTGGGTGGGTGAGTGGGTGAGTGAATGAGTGAGTACGTGGGTGGGTGAGTAAGTGATTGAGTGAGTGGGTGAAAGAGTGGGTGAGTGAGTGAGTGAGTGGGTGAGTGAGTGGGTGTGTGTGTGAGTGAGTATGAGTGAGTGAGTGGGTGAATGAGTGGGTGGGTGTGTGAGAGAGTGAATGAGTGAGTAAGTGGGTGGGTGAGTAAGTCATTGAGTGAGTGGGTGAATGAGTGGTTGAATGAGTGAGTGAGTGAGTGGGTGAGTGAATGTCAGTGAATAGCTGGGTGGGTGAGTGAGTGAGTGGGTGAGTGAATGAGTGAGTGGGTGAGTGAGCGAGTGGGTGAGTTGGTGAGTGAGTGGGTGGATGAGTGAGTGGGTGGATGAGTGAGTGGGTGAGTGAGTGGGTGAGTGGGTGAGTAAGTCATTGAGTGAGTGGGTGAATGAGTGGTTGAATGATTGAGTGAGTGAGTGAGTGGGTGAGTGAATGTCGGTGAATGGCTGGCTGGGTGAGTGAGTGAGTGGGTGAGTGAGAGGGTGTGTGAGTGAGTGGATGAGTGGGTGGGTGAGTCAATGAGTGGGTGAGTGAGTGAGTGGAGTAAGTGGGCGGGTGAGTGAGTGGGTGGGTGAGTGAGTGTGTGAGTGAGTGGGTGAGTGGAGGGGTGAGTGAATCAGTATGTAATTGACTGGCTGAGTGAGTGAGTAAGTGATTGGAGAGTGAGTAATTGGGTGAGTGGATGATTGAGTGAGTGAGTGAGTGAGCGAGTAGATGGGTGAGTGGGTGAGTGAGTGGATGTGTGAGTGAGTGAGTGGATGTGTGAGTGCTTGAGTGAGTGAATGGATGGGTGAGTGTGTGAGTCAATGAGTGAGTGAGTGAGTGAGTGAGTGGCGTAAGTGTGCGGGTGAGTGAGTGGGTGGGTGAGTGAGTGAGTGAGTGGGTGTGTGAGTGAGTGAGTGAGTGAGTGGATGGGTGAGTGAGTGAGTGAGTGGATGGGTGAGAGGATGGGTGAGTGGGTGAGTGATTGAATGGGTGAGTGAGTGAATGGGTGGGTGAGTGAGTGGGTGAGTGAGTGAGTGAGTGAGTGAGTGAGTGAGTGAGTGAGTGAGTGAGTGAGTGAGTGAGTGGATGGGTGTGTGAGTGGGTGAGTGGAATAAGTGGGTGGTGAGTGATTGTGTTGTTGGGTGGGTGGATGAGTGAGTGGAGTGAGTGGGTGGGTGAGTGAGTGAGTGGGTGAGTGATTGAGTGAGTGAATGAGTGAGTGAGTGGATGGGTGAGTGAGTGGTTGAGTGAGTTAGTGAGTGAGTGAATGTGTGTGTGGTTGAGTGAATGTGTGAATGCCTGGGTAGGTGAGTGAGTGGGTGGGTGAGTGGGTGAGTGGGTGGGTGAGTGGACGGGTGAGTGATTGGATTTGTGAGTGGATGGGTGTGTGAGTGGATGGGTGTGTGAGTGGGTGAGTGAGTGGGTGAGTGAGTGGGTGGGTGGGAGAGTGAGTGGATAGGTGAGTGAGTGCGTGAGTGAGTGAGTGAGTGAGTGGATGTGTGAGTGGATGGCTGAGTGATTGGGTGGGTGAGTGGATGGGTGAGTGGATGGGTGAGTGAGTGAGTGGGTGGGTGAGTGAGTGAGTGGATAGGAGAGTGAGTGGGTGAGTGAGCGAGTGAGTGGATGTGTGAGTGGGTGGGTGTGTGGGTGGTTGGATGAGTGGGTGAGAGTGTGATTGAGTGGGTGAGTGGGTGGGTGACTGCGTGAGTGATTGAGTGAGTGGGTGAGTGAGTGGATGGGTGAGGGAGTGAGTGGGTGGGTGGGTAAGTGAGTGAGTGAGTGAGTAAGTGGATGGATGAGTGGGTGAGTGGGTGAGTGAGTGAGTGAGCGAGCGAGTGAGTAAGTGGATGGGTGAGTGGGTGAGTGGGTGAGTGTGTGAGTAGCTGAGTGGGTGGGTGAGTGAATGAATGGGTGAGTGGATGGGTGAGTGATTGGGTGGTTGAGTGGATGAGTGAATAGACGGGTGAGTGATTGGGTGAGTGGTTTGGTGAGTGGATGGGTGAGTGGGTGAGTGAGTGATTGGGTGGGTGGGTGAGTGAATGGATGGGTGAGTGGATGGGTGAGTGGATGTTTGAGTGATTGGGTGGGTGAGTGAGTGAATGGATGGGTGAGTGGATGGGTGAGTGGATGGGTGAGTGGATGGGTGAGTGGATGGGTGAGTGGATGGGTGAGTGGGTGGATTAGTGGGTGGATGAGTGGGTGGATGAGTGGATGGGCGAGTGGATGGGTGAGTGGGTGAGTAGGTGAGTGAGTGGGTGGGTGGATGTGTCAGTGATTGTGTGGGTGAGTGGATGGGTGAGTGGATGGGTGAGTGGATGGGTGAGTGATTGGGTGGGTGGGTGCGTGATTGGATGGGTGAGTGGGTGAGTGGGTGAGTGAGTGAATGAGTGGATGGGTGAGTGAGTGAGTGAGTGAGTGGATGGCTGAGTGGATGGATGAGTGGGTGAGTGATTGAATAGGTGATTGAGTGAATGGGTGAGTGAGTGGGTGAGTGAGTGAGTGTGAGTGAGTGGATGAGTGAGTGAGTGAGAGGATGGGTATGTGAGTGGGTGAGTGAGTGGGTGAGTGAGTGAAAGGGTGGGTGAGTGAGTGAGTGGATAGGTGAGTGAGTGGGTGAGTGAGTGAGTGAGTGGTTGAGTGAGTGAGTGTGTGATTGAGTGGGTGAGTGGGTGGGTGACTGGGTGAGTGATTGAGTGAGTGGGTGAGTGAGTGAATGGGTGAGTGGGTGAGTGAGTGAGCGAGTGAGTAAGTGGATGGGTGAGTGGGTGAGTGAGTGAGTGAGAGGATGGGTGTGTGAGTGGGTGAATGAGTGGGTGAGTGAGTGAATGGGTGGGTGAGTGAGTGAGTGGATAGGTGAGTGAGTGGGTGAGTGAGTGAGTGAGTGGTTGAGTGAGTGAGTGTGTGATTGAGTGGGTGAGTGGGTGGGTGACTGGGTGAGTGATTGAGTGAGTGGGTAAGTGGATGGGTGAGTGGGTGAGTGTGTGAGAGGGTGAATAGGTGGGTGGTTGAGTGGTGGGTGGGTGAATAGGTGGGTGATTGGATGTGTGAGAGGATGGGTGTGTGAGTGGGTGAGTGAGTGGGTGAGTTGGTGGGTGAGTGGGTGAGTGAGTGGGTGGGTGAATGAGTGGGTGGGTGAGTGAGAGGCTGAGTGGTGGGTGGGTGGGTGAGTTGGTGAGTGGGTGAGTGAATGAGTGAGCAAGTGGGTGGGTGATTAAGTGATTGAGTGAGTGGGTGAAAGAGTGGGTGAGTGGGTGAGTGAATGTCAGTGAATGGCTGGGTGTGTGAGTGAGTGAGTGGGTGAGTGGATGAGTGAGTGGCTGAGTGAGCGAGTGGGTGAGTTGGTGAGTGAGTTGGTGGATGAGTGATTGGGTGAGTGGGTGAGTGTTTTGGTGAGTGATTGAATGGGTGCGTGAGTGAGTGAGTGAGTGAGTGGATGTGTGATTGGATGGGTGAGTGATTGGGTGGGTGAGTGGATGGGTGAGTGGATGGGTGAGTGAGTGAGTGGGTGGGTAAGTGAGTGAGTGGATAGGAGAGTGAGTGGGTGAGTGAGCGAGTGAGTGGATGTGTGAGTGGGTGGGTGTGTGGGTGCTTGGATGAGTGGGTGAGAGTGTGATTGAGTGGGTGAGTGGGTGGGTGGCTGGGTGAGTGATTGAGTGAGTGGGTGAGTGAGTGGATGGGTGAGTGAGTGAGTGGGTGGGTGAGTGAGTGAGTGAGTGAGTGAGTGAGTAAGTGGATGGGTGAGTGGGTGAGTGGGTGAGTGAGTGAGTGAGCGAGCGAGTGAGTAAGTGGATGGGTGAGTGGGTGAGTGGGTGAGTGTGTGAGTAGGTGAGTGGGTGGGTTAGTGAATGAATGGGTGAGTGGATGGGTGAGTGATTGGGTGGTTGAGTGGATGAGTGAATAGACGGGTGAGTGATTGGGTGAGTGGGTTGGTGAGTGGATGGGTGAGTGGGTGAGTGAGTGATTGGGTGGGTGGGTGAGTGAATGGATGGGTGAGTGGATGGGTGAGTGGATGTTTGAGTGATTGGGTGGGTGAGTGAGTGAGTGGATGGGTGAGTGGATGGGTGAGTGGATGGGTGAGTGGATGGGTGAGTGGGTGGATTAGTGGGTGGATGAGTGGGTGGATGAGTGGATGGGCGAGTGGATGGGTGAGTGGGTGAGTAGGTGAGTGAGTGGGTGAGTGGATGTGTCAGTGATTGTGTGGGTGAGTGGATGGGTGAGTGGATGGGTGAGTGGATGGGTGAGTGATTGGGTGGGTGGGTGCGTGATTGGATGGGTGAGTGGGTGAGTGGGTGAGTGAGTGAATGAGTGGATGGGTGAGTGAGTGAGTGAGTGAGTGGATGGGTGAGTGGATGGATGAGTGGGTGAGTGATTGAATAGGTGATTGAGTGAATGGGTGAGTGAGTGGGTGAGTGAGTGAGTGTGAGTGAGTGGATGAGTGAGTGAGTGAGAGGATGGGTATGTGAGTGGGTGAGTGAGTAGGTGAGTGAGTGAAAGGGTGGATGAGTGAGTGAGTGGATAGGTGAGTGAGTGGGTGAGTGAGTGAGTGAGTGGTTGAGTGAGTGAGTGTGTGATTGAGTGGGTGAGTGGGTGGGTGACTGGGTGAGTGATTGAGTGAGTGGGTGAGTGAGTGAATGGGTGAGTGGGTGAGTGAGTGAGCGAGTGAGTAAGTGGATGGGTGAGTGGGTGAGTGAGTGAGTGAGAGGATGGGTGTGTGAGTGGGTGAATGAGTGGGTGAATGAGTGAATGGGTGGGTGAGTGAGTGAGTGGATAGGTGAGTGAGTGGGTGAGTGAGTGAGTGAGTGGTTGAGTGAGTGAGTGTGTGATTGAGTGGGTGAGTGGGTGGGTGACTGGGTGAGTGATTGAGTGAGTGGGTAAGTGGATGGGTGAGTGGGTGAGTGTGTGAGAGGGTGAATAGGTGGGTGGTTGAGTGGTGGGTGGGTGAATAGGTGGGTGATTGGATGTGTGAGAGGATGGGTGTGTGAGTGGGTGAGTGAGTGGGTGAGTTGGTGGGTGAGTGGGTGAGTGAGTGGGTGGGTGAATGAGTGGGTGGGTGAGTGAGAGGGTGAGTGGTGGGTGGGTGGGTGAGTTGGTGAGTGGGTGAGTGAATGAGTGAGCAAGTGGGTGGGTGATTAAGTGATTGAGTGATTGGGTGAAAGAGTGGGTGAGTGGGTGAGTGAATGTCAGTGAATGGCTGGGTGTGTGAGTGAGTGAGTGGGTGAGTGGATGAGTGAGTGGGTGAGTGAGCGAGTGGGTGAGTTGGTGAGTGAGTTGGTGGATGAGTGATTGGCTGAGTGGGTGAGTGTTTGGGTGAGTGATTGAATGGGTGAGTGAGTGAATGGGTGAGTGAGTGAATGGGTGAGTGAGCGGATGGGTGTCTGAGTGGGTGAGTGACTGGGTGAGTGGAGTAATTGGGTGGGTGAGTGATTGTGTGGGTTGGTGGGTGGGTGATTGAGTGGAGTAAGTGGGTGGGTAAGTGAGTGGGTGAGTGAGTGAGTGGGTGAGTGAGAGAGTGAGTGAATGAGTGAGTAAGTGGGTGGGTGAGTGAGTAAGTGATTGGAGTAAGTGGGTGAGTGAGTGAGTGGGTGAGTGGAGTAAGTGGAAGGGTGAGTGATTGTGTGGTTGGGTTGGTGGGTGAGTGAGTGGATGGGTGAGTGGATGGGTGAGTGGATGGGTGAGTGGATGGGTGAGTGGGTGAGTGAGTGGGTGAGTGAGTGGGTGAGTGGATGGGTGAGTGGATGGGTGAGTGGATGTGTGAGTGATTGGGTGGGTAAGTGGATGGGTGAGTGGATGGGTGAGTGGATGGGTGAGTGGATGGGTGAGTGGATGGGTGTGTGGGTGGGTGAGTGGGTGGGTGAGTGGATGGGTGACTGGGTGAGTGGATGGGTGAGTGAATGGGTGAGTGGATGGGTGAGTGGATGGGTGAGTGGGTGGGTGGCTAAGTGGATGGGTGAGTGGATGGGTGAGTGGATGGGTGAGTGGATGGGTGAGAGGGTGGGTGGCTAAGTGGATGGGTGAGTGGGTGGGTGAGTGGGTGGGTGAGTTGATGGTTGGGTGATTGGATGGGTGAGTGGATGGGTGAGTGGGTGGGTGAGTTGATGGGTGAGTGATTGGATGGGTGAGTGGATGGGTGAGTGGATGGGTGAGTGTGTGAGTGAGTGAGTGGATGTGTGAGTGAGTGAGTGGATGTGTGAGTGAGTGGGTGAGTGGATGGGTGAGTGAGTGAGTAGATGGGTGAGTGGATGGGTGAGTGGATGGGTGAGTGGTTCAGTGATTGAATGGGTGAGTGAGTGAATGGGTGAGTGAGTGGGTGAGTGAGTGAGTGAGTGGGTGGGTGAATGAGTGAGTGGATAGGTCAGTGAGTGCATGAGTGAGTGAGTGAGTGAGTGAGTGAGTGAGTGAGTGAGGTGAGTGTGTGGATGTGTGGGTGGTTGGGTGTTTGGGTGAATGAGTGAGTGTGTGGGTGGGTGAGTGAGTGGATAGGTGAGTGAGTGGTTGGGTGACTGGATATGTGAGTGGATGGGTGAGTGATTGGGTGAGTGATTGGGTGAGTGGATGGGTGAGTGGATGGGTGAGTGGATGGGTGAGTGGATGGGTGAGTGATTGAGGTAGTGGATGGGTGAGTGAATGGGTGAGTGGATGGGTGAGTGGATGGGTGAGTGGATGGGTGAGTGATTGGATGGGTGTGTAAGTGGGTGAGTGAGTGGGTGAGTGAGTGATTGGATGGGTGTGTGAGTGGGTGAGTGAGTGGGTGAGTGAGTGATTGGATGGGTGTGTGAGTGGGTGTGTGAGTGGGTGAGTGGATAGGTGAGTGAGTGGATAGGTGAGTGAGTGCGTGAGTGAGTGAGTGAGTGGATGTGTGCGTGGATGGATGAGTGATTGGCTGGGTGAGTGGATGGGTGAGTGGATGGGTGAGTGGATTGGTGAGTGAGTGGATGGGTGTGTGAGTGAGTAAGTGAGTGGATAGGTGAGTGAGTGGGTGAGTGAGTGAGTTAGTGAGTGGATGGGTGAGTGGGTGGGTATGTGGGTGGTTGGGTGAGTGGGTGAGTGTGTGATTCAGTGGGTGAGTGGGTGGGTGACTGGGTGAGTGATTGAGTGAGTGGGTGAGTGAGTGGATGGGTGAGTGAATATGTGATTGGTGAGTGGGTGAGTGCGTGAGTGAGTGAGTGAGCGAGTGCGTGATTAAGTGGATGGGTGATGGGTGAGTGAGTGGGTGAGTGGTTGAGTGAGTGAGTGTATGTTTGAGTGGGTGAGTGGGTGGGTGATTGGGTGAGTGATTGAGTGAGTGGGTGGGTGAGTGAGTGGATGGGTGAGTGGATGGGTGAGTGCGTGGGTGAGTGAGTGAGTAAGTTGAGCAATGGTGGAGAAGGGAGGGATTCAAATTCCTGGGTAATTGGAACCGGTTCTGGGGGAGGTGGGACCAGTACAATCCGGACGGTCTGCACCTGGGCAGGATCGGAACCAATGTTCTCGGGGGAGTGTTTGCTAGTGCTGTTGGGGAGGAGTTAAACTATTATGGCAGGGGGATGGGAACCAATGCAGGGAGATAGAGGGAAACAAAAAGGAGGCAAAAGCAAAAGACAGAAAGGAGATGAGGAAAAGTGGAGGGCAGAGAAACCCAAGGCAAAAAACAAAAAGGGCCACTGTACAGCAAAATTCTAAAAGGACAAACGGTGTTAAAAAAAATAAGCCAAAAGGCTTTGTGTCTTAATGCAAGGAGTATCCGCAATAAGGTGGATGAATTAACTGTGCAAATAGATGTTAACAAATATGATGTGATTGGGATCACGGAGACGTGGCTCCAGGATGATCAGGGCTGGGAACTCAACATCCAGGGGTATTCAACATTCAGGAAAGATAGAATAAAAGGAAAAGGAGGTGGGGTAGCATTGCTGGTTAAGGAGGAGATTAAGGCAATAGTTAGGAAGGACATTAGCTTGGATGATGTGGAATCTATATGGGTAGAGCTGCAGAACACCAAAGGGCAAAAAACGTTAGTGGGAGTTGTGTACAGACCTCCAAACAGTAGGAGTGATGTTGGGGAGGGCATCAAACAGGAAATTAGGGGTGCGTGCAATAAAGGTGCAGCAGTTATAATGGGTGACTTTAATATGCACATAGATTGGGCTAATCAAACTGGAAGCAATACGGTGGAGGTGGATTTCCTGGAGTGCATAAGGAAAGATTGTTTAGACCAATATGTCGAGGAACCAACTAGGGGGGAGGCCATCATAGACTGAGTGTTATGTAATGAGAGAGGATTAATTAGCAATCTCGTTGTGCGAGGCCCCTTGGGGAAGAGTGACCATAATATGGTGGAATTCTGCATTGGGATGGAGAATGAAACAGTTAATTCAGAGACCATGGTCCAGAACTTAAAGAAGGCTAACTTTGAAGGTATGAGGCGTGAATTGGCTGGGATGGATTGGCGAATGATACTTAAGCTGTTTACACTGTTCATTAATGATTTAGATGAGGGGATTAAATGTAGTATCTCCAAATTTGCGGATGACACTAAGTTGGGTAGCAGTGTGAGCTGCAAGGAGGATGCTGTGAAGCTGCAGAGCGACTTGGGTAGGTGAGGTGAGTGGGCAAATGCACGGCTGATGAAGTATAATGTGGATAAATGTGAGGTTATCCAATTTGGTGGAAAAAACAGGGAGACAGACAATTATCTGAATGGTGACAGATTAGGAAAAGGGGAGGTGCAAAGAGACCTGGGTGTCATGGTACATCAGTCATTGAAGGTTGGCATGCAGGTGCAGCAGGCGGTTAAGAAAGCAAATGGCATGTTGGCCTTCGTAGCAAGGGGATTTGAGTACAGGGGCAGGGAGGTGCTGCTACAGTTGTACAGAGCATTGTTGAGGTCACACCTGGAGTATTGTGTACAGTGTTGGTCTCCTAACCTGAGGAAGGACATTCTTGCTATTGAGGGAGTGCAGCGAAGGTTCACCAGACTGATTCCTGGGATGGCGGGACTGACCTATCAAGAAAGATTGGATCAACTGGCCTTGTATTCACTGGAGTTCAGAAGAATGAGAGGGGACCTCATAGAATTGTTTAAAATTCTGACGGGGTTAGACAGGTTGGATGCAGGAAGAATGTTCCCGATGTTGGGGAAGTCCAGAAACAGAGGTCACAGTCTAAGGATAAGGGGTAAGCCATTTAGAACCGAGATGCGGAGGAACTTATTCACCCAGAGAGTGGTGAACCTGTGGAATTCTCTACCACAGAAAGTTGTTGAGGCCAATTCACTAAATATATTCAAAAAGGAGTTAGATGAAGTCCTTACTACTAGGGGGATCAAGGGGTATGGCCAGAAAGCAGGAATGGGGTACTGAAGTTGAATGTTCAGCCATGAACTCATTGAATGGTGGTGCAGGCTAGAAGGGCCGAATGGCCGAATCCTGCACCTATTTTCTATGTTTCTATGTTTCTATGTTTACACTGTCCCATCAAACACTCCCAGAGCAGGTACAGCACGGGGTAGATACAGAGTAAAGCTCCCTCTACACTGTCCCATCAAACACTCCCAGGGCAGGTACAGCACGGGGTTAGATACAGAGTAAAGCTCCCTCGACACTGTCCCATCAAACACTCCCAGGGCTGGTACAGGGGGTTAGATACAGAGTAAAGCTCGCTCTACACTGTCCCATCAAACATTCCCAGGGCAGGTACAGGGGGTTAGATACAGAGTAAAGCTCGCTCTACACTGTCCCATCAAACACTCCCAGGGCAGGTACAGGGGGTTCGATACAGAGTAAAGCTCCCTCGACACTGTCCCATCAAACACTCCCAGGGCAGGTACAGGGGGTTAGATACAGAGTAAAGCTCCCTCGACACTGTCCCATCAAACACTCCCAGTGCAGGTATAGGGGGTTAGATACAGAGTAAAGCTCGCTCTGCACTGTCCCATCAAACACTCCAAGGGCTGGTGCAGGGGTTAGATACAGAGTAAAGCTCGCTCTGCACTGTCCCATCAAACACTCCCAGGGCAGGTACAGGGGTTTAGATACAGAGTAAAACTCCCTCTACACTGTCCCATCAAACACTCCAGGGCAGGTGCAGCACGAGGTGAGATACAGAGTAAAGCTCCCTCTACACTGTCTCATCAAACACTCTCAGGGTATGTACAGCACGGGATTCGATACAGAGTAAAGCTCCCTCTACACTGTCCCATCACACACTCCCAGGGCAGGTACAGGGGGTTAGATACAGAGTAAAGCTCCCTCTACACTGTGCCATCAAACACTCGCAGGACAGGTACAGGGGGTCAGATATAGAGTAAAGCTCCCTCGACACTGTCCCATCAAACACTCCCAGGTCAGGTGCAGCACGGGGTTAGATACAGAGTATACTGTGATGCACTGTCGGAGGGGCAGTACTGAAGGTGCGACGCACTGTCGGAGGGGCAGTACTGAGGGAGTGCTGCACTGTTGGAGGGGCAGTACTGAGGGAGTGCCGCAGTGTCAGAGGGGCAGAAGTGAGGGGAAACCTGGGTTCCTGATCCCTGCCCAGTGACACAGGTTTAGGGAGGGTGGTCACTGACTCTGAGTTAGGGAAGGGGGGGGTCACTGTCCCTGGGTTAGGGAGGGGGGGTCACTGACCCTGGGTTAGGGAGGGGGAGTCACTGACCCTGGGTTAGGGAAGGGGGGGTCACTGTCCCTGGGTTAGGGAGGGGGGGTCACTGACCCTGGGTTTGGGAGGGGGGAGTCACTGACCCTGGGTAAGGGATGGGGGGTCACTGACCCTGGGTTAGGGAAGGGGGGGGTCACTGACCCTGGGTTAGGGAGGGGGGGTCACTGACACTGGGTTAGGGACGGGGGTCACTGACCCTGGGTTAGGGAGGGTGGTCACTGACCCTGGGTAATGGAGGGGGGATCACTGATCCTGGGTTAGTGATGGGGGTCATTGACCCTGGGTTAGGGAGTGGGGGGTCACTGACCCTGTGTTAGGGAGGGGGGGGCACTGACCCTGGGTTAGGGAGGTGGAGTCACTGACCCTGGGTTAGGGAGGGGGTGTCACTGACCCTGGGTTAGGGAGGGGGGGGTCACTGACCCTGGGTTAGGGAGGGGGGTCACTGAAACTGGGTTAGGGAGGGGGGTCACTGACCCTGGGTTAGGGAGGGGGGGTCACTGACCCTGGGTTAGGGAGGGGGGTCACTGACCCTGGGTTAGGGAGGGGGGGTCACTGACCCTGGTTTAGGGAAGGGGGGTCACTGACCCTGGGTTAGTGAGGGGGGTCACTGACCTTGGGTTAGAGAGGGGGTGTCACTGACCCTGGGTTATGGAGGGGGGTCACTGACCGTGGGTTAGAGAGGGGGTGTCACTGACCCTGGGTTAGTGAGGGGGGTCACTGACCGTGGGTTAGAGAGGGGGTGTCACTGACCCTGGGTTAGGGAGGGGGGGTCACTGACCCTGGTTTAGGGAGGGGGGTTCACTGACCCTGTGACCCTGGGTTAGGGGTATATGAGATGTTATGTAATCTCTCTCTCCCTGCTCCCTGCCCTGGGACCATTCACATGTAAATGTCCCCAGACAGCACACACCTCAGTAACTGTGTGACTCACCCTGGCCCTGACCATTGAGATGTTAATCAGCCCAAGGCTCTCTGACCCACAAATACCTTTCCAGCTCAGGGACCGCCATTTTACACTAGCATTGTAACAATCACTTTTTGCTTTCTCGAGATCTCGCACAAAGACTCCACTCCCAGAGAATCGACACCCAGGAAAACCAGGTGAAATAATCTCCCTCCTTGATTTCCCCTCAGTGAGCTGAGGTCTAGTATCTCAGTGTATCTGTGTGAGGAAGCTTTGTGTCTGTGTGTGTCTCTCCCTCCCCCTCTCTGTCCCTCTCTCTCTCTCTCTCTGTCTCTGCTCCTCGCTCTTTCTCTTTCCCAGCCCCTCTCTGTCCCTCTCTCTCCCTCTGTCTCTGCTTCTCGCTCTTTCTCTCTCCCTCCCACCCTCTGTCCCTCTCTCTGTCTCTCTCTCTGTCTCTGCTTCTCGCTCTTTCTCTCTCCCTCCCTCTCTCTGACACTCTCTCTCTCCCTCAGCCTCTGCTTCTCTCTCTCTCTCTCCCTCCCTCTCTCTTTCCCTCTCACACTTTCTCTCTCTCTCTCTCTCTTGTTCTCTCTGTCTCACTCTCTCTCTCCGTCTTTCTCTGTCTCGCTCTCTCTCTCACACTGTATATCTCCCTCTTTCTCCCTCTCTCTCTCTGTTCCTCCCTTTCTCTCACAATCTCTGTCTCGCGTTCGCACTCTCTCGCTGTCTCTCTCTCTCTCACACACTATCTCTCTCTGTCTCTCGCTCTCTATTCTCTCGCTCTCTCTCTGTCTCTCGATCTCTCTGTCTCTCAATCTCTGTCTCTCTCTCGCGCTCTCATGTTCTGTCTCTCTCTGCGTCTCTCTCTGTGTGTCTCTCTCTCTGGCTTTCTGTCTCCCTCAGTCTCTCGGACTCTGTAACAAGAGACGTGGTATAAAATGGACGCCACGCATTTCATGTAAAATGGCTGCTCAATCTCACACAAACTAACCCCACTGCCCCGCTTTCTCCCCATAGTCCTGTATCAATCCCCAAACTAATCCCACTGAACCACTCTCTCCCAATACTCCTGTATCAATCCCCAAACTAATCCCACTGCCTCGCTCTCTCCCCATAGTCCTGTATCAATCCCCAAACTAATCCCACTGAACCACTCTCTCCCAATAGTCCTGTATCAATCCCCAAACTAATCCCACTGCCCCGCTCTCTCCCCATTGTCCTGTATCAATCCCAACCTAATCCTACTGCCCCGCTCTCTCCCCATAGTCCTGTTTCAATCCCAAACTAATCCCACTGCCCCGCTCTCTCCCCATAGTCCTGTTTCAATCCCCAAACTAATCCCAATGCCCCGCCCTCTCCCCATAGTCCTGTATCATACCCAAACTAATCCCACTGCCCCGCTCTCTCCCCATAGCCCTGTATCAATCCCCAAACTAATCCGACTGCCCCGCTCTCTCCTGATAGTCCTGTATCAATCCCCAAACGAATCCGACTCCTCCGCTCTCTCCTCATAGCCCTGTATCAATCTCCAAACTAATACCACTGCCCTGCTCTCTCCCCATAGCCCTGTATCAATCCCCAAACTAATCCCACTGCCCCCCTCTCTCCCCATAGCCCTGTATCAATCCCCGAACTAATCCCACTGTCCCGCTCTCTCCCCATAGTCCTGTATCAATCCCCAAACTAATCCCATGCCCCGCTCTATCCCCATAGTCCTGTATCAATCCCCAAGCTAGTCCCACTGCCCCGCTCTATCCCCATAGCCCTGTATCTATCCCCAAACTAATCCCACTGCCCCGCACTCTCCCCATAGTCCTGTATCAATCTGCAACTAATCCCACTGCCAAGCTCTCTCCCCATAGCGCTGTATCAATCCCCAAACTAATCTCACTGCACCGCTCTCTCCCCATACCCCTGTATCAATCTCCAAACTAATCCCACTGCCCTGCTCTCTCCCGATAGTCCATTATCAATCCCCAACCTAATCCCACTGCCCCGCTCTCTCACCATAGTCCTGTATCAATCCCAAAACTAATCCCACTGCCCGGCTCTCTCACCATAGTCCGGTATCAATCCCCAAACTAATTCCACTGCCCCGCTCTCTCACCATAGTCCTGTATCAATCCCAAAACTAATCCCACTGCCCGGCTCTCTCACCATAGTCCGGTATCAATCCCCAAACTAATCCCACTGCCCCGCTCTCTCACCATAGTCCTGTATCAATCCCAAAACTAATCCCACTGCCCGGCTCTCTCACCATAGTCCGGTATCAATCCACAAACTAATCCCACTGCCCCGCTCTCTCCCCATAGCCCTGTCTCAATCCACAAACTAATCCCACGGCCCCGCTCTCACCCCATCGTCTTGTTTCAATCCCCAAACTAATCTCACTGCCCCGCTCTCTCTCCATAGTCGTGTATCAATCCCCAAACTAATCCCACTGCCCCGCCCTCTCCCCATAGCCCTGTATCAATCCCCAAACTAATCCCACTGCCCCGCTCTCTCCCCATGGCCCTGTATTAATCCTCAAACTAATCCGATTGCCCCGCTCTCGCCTCATAGTCCTGTGTAAATGCCCAAACGAATCCCACTCCTCCGCTCTCTCCTCATAGCCCTGTATCAATCCCCAAACTAATCCCACTGCCCCGCTCTCTACCCATGGCCCTGTATTAATCCCCGAACTAATCCCACTGTCCCGCTCTCTCCCCATAGTCCTGTATCAATTCCCAAACGAATCCCACTGCACCGCTCTCTCCCCATAGCATTGTTTCAATCCCCAAGCTAATCCCACTGCCCCGCTCTCTCCCCAGAGTCCCGTATCAATCCTCAAACTTATCCCACTGCCCCGCTCTCTCCCCATAGCACTGTATCAATCCGCAATCTAATCCCACTGCCAAGCTCACTCCCCATAGCCCTGTATCAATCCCCAAACTAATCTTACTGCCCCGCTCTCTCCCCATCGCCCTGTATCAATCTCCAAACTAATCCCACTGCCCCGCTCTCTCCCTATAGTCCTGTCTCAATTCCCAAACTAATCCCACTGCCCCGCTCTCTCCCCATCGTCCTGTATCAATCGGAAATTAATCCCACTGCCCCGCTCTCTCGCCATAATCCTGTATCAATCCCCAAACTAATCCCACTGCCCCGCTCTCTCCCCATAGTCCGGTATCAATCCACAAACTAATCCCACTGCCCCGCTCTCTCCCCATAGCCCTATATCAATCCACAAACTAATCCCACTGCCCCGCTCTCTCCCCATAGCCCTGTATCAATCCAAAAACTAATCCCACTGCCCCGCTATCTCCCCATAGTCCTGTATCAATCCACAAACTAATCCCACTGCCCCGCTCTCTCCCCATAGTCTTGTATCAATCCCCAAACTAATCTCACTGCCCCGCTCTCTCCCCATAGTCCTGTATCAATCTCCAAACTAATCCCACTGCCACGCTCTCTCCCCATAGTCCTGTATCAATCCCCAAACTAATCCCACTGCCCCGCTCTCTCCCCATAGTCCTGTCTCAATACCCAAACTATTCCCACTGTCCCGCTCTCTCCCCATAGTCCTGTATCAAACGCCAAACTAATCCCACTGCCCCGCTCTCTCCCCATAGTCCTGTATCAATCCCCAAACTAATCCCACTGCCCCGCTCTCTCCCATTAGTCCTGTATCAATCTCCAAACTAATCCCAATGCCCCGCTCTCACCCCATAGTCCTGTATCAATCCTCAAACTAATCCCACTGCCCCGCTCTCTCCACATAGCCCCGTATCAATCCACAAACTAATCCCATTGCCCCCCTCTCTCCCCATAGTCCTGTATCAATCCACAAACTAATCCCACTGCCCCGCTCTCTCCCCATAGTCCTGTATCAATCCCCAAACTAATCCCACTGCCCCGCTCTATCCCCATAGTCCTGTATCAATCCCCAAGCTAGTCCCACTGCCCCGCTCTATCGCCATAGCCCTGTATCAATCCCCAAACTATTCCCACTGCCCCGCACTCTTCCCATAGTCCTGTATCAATCTGCAACTAATCCCACTGCCAAGCTCTCTCCCCATAGCCCTGTATCAATCCCCAAACTAATCTCACTGCACCGCTCTCTCCCCATACCCCTGTATCAATCTTCAAACTAATCCCACTGCCCTGCTCTCTCCCGATAGTCCTGTATCAATCCCCAACCTAATCCCACTGCCCCGCTCTCTCCCCATAGTCCTGTATCAATCGGAAAATAATCCAACTGCCCCGCTCTCTCACCATAGTCCTGTATCAATCCCAAAACTAATCCCACTGCCCGGCTCTCTCACCATAGTCCGGTATCAATCCCCAAACTAATTCCACTGCCCCGCTCTCTCCCCATAGCCCTGTATCAATCCACAAACTAATCCCACTGCCCCGCTCTCTCCCCATAGCCCTGTCTCAATCCACAAACTAATCCCACGGCCCCGCTCTCTCCCCATAGTCTTGTATCAATCCCCAAACTAATCTCACAGCCCCGCTCTCTCTCCATAGTCGTGTATCAATCCCCAAACTAATCCCGCTGCCCCGCCCTCTCCCCATAGCCCTGTATCAATCCCCAAACTAATCCCACTGCCCCGCTCTCTCCCCATGGCCCTGTATTAATCCTCAAACTAATCCGATTGCCCCGCTCTCGCCTCATAGTCCTGTATAAATGCCCAAACGAATCCCACTCCTCCGCTCTCTCCTCATAGCCCTGTATCAATCCCCAAACGAATCCCACTGCCCCGCTCTCTACCCATGGCCCTGTATTAATCCCCGAACTAATCCCACTGTCCCGCTCTCTCCCCATAGTCCTGTATCAATTCCCAAACGAATCCCACTGCACCGCTCTCTCCCCATAGCATTGTATCAATCCCCAAGCTAATCCCACTGCCCCGCTCTCTCCCCATAGTCCCGTATCAATCCTCAAACTTATCCCACTGCCCCGCTCTCTCCCCATAGCCCTGTATCAATCCCCAAACTAATCTCACTGCCCCGCTCTCTCCCCATCGCCCTGTATCAATCTCCAAACTAATCCCACTGCCCCGCTCTCTCCCTATAGTCCTGTCTCAATCCCCAAACTAATCCCACTGCCCCGCTCTCTCCCCATCGTCCTGTATCAATCGGAAAATAATCCCACTGCCCCGCTCTCTCGCCATAATCCTGTATCAATCCCCAAACTAATCCCACTGCCCCGCTCTCTCCCCATAGTCCGGTATCAATCCACAAACTAATCCCACTGCCCCGCTCTCTCCCCATAGCCCTATATCAATCCACAAACTAATCCCACTGCCCCGCTCTCTCCCCATAGCCCTGTATCAATCCAAAAACTAATCCCACTGCCCCGCTCTCTCCCCATAGTCCTGTATCAATCCACAAACTAATCCCACTGCCCCGCTCTCTCCCCATAGTCTTGTATCAATCCCCAAACTAATCTCACTGCCCCGCTCTCTCCCCATAGTCCTGTATCAATCTCCAAACTAATCCCACTGCTACGCTCTCTCCCCATAGTCCTGTATCAATCCCCAAACTAATCCCACTGCCCCGCTCTCTCCCCATAGTCCTGTCTCAATACCCAAACTATTCCCACTGTCCCGCTCTCTCCCCATAGTCCTGTATCAAACGCCAAACTAATCCCACTGCCCCGCTCTCTCCCCATAGTCCTGTATCAATCCCCAAACTAATCCCACTGCCCCGCTCTCTCCCATTAGTCCTGTATCAATCTCCAAACTAATCCCAATGCCCCGCTCTCACCCCATAGTCCTGTATCAATCCTCAAACTAATCCCACTGCCCCGCTCTCTCCACATAGCCCCGTATCAATCCACAAACTATTCCCATTGCCCCCCTCTCTCCCCATAGTCCTGTATCAATCCACAAACTAATCCCACTGCCCCGCTCTCTCCCCATGGTCCTGTATCAATCCCCAAACTAATCCCACTGCCCCGCTCTCTCCCATTAGTCCTGTATCAATCTCCAAACTAATCCCAATGCCCCGCTCTCACCCAATAGTCCTGTATCAATCCCCAAACTAATCCCACTGCCCCGCTCTCTCCACATAGCCCTGTATCAATCCACAAACTAATCCCACTGCCCCGCTCTCTCCCTATAGTCCTGTATCAATCCACAAACTAATCCCACTGCCCCGCTCTCTCCCCATAGTCTTGTATCAATCCCCAAACTAATCCCACTGCCCTACTCTCTCCCCATAATCCTGTATCAACCCACAAACTAATCCCACTGCCCTGCTCTCTCCCCATAGCCCTGTTTCAATCCCGGAATCTATACAGGGATACAGATAGAGAGAGAGACGCACACAAAAATACTCTCTCTATCCCTCTCTCTGTCTCTCTCTCTGTCTCACGCAATCTCTCTCTCTCTGTCTCTCTTCTGTCACCCTCTCTGTCTCTCTCTCTCTTTCACTCTCTCTGTGTCTCTCTGTCTATCTATCTCCCTCCCTGTCTCTTTCTCTCTCCCTGTCACTCTCTCTTTCTGTCTCTCTCTCTCTCTCTCTCTCTCCCACTCTCTGTCCATCTCTCTCACTCTGTCTCTCTCTCTGTTCCTCTTGATCTCTCTCCCTCTCTCTCTGTCCCTCACTCTCCCTCTATCTCTCTCTCTGTCTCTCTCTCTCTGTCTCTCTCTCTCTGTCTTTTTGTCTGTCACTCTCTCTCTCTCTCTGTCTCTCTCTCTGTCTCTCTCTCTCTGTCTCTCTCTCTGTATCTCTCTCTGTCTCTCTCTCTGTCTCTCTCTGTCTCTCTTTCTATATATCTCTCTCTCTCTGTCTCTCTCTGTCTCTCTCTCTCTGTCTTTCTCTCTGCCTCTCTCTCTCTGTCTTTCTCTCTCTGAATCTCTCTCTCTCTATACCTCTCTCTCTGTCTCTCTCGCTCTGTCTCTCTCTCTCTCCCACTCTATTGCTCTCTCTCTCTCTATCCCTCTCTCTCTATCCTTCTTTCTGTCTCTCTGTCACTCTCTGTTGCTCTGTCTCTCTGTGTCATTCTAAAAAGGGAGGGAGAACAGCCAGTTGTCGTGGTGCACGTTGGTACCAATGACATAGGTAAAAAAAGGGATGAGTTCCTACGAAATTAATTTAAGGAGCTAGGAGCTAAATTAAAAAGTAGGACCTCAAAAGTAGTAATCTCGGGATTGCTACCAGTGCCACGTGCTAGTCAGAGTAGGAATCGCAGGATAGCTCAGATGAATACGTGGCTTGAGCAATGGTGCAGCAGGGAGGGATTCAAATTCCTGGGGCATTGGAACTGGTTCTGGGGGAGGTGGGACCAGTACAATCCAGACGGTCTGCACCTGGGCAGAATCGGAACCAATGTCCTCGGGGGAGTGTTTGCTAGTGCTGTTGGGGAGGAGTTAAACTAATATGGCAGGGGGATGGGAACAAATGCAGGGAGATAGAGGGAAACAAAAAGGAGGCAAAAACAAAAGACAGAAAGGAGAAGAGGAAAAGTGGAGGGCAGAGAAACCCAAGGCAAAGAACAAAAAGGGCCATTGTACAGCAAAATTCTAAAAGGACAGAGGGTGTTAAAAAAACAAGCCTAAAGGCTTTGTGTCTTAATGCAAGGAGTATCCGCAATAAGGTGGAAGAATTAACTGTGCAAATAGATGTTAACAAATATGATGTGATTGGGATTACGGAGACGTGGCTCCAGGATGAGCAGGGCTGGGAACTCAACATCCAGGGGTATTCAACATTCAGGAAGGATAGAATAAAAGGAAAAGGAGGTGGGGTGGCATTGGTGGTTAAGGAGGAGATTAAGGCAATAGTTAGGAAGGACATTAGCTTGGATGATGTGGAATCTATATGGGTAGAGCTGCAGAACACCAAAGGGCAAAAAACGTTAGTGGGAGTTGTGTACAGACCTCCAAACAGTAGTAGTGATGTTGGGGAGGGCATCAAACAAGAAATTAGGGGTGCGTGCAATAAAGGTGCAGCAGTTATAATGGGTGACTTTAATATGCACATAGATTGGGCTAACCAAACTGGAAGCAATACGGTGGAGGAGGATTTTCTGGAGTGCATAAGGGATGGTTTTTTAGACCAATATGTCGAGGAACCAACTAGGGGGGAGGCCATCTTAGACTGGGTGTTATGTAATGAGAAAGGATTAATTAGCAATCTCGTTGTGCGTGGCCCCTTGGGGAAGAGTTACCATAATATGGTGGAATTCTGCATTAGGATGGAGAATGAAACAGTTAATTCAGAGACCATGGTCCAGAACTTAAAGAAGGCTAACTTTGAAGGTATGAGGCGTGAATTGGCTGAGATGGATTGGCGAATGATACTTAAGGGGTTGACTGTGGATGGGCAATGGCAGACATTTAGAGACCGCATGGATGAACTACAACAATTGTACATTCCTGTCTGGCATAGAAATAAAAAAGGGAAGGTGGCTCAACCGTGGCTATCAAGGGAAATCAGGGACAGTATTAAAGCCAATGAAGTGGCATACAAAGTGGCCAGAAATAGCAGCGAACCTGGGGACTGGGAGAAATTTAGAACTCAGCAGAGGAGGACAAAGGGTTTGATTAGGGCAGGGAAAATGGAGTATGAGAAGAAACTTGCAGGGAACATTAAGACGGATTGCAAAAGTTTCTATAGATATGTAAAGAGAAAAAGGTTAGTAAAGACAAACGTAGGTTCCCTGCAGTCAGAATCAGGGGAAGTCATAACGGGGAACAAAGAAATGGCGGACCAATTGAACAAGTACATTGGTTCGGTATTCACGAAGGAGGACACGAACAACCTTCCGGTTATAAAAGGGGTCGGGTGGTCTAGTAAGGAGGAGGAACTGAGGGAAATCCTTATTAGCCGGGAAATTGTGTTGGGGAAATTGATGGGATTGAAGGCCGATAAATCCCCAGGGCCTGATGGACTGCATCCCAGAGTACTTAAGGAGGTGGCCTTGGAAATAGTGGATGCGTTGACAGTCATTTTCCAACATTCCATTGATTCTGGATCAGTTCCTATGGAGTGGAGGGTAGCCAATGTAACCCCACTTTTTAAAAAAGGAGGGAGAGAGAAAACAGGGAATTATAGACCGGTCAGCCTGACATCGGTCGTGGGTAAAATGATGGAATCAATTATTAAGGATGTCATAGCAGTGCATTTGGAAAGAGGTGACATGATTGGTCCAAGTCAGCATGGATTTGTGAAAGGTCAATCATGCTTGACAAATCTTCTGGAATTTTTTGAGGATGTTTCCAGTAGAGTGGATAAGGGAGAACCAGTTGATGTGGTATATTTGGACTTTCAGAAGGCGTTCGACAAGGTCCCACACAAGAGATTGATGTGCAAAGTTAGAGCACATGGGATTGGGGGTAGTGTACTGACATGGATTGAGAACTGGTTGTCAGACAGGAAGCAAAGAGTAGGAGTAAATGGGTACTTTTTAGAATGGCAGGCAGTGACTAGTGGGGTACCGCAAGGTTCTGTGCTGGGGCCCCAGCTGTTTACACTGTACATTAATGATTTAGATGAGGGGATTAAATGTAGTATCTCCAAATTTGCGGATGACACTAAGTTGGGTGGCACTGTGAGCTGCGAGGAGGATGCTGTGAGGCTGCAGATCGACTTGGATAGGTTAGGTGAGTGGGCAAATGCATGGCAGATGAAGTATAATGTGGATAAATGTGAGGTTATCCACTTTGGTGGTAAAAACAGAGAGACAGACTATTATCTGAATGGTGACAGATTAGGAAAAGGGGAGGTGCAAAGTGACCTGGGTGTCATGGTACATCAGTCATTGAAGGTTGGCATGCAGGTGCAGCAGGCGGTTAAGAATGCAAATGGCATGTTGGCCTTCATAGCAAGGGGATTTGAGTACAGGGGCAGGGAGGTGTTGCTACAATTGTACAGGGCATTGGTGAGGCCACACCTGGAGTGTTGTGTACAGTTTTGGTCTCCTAACCTGAGGAAGGACATTCTTGCTATTGAGGGAGTGCAGCGAAGGTTAACCAGACTGATTCCCGGGATGGCGGGACTGACCTATCAAGAAAGACTGGATCAACTGGGCTTGTATTCACTGGAGTTCAGAAGAATGAGAGGGGACCTCATAGAAACATATAAAATTCTGACGGGGTTAGACAGGTTAGATGCAGGAAGAATGTTCCCAATGTTGGGGAAGTCCAGAACCAGGGGTCACAGTCTAAGGATAAGGGGTAAGCCATTTAGGACCGAGATGCGGAGGAACTTCTTCACCCAGAGAGTGGTGAACCTGTGAAATTCTCTGCCACAGAAAGTTGTTGAGGCCAATTCACTAAATATATTCAAAAATGAGTTAGATGAGGTCCTTACTGCTAGGGGGATCAAGGGGTATGGCGAGAAAGCAGGAATGGGGTACTGAAGTTGAATGTTCAGCCATGAACTCATTGAATGGCGGTGCAGGCTAGAAGGGCCGAATGGCCTACTCCTGCAACTATTTTCTATGTTTCTATGTTTCTATGTCTCTGAATTTCTCTCTCTGTCTCTGTCTCTCTCTCCTGTCTTTTTCCCTCTCTTTCTCTCTCTCGCTCTGTCTCTCTCTCTCTGCCCCTCTCTCTGTTCCTCTCACTGTCTCTCTCACTCTCTCTCTAATTCTCTCTCTCCCTTGCTCTCTCTCTGTCTCTGTATCTCTGTTTCTCTCTCGCTCTCATCTCTCTCTCGCTCTCTCTCTTTCTCTGTCTGTCTGTCTCTCTCTCCCTATCTCTCTCTATCCCTGCCTGTCTCGCTTTCCCTCTCTCTGACAATCTCTGTCTCTCTCTCTCTCTCTCTCTCTCTATGTCACACTCACTCTCTCTCTCTATGTCACACTCACTCTCTCTGTCTCTCTCTCTGTCTCGTTTACTCACTGTGTCTCTTTCTCTCTCTGTCTCTCTCTCTATCTCTCTCTCTCTGTCTGTCTCACTCTTTCTCCCAATCCGTCTCTCTCTATATCCCGCTCTCTCTCTATCCCTCTCTATCTCTCTCCCCTGCATTTTTCCATCTCTCTCTCTCTCTGTCTCTCTCACTCTCTCATTTTCTCTCTCTCTGTCTGTCTCTCTCTATCCCTTACCATCTCTCTCGCTCACTGTCACTCTTTCGCAGTCTCTTTCTCTGACTGTCTCTCTGTGTCGCACTCACTCTCTCTCTCTCTCTCTCTCTATGTCTCTCTGTCTCTCTCTCTCTCTGTCTCTGTATATCTGTCTCTCTGTCGCTCTCTCTCTCTCTCTGGCTCTCTCTGGCTCTCTCTCTTTCCCTCCCTCTCTATTATTCTCTCCCTCTATCCCTCGCTCTCTCTCTCTCTCTGTCTCTCTCTGGCTCTCTCTCTTTCCCTCCCTCTCTATTATTCTCTCCCTCTATACTTCGCTCTCTCTCTCTGTCTCTGTCTCCTGTCTATTTCCACCTCTTTCTCTCTCTCGCTCTCTCTCTCTCTCTCTCTCTCTCTCTGTCCCTCTCTCTGTCTCTCTCTATCTCTCTCTCTCTCAGTCTGTCTCTCGCTCTCTCTGTCTCTCTCTCTCTCTGTCTCTCTCTCCACAAACTAATCCCACTGCCCCGCTCACTCCCCATAGTCCAGTATCAATCCACAAACTAATCCCACTGCCCCGCTCTCTCCCCATAGTCTGGTATCAATCCCCAAACTAATCCCACTGCCCTGCTCTCTCCCCATACCTGTGTCAATCCTCAAACTAATCCCGCTGCCCCGCTCTCTCCCCATAGTCCTGTATCAATCCCCAAACTAATCCCACTGCCCCGCTCTCTCCCCATTGTCCTGTATCAATGCCCAAACTAATCCCACTGCCCCGCTCTCTCCCCATAGTTTAGTATCAAACCCCAAACTAATCCAACTGCCCCGCTCTCTCCCCATAGCTCTGTATCAATGCCAGAATCTATACAGTGAGGGACAGATAGAGAGACAAATACGCACTGACACATAGATATATATATCTATATATATATATATATATAGAGCGAGAGAGAGAGAGAGACATGCACACTTTCTCTCTCTCTCTCTCACTCTCTCTCTCTCTGTCTGTCTCGCACTCTCTGTCTCTCTCTCGCTCCGTGTCTCTTTCTATGTCTGTGACACTCTGTCTCTCTCTCTCTATCTGTCTAGATCTCTCTGTCTCTGTCCACCTGTCTCTCTATCTCTCTTTGTCTATCTGTCACTCTGTTTTTCTCTCTCACTGACTCCCTCTCTCCGTCTCTCTCTCTCTGTCTTTCCCTCTCTCTCTCACTCTGTCTCTCTCTCTGTCTCTCTCTCTGTGTCTCTCTCACATAGAAACATAGAAAATAGGTGCAGGAGTAGGCCATTCGGCCCTTCTAGCCTGCACCACCATTCAATGAGTTCATGGCTGAACATTCAACTTAAGTACCCCATTCCTGCTTTCTCGCCATACCCCTTGATCCCCCTTGTAGTCAGGACCTCATCTAAGTCCTTTTTGAATATATTTAGTGAATTGTCCTCAACAACTTTCTGTTGTAGAGAATTCCACAGGTTCACCACTCTCTGGGTGAAGAAGTTCCTCCGCATCTCGGTCCTAAATGGCTTACCCCTTATCCTTAGACTGTGACCTCTGGTTCTGGACTTCCCCAACATTGGGAACATTCTTCCTGCATCTAACCTGTCTAACCCCGTCAGAATTTTAAATGTTTCTATAAGGGCCCCTCTCATCCTTCTGAACTCCAGTGAATACAAGCCCAGTCGATCCAGTCTTTCTTGATAGGTCAGTCCCGCCATCCCGGGAATCAGTCTGGTGAACCTTCGCCGCACTCCCTCAATAGCAAGAATGTCCTTCCTCAGGTTAGGAGACCAAAACTGTACACAATACTCCAGGTGTGGCCTCACCAAGGCCCTGTACAATTGTCGCAACACCTCCCTGCCCCTGTACTCAAATCCCCTTGCTATGAAGGCCAACATGCCATTTGCTTTCTTAACCGCCTGCTGTACCTATTCACCTAGTCACCCACTCACCCATCCACTCACTAACCATTCAGATAATAGTCTGTCTCTCTGTTTTTACCACCAAAGTGGATAACCTCACATTTATCCACATTATACTTCATCTGCCATGTATTTGCCCACTCACCTAACCTATCCAAGTCGCTCTGCAGCTCATAGAATCCTCCTTGCAGCTCACACTGCCACCCAACTTAGTGTCATCCGCAAATTTGGAGATACTACATTTAATCCCCTCGTCTAAATCATTAATGTACAGTGTAAACAGCTGGGGGCCCAGCACAGAACCTTGCGGTACCCCACTAGTCACTGCCTGCCATTCTGAAAAGTCCCCATTTACTCCTACTCTTTGCTTCCTGTCTGACAACCAGTTCTCAATCCATGTCAGCACACTACCCCCAATCCCATGTGCTTTAACTTTGCACATTAATCTCTTGTGTTGGACCTTGTCGAAAGCCTTCTGAAAGTCCAAATATACCACATCAACCGGTTCTCCCTTGTCCACTCTACTGGAAACATCCTCAAAAAATTCCAGAAGATTTGTCAAGCATGATATCCCTTTCACAAATCCATGCTGACTTGGGCCTATCATATTACCTCTTTCCAAATGCACTGCGATGACATCCTTAATAATTGATTCCATCATTTTACCCACTACCGATGTCAGGCTGACCGGTCTGTAATTCCCTGTTTTCTCTCTCCCTCCTTTTTTAAAAAGTGGGGTTAAATTGGCTACCCTCCACTCCATAGGAACTGCTCCAGAGTCAATGGAATGTTGGCAAATGACTGTCAATGCATCCACTATTTCCAAGGCCACCTCCTTAAGTACTCTGGGATGCAGTCCATCAGGCCCTGGGGATTAATCGGCCTTCAATCCCATCAATTTCCCCAACACAATTTCCCGACTAATAAGGATTTCCCTCAGTTCCTCCTCCTTAATAGACCCTCCGACCCCTTTTATATCCGGAAGGTTGTTTGTGTCCTCCTTAGTGAATACCGAACCAAAGTACTTGTTCAATTGGTCCGCCATTTCTTTGTTCCCCGTTATGACTTCCCCTGATTCTGACTGCAGGGGACCTACGTTTGTCTTTACTAACCTTTTTCTCTTTACATATCTATAGAAACTTTTGCAATCCGTCTTAATGTTCCCTGCAAGCTTCTTCTCATACTCCATTTTCCCTGCCCAAATCAAACCCTTTGTCCTCCTCTGCTGAGTTCTAAATTTCTCCCAGTCCCCGGGTTTTCTGCTATTTCTGGCCAATTTGTATGCCACTTCCTTGGCTTTAATGCTATCCCTGATTTCCCTTGATAGCCACGGTTGAGCCACCTTCCATTTTTACTTTTACGACAGACAGGAATGTACAATTGTTGTAGTTCATCCATGCGGTCTCTAAATGTCTGCCATTGCCCATCCACAGTCAACCCCTTCAGTATCATTCGACAATCTATCCTAGCCAATTCACGCCTCATACCTTCAAAGTTAGCCTTCTTTAAGTTCTGGACCATGGTCTCTGAATTAACTGTTTCATTCTCCATCCTAATGCAGAATTCCACCATATTATGGTGACTCTTCCCCAAGGGGCCTCGCACATCGAGATTGCTAATTAATCCTCTCTCATTACACAACACCCAGTCTAAGATGGCCTCCCCCATAGTTGGTTCCTCGACATATTGGTCTGAAAAACCATCCCTTATGCACTCCAGGAAATCCTCCTCTACCGTATTGCTTCCAGTTTGGTTAACCCAATCTATGTGCATATGAAAGTCACCCATTATAACTGCTGCACCTTTATTGCACGCACCCCTAATTTCATTTTTGATGCCCTCCCCAACATCACTACTACTGTTTGGAGGTCTGTACACAACTCCCACTAACGATTTTTGTCCTTTGGTATTCTGCAGCTCTACCCATATAGATTCCACATCATCCAAGCTAATGTCCTTCCGAACTATTGCCTTAATTTGCTCCTTAACCAGCAATGCTACCCCACCTCCTTTTCCTTTTCTTCTATCTTTCCTGAATGTTGAATACCCCTGGATGTTGATTTCCCAGCCCTGATCATCCTGGAGCCATGTCTCCGTAATCCCAATCACATCATATTTGTTAACATCTATTTGCAGAGTTAATTCATCCACTTTATTGCGGATACTCCTTGCATTAAGACACAAAGCCTTCAGGCTTGTTCTTTTAACAACCTTTGTCCTTTTAGAATTTTGCTGTACAGTGGCCCTTTTTGTTCTTTGCCTTGGGTTTCTCTGCCCTCCACTTTTCCTCATCTCCTTTCTGTCTTTTGCTTTTGCCTCTTTTTTGTTTCCCTCTGTCTCCCTGCATTGGTTCCCATTCCCCTGCCATATCAGTTTAAATCCTCCCCAATAGCACTAGCAAACACTCCCCCTAGGACATTGGTTCCGGTCCTGCCCAGGTGCAGACCGTCCGGTTTGTACTGGTCCCACCTCCCCCAGAACCGGTTCCAATGCCCCAGGAATTTGAATCCCTCCCTGTTGCACCACTGCTCAAGCCACGTATTGATCTGCACTATCCTGCGATTCCTACTCTGACTATCACGTGGCACTGGTAGCAATCCCGAGATTACAACTTTTGAGGTCCTACTTTTTAATTTAGCTCCTAGCTCCTTAAATTCGTTTCGTAGGACCTCATCCTCTTTTTACCTATGTCGTTGGTACCAATGTGCACCACGACAACTGGCTGTTCTCCCTCCCTTTTTAGAATGTCCTGCTCCCGCTCCGAGACATCCTTGTCTCTGCTTCTCTCTCTCCCTCCCCCTCTCTTTCCCTCTCTCTCTCTCTCTCGCTCTCTCTCTCTCTCTCTCTCTGTCTCTCTCTCCTTTTCCCTCTCTCTATCCCTCTGTCTTTGCTTCTATCTCTCTCTCTCTACGTCCCTCTCTCTGCTTCTCTCTCTCTCTTCCTCCCTCTCTCTGTGCATCTCTCCCTATCTCTTTCTCTGCTTCTCTCTCTCTCGATTTGTCTCTCTGATGCTTGGACTTTGATGACAGAGATCGTCTGCTCTCCAATTTAATCTACCTCTACACTGTCCCATCAAACACTCCCAGGGCAGGTACAGGGGGTTAGATACAGAGGAAAGCTCTCTCTACACTGTCCCATCAAACACTCCCAGGGCAGGTTCAGCACGGGGTTAGATACAGAGTAAAGCTCCCTCTGCACTGTCCCATCCAAAACTCCCAGGGCAGGTACAGGGGGTTAGATACAGAGTAAAGCTCCCTCTACACTGTCCCATCAAACACTCCCAGAGCAGATACAGCACGCGGTTAGATACAGAGTAAAGCGCCCTCTACATTGTCCCAACCAACACTCCCAGGGCAGGTGAAGCACGGGGTTAGATACAGAGTAATGCTCCCTCTACACTGTCCCATCAAGCACTCCCAGGGAAGGTACAGCACGGGGTTAGATACAGAGTAAAACTCCCTCTACACTGTCGAATTTAACACTCCCAGGGCAGCTGCAGTGGACTAGTTACAGAGTAAAGCTCCCTCGACACTGTCCCATCAAACACTCCCAGGGCAGGTGCAGTGGTTAGATACAGAATAAAGTTCCCTCTACACTGTCACATCAAACACTCCCAGGACTGGTACAGGGGGTTAGATACAGAGTAAAGCTCCCTCTACAATGTCCCATCAAACAATCCCAGGCCTGGTACAGGGGGTAGATACAGAGTAAAGCTCCCTCTACACTGTCCCGTCAAACACTCCCAGGGCAGGTACAGAGGGTTAGATACAGAGCAAAGCTCCCTCTACACTGTCCCATCAAACACTCCCAGGGCAGGTACAGGGGGTTAGATACAGAGTAAAGCTCCCTCTACACTGTCCCATCAAACACTCCCAGGGTAGGTACAGGGGGTTAGATACAGAGTAAAGCTCCCTCTACACTGTCCCATCAAACACTCCCAGGGCAGGTACAGGGGGTTAGATACAGAGTAAAGCTCCCTCTACACTGCCCCATCAAACACTCCCAGGGCAGTTGCAGCACGGGGTTAGATACAGAGTATATTGTGCTGCACTGTCGAAGGGGCAGTACTGAGGGAGTGCCGCAGTGTCAGAGGGGCAGTACTGAGGGGCAACCTGGGTTCGTCATCCCTGCCCAGTGACCCTGGGTTAGGAAGGGGGGATCACTGGCTCTGTGTTAGGGAGGGGGGATCACTGACCCAGGGTTAGGGAGGGGGGATCACTGACCGTGGGTTAGGGAGGGGGGAACACTGACCCTGGGTTAGGGAGGGGGGTCACTGACTCTGGGTTAGGGAAAGGGGGAGTCACTGACCCTGGGTTAGGGAAAGGGGGGGTCACTGACACTGGGTTAGGGAGGGGGGGGGGTCACTGACTCTGGGTTAGGGAGGGGGGCTCACTGACCCTGGGTTAGTGAGGGGGAGTCACAGACCCTGGGTTAGGAAGGGAGGGTCACTGACCCTGGGTTAGGGAGGTGGGGTCACTGACCCTGGGTTAGGGAGCGGGGATCACTGACCCTGGGTTAGGGAGGGAGGGTCACTGACACTGTGTTAGGGAGGGAGGGTCACTGACCCTGGGTTAGGGAGGGGGAGTCACTGACCCTGGGTTAGGGAGGGGGGGTCACTGACCCTGGGTTAGGGATGGGAGAGTCACTGACCCTGGGTTAGGGAGGGGGGATCACTGACCCTGGGTTAGGGAGGGGGGATCACTGACCCTGGGTTAGGGAGGGGGGGGTCACTGACCCTGGGTTAGGGAGGGGGGGGTCACTGACCCTGGGTTAGGGAGGGGGGGGTCACTGACCCTGGGTTAGGGAGGGGGAGTCACTGAACCTGGGTTAGGGATGGGAGAGTCACTGACCCTGGGTTAGGGAGGGGGGATCACTGGCTCTGTGTTAGGGAGGGGGAGTCACTGACCCTGGGTTAGGGAGGGGAGTCACTGACTCAGGGTTAGGGAGGGGGGGATCACTGACCCTGGGTTAGGGAGGGGGGATCACTGGCTCTGTGTTAGGGAGGGGGAGTCACTGACCCTGGGTTAGGGAGGGGAGTCACTGACTCTGGGTTAGGGAGGGGGTGTCACTGACCCTGGGTTAGGGAGGGGTGGTCACTGACCCTGGGTTAGGGAGAGGGTGTCACTGACCCTGTGTTAGGGAGTGGGTGTCACTGACACTGGGTCAGGGAGGGGGGGTCACTTACCCTGGGTTATGGAGCGGGAGTCACTGACCCTGGGTTAGGGAGGGGGGGTCCCTGACCTTGGGTAAGGGAGGGGGGTCACTGACCTGTGACCCTGGGTTAGGGAAGGAGGGTCACTGACCTTGGGTTAGGGAGGGGGGGTCACTGACCCTGTGATCCTGGGTTAGGGAGGGGGGATCATTGATCCTGGGTTAGGGAGGGGTGGTCACTGACACTGGCTTAGGAAGGGGGGGTCACTAACCCTGGGTTAGGGAGGGCGGGTCACTGACCCTGGGTTAGGGGGGGGGGTCACTGACCCTGGGTTAGGGAGGGGGTTCACCGACCCTGGATTAGGGAGGGGGTGTCACTGACCCTGGGTTAGGGAGGGAGGGTCACTGACCTTGGATTAGGGAGGGGGGGTCACTGATCCTGTGAGCCTGGATTAGGGAGGGGGGGTCACTGACCCTGGGTTAGGGAGGTGGTTCACCGACCCTGGATTAGGGAGGGGGTGTCACTGACCCTGGGTTAGGGAGGGGTGTCAATGCCCCTGTGACCCTGGGTTAGGGATGGAGGGGTCACTGACCCTGGGTTAGGGAGGGGGGGTCACTGACCCTGTGACCCTAGGTTAGGGGTATATGAGATGGTATGTAATCTTTCTCTCCCTGCTCCCTGCCCTGGGACCATTCACATGTAAATGTCCCCAGACAGCACACACCTCAGTAACTGTGTGACTCACCCTGGCCCTGACCATTGAGATGTTCATCAGCACAAGGATCTCTGACCCACAGACACATTTCCAGCTCAGGGAACGCCATTTTACACAAGCATTGTAACAATCACTTTTTGCTTTCTCTAGATCTCGCAACAAGACTCCACTCCCAGAAAATCCACGCCCAGGAAAACCAGGTGAAATAATCTACCTCCGGGAATTACCCTTAGTGAGCTGATGTCTGATATTTCAGTGTATCTGTGGGGGGGACGCTGTGTGTCTGTGTGTGTCTCCCCCTTCCCCTCTCTATCCCTCTCTCTCTCTCCCTCATTCTCTCTCTCCGTCTCTGTCTCTGCTTCTCTCTCTCTCTCTGTCTCTCTCTCTTTCCCTCTCTCTCTCCATCTGTCTCTGCTTCTCTCTCTCTCTCCGTCACTCTCTCTCTCCCTCTGTTTCTGCTTCTCTCTCTCCCTCCCCCTCTCTGTCCATCTCTGTCTCTCTCTCTCTCCCTCTCTCTCTCTTTCCCTCTCTCTCTCCCTCTGTCTCTGCATCTCACTCTCACTCTCATTCCCTCCCGCTCTCCCTCTGTCTCTGCTTCTCTCTCTCTTCCTCCTTCTCTCTGTCCATCTCTTTCTCTCTTTGTCTCTGCTTCTCTCTCTCCAGCTGTATCTCTGATGCTTGGACATTGATTACAGAGATCGACTGCTCTCCAATTTAATCTACGTCTACACTGTCCCATCAAACACTCCCAGAGCAGGTACAGGGGGTTAGATACAGAGTAAAGCTCCCTCTACACTGTCCCATCAAACACTCCCAGGACAGGTACAGCACGGGGTTAGATACAGAGTAAAGCTCCCTGTACACTGTCCCATAAAAAACTCCCAGGGCAGGTAGAGCACGGGGTTAGATGCAGATTAAAGCTCCCTCTACACTTTCCTATCAAACACTCCCAGGGCAGGTACAGCACGGCGTTAGATACAGAGTAAAGCTCCCTCGACACTGTCCCATCAAACACTCCCAGGGCTGGTACAGGGTCTTCGATACAGAGTAAAGCTCCCTCCACACTGTCCCATCAAACAATCCCAGGGGAGGAACAGGGTGTTAGATACAGAGTAAAGCTCCCGCTGCACTGTCCCATCAAACACTCCCAGGACAGGTACAGCACGGGGTTAGATACAGAGTAAAGCTCCTTCTACACTGTCCCATCAAACAGTCCCAGGGCAGGTGCAGCACGGGGTTAGATGCAGAGTATACTGGGCTACACTGTCGGAGGGGCAGTACTGAGCGATTGCCGCAGTGTCAGAGGGGCAGTACTGAGGGGCAACTTTGGTTCGTGATCCCTGCCCATTGACCCTGGGTTAGGGAGTGGGGTCACTGAGCCTGGGTTAGGGAAGGGTGGGTCACTGACCCTGGGTTAGGGAGGCGGGGCCCATTGACCCTGGGTTAGGGACGGGTGCATCACTGACCCTGGGTTAGGGAGGGGGGGTCACTGACCCTGTGTTTGGGAGGGGGGGGTCACTGACCCTGGTTTAGGGAAAGGGGGCGTCACTGACACTGGTTTAGGGAAAGGGGGGTCACTGACCCTGGGTTAGGGCAAAGTTGGGGTCACTGACCCTGGTTAGGGAGTGAGGTCACTGACCTTGGGTTAAGGAGAGGGTATCATTGACCCTGGGTTTGGGGGAATGTCACTGACCCTGGGTTATGGGGGGGTCACTGACACTGGGTTAGGCAGAGGATGGGGTCACTGACTCTGGGTTAAGGAGGGCGGGGTCACTGATCCTGGGTTCGCAGGGGGGTCATTGACCCTGGGTTTGGGGGGGTCCATGACCCTGGGTTATGGGGGGTGTTCACTGAACCTGGGTTAGGGAGTGGGGTCACTGACCCTGCTTTAGGGAGGGGGGGGACATTGACCCTGGGTTTGGGGGAGGTCACTGACCCTGGGTTAGTGAGGGGGTCACTGACCCTGGGTTAGGGAGGGGGGTGTCACTGACCCTGGGTTAGGGAGGGGGGGCACTGACCCTGTGACCCTGGGTTAGGGAGGGGGGGTCACTGATCCTAGGTTATGGGTGAGGAGGCACTGACCCTGGGTTAGGGAGGTGGGGTCACTGACCCTGGGTTAGGGAGGGGGGTCACTGACCCTGTGACCCTGGGTTAGGGGTATATGAGACGGTGTGTAATCTCTCTCTCCCTGCTCCCTGCCCTGGGACCATTCACATGTAAATGTCCCCAGAGAGCACACACCTCAGTAACTGTGTAACTCACCCCGGCCCTGACCATTGAGATGTTAATCAGCACGAGGCTCTCTGACCCACACACACCTTTCCAGCTCATTTTACAGAAGCATTGTAACAATCAATTTTTGCTTTCTCTCGATCTCGCAACAAGACTCCAGTCCCAGCGAATCCACGCCCAGAAAAAACAGGTGAAATAATCTCCCTCCGGGAATTCCCCTTCGTGAGCTGATGTCTGGTATCTCAGTGTATCTGTGGGGGGAAGCTGTGTGTCTGTGTGTGTCTCCCCCTCCCCCTCTCGATCCCTCTCTCTCTCTCTCTCTCTCCCTCCCTCCCTCTCTCCCTCCCTCTGTCTCTGCTTCTCTCTCTCTCTGTCTCTCTCTCTCCCTCTGTCTCTGCTTCTCTCTCTCCCTCCCCCTCTCTGTCTATCACTCACTCTCTCTCTCTCTCTCCGTCCCTCTCTCTCTCCCTCTGTCTCTGCTTCCTCCCTCTCTCTCTCTCTCTCTGTCTCTACTCTCTCTCACTCTATCTGTCTCTCTGATGCTTGGACATTGATTACAGAGATCGACTGCTCTCCAATATAATCTACAACTACACTGTCCCATCAAACACTCCCAAAGCAGGTACAGCACGGGGTTAGATACAGAGTAAAGCTCCCTTTACACTGTCCTATCAAACACTCCCAGGGCAGGTACAGTACGGGGTTAGATACAGAGTAAAGCTCCCTCTACACTGTCCTATCAAACACTCCCAGGGCAGGTAAAGCACGGGGTTAGATACAGAGTAAAGCTCCCTCTACACTGTCCCATCAAACACTCCCAGGGCAGGTACAGTAAGTTAGATACAGAGTAAAGCTCCCTCTACACTGTCCCATCAAACACTCCCAGGACAGGTACAGGGGATTAGACACAGAGTAAAGCTCCCTCTGCAATGTCCCATCAAACACTCCCAGGGCAGGTGCAGCACGAGGTTAGATACAGAGTAAAGCTTCCTCTACACTGTCTCATCAAACACTCTCAGGGTATGTACAGCACGGGATTCGATACAGAGTAAAGCTCCCTCTACACTGTGCCATCAAACACTCGCAGGACAGGTACAGGGGGTCAGATATAGAGTAAAGCTCCCTCGACACTGTCCCATCAAACACTCCCAGGTCAGGTGCAGCACGGGGTTAGATACAGAGTATACTGTGCTGCACTGTCGGAGGGGCAGTACTGAAGGTGCGACGCACTGTCGGAGGGGCAGTACTGAGGGAGTGCTGCACTGTTGGAGCGGCAGTACTGAGGGAGTGCCGCAGTGTCAGAGGGGCAGAAGTGAGGGGCAACCTGGGTTCCTGATCCCTGTCCAGTGACACAGGTTTAGGGAGGGTGGTCACTGACTCTGGGTTAGGGAAGGGGGGGGTCACTGACCCTGGGTTAGGGAGGGGGGGTCACTGACCCTGGGTTAGGGATGGGGGGTCACTGACACTGGGTTAGGGAGGGGGGGTCACTAACCCTGGGTTAGGGAGGGGGGAGTCACTGACCCTGGGTTAGGGATGGGAGGTCACTGACCCTGGGTTAGGGAGGGGGAGTCACTGACCCTGAATTAGGGAGGGATAATCACTGACCCTGGGTTAGGGATGGGGTGTCACTGACCCTGGGTTAGGGAGGTGGAGTCACTGACACTGGGTTAGGGAGGGGGGAGTCACTGACCCTGGGTTAGGGAGGTGGAGTCACTGACCCTGAATTAGGGAGGGGTAATCACTGACCCTGGGTTAGGGATAGGGGGTCACTGACCCTGGGTTAGGGAGGGGGTGTCACTGACCCTGGGTAATGGAGGGGGGATCACTGACCCTGGGTTAGGGAGGGGGTGTCACTGACCCTGGGTAATGGAGGGGGGATCACTGACCCTGGGTTAGGGAGGGGGGTCACTGACCCTGGGTAATGGAGGGGGGATCACTGACCCTGGGTTAGGGATGGGGGTCATTGACCCTGGGTTAGGGAGTGGGGGGGTCACTGAACCTGGGTTTGGGAGTGGGGGGCACTGACCCTGGGTTAGGGAGGGGGGGTCACTGACCCTGGGTTAGGGAGGGGGTGTCACTGACCCTGTGTTTGGGAGGGGGGTCACTGACCCTGGGATAGGGAAAGGGGGCGTCACTGACACTGGTTCAGGGAAAGGGGGGGTCCCTGACCCTGGGTTAGGGCAAAGTTGGGGTCACTTACCCTGGTTAGGGAGTGAGGTCACTGACCTTGGGTTAAGGAGGTGGTGTCATTGACCCTGGGTTTGGGGGAATGTCACTGACCCTGGGTTATGGGGGGGTCACTGACACTGGGTTAGGGAGAGGGGGGGGTCACTGATCCTGTGTTCGCGAGGGGGGTCATTGACCCTGGGTTTGGGGGGGTCACTGACCCTGGGTTATGGGGGGTGGTCACTGACCCTGGGTTAGGGAGGGTGGTCACTGACCCTGGGTTATGGAGGGTGTGTCACTGACCCTGGTTAAGGGTGTGGGGTCACTGACCCTGCTTTAGGGAGGGGGGGACATTGACCCTGGGTTTGGGGGAGGTCACTGACCCTGGGTTAGTGAGGGGGGTCACTGATCCTGGATTTGGGATGGGGTGTCACTGACCCTGGGTTAGGGAGGGGGGGTCACTGATCCTGTGACCCTGGGTTAGGGAGGGGGGGTCACTGATCCTAGGTTATGGGTGAGGAGGCACTGACCCTGGGTTAGGGTGATGGGAGTCACTGATCCTGGGTTAGGGAGGGGGGGTCACTGACCCTGTGACCCTGGGTTAGGGAGGGGGGGTCACTGATCCTAGGTTATGGGTGAGGAGTGACTGACCCTGGGTTAGGGAGGGGGGTCACTGACCCTGGGTTAGGGAGGATGGGGGTCACTGACCCTGTGACCCTGGGTTAGGGATATATGAGATGGTATGTAATCTCTCTCTCCCTGCTCCCTGCCCTGGGACCATTCACATGTAAATGTCCCCAGACAGCACACACCTCAGTAACTGTGTGACTCACCCTGGCCCTGACCATTGAGATGTTAATCAGCACAAGGCTCTCTGACCCACACACACCTTTCCAGCTCAGGGACCGCCATTTTACAGAAGCATTGTAACAATCAATTTTTGCTTTCTCTCGATCTCGCAACAAGACTCCAACCCAGAGAATCCACACCCAGGAAAACCAGGTGAAATAATCTCCCTCCGGGAATTCCCCTTCGTGAGCTGATGTCTGGTATCTCAGTGTATCTGTGGGGGGAAGCTGTGTGTCTGTGTGTGTCTCCCCCTCCCCCTCTCGATCCCTCTCTCTCTCTCTCTCTCTCTCACTCCCTCCCTCTCTCCCTCCCTCTGTCTCTGCTTCTCTCTCTCTCTGTCTCTCTCTCTCCCTCTGTCTCTGCTTCTCTCCCTCCCTCCCCCTCTCTGTCTATCACTCTCTCTCTCTCTCTCTCTCTCTCTCTCCGTCCCTCTCTCTCTCCCCCTGTCTCTGCTTCCTCCCTCTCTCTCTCTCTCTGTCTCTACTCTCTCTCACTCTATCTGTTTCTCTGATGCTTGGACATTGATTACAGAGATCGACTGCTCTCCAATATAATCTATCTCTACACTGTCCCATCAAACACTCCCAAAGCAGGTACAGGGGGTTAGATACAGAGTAAAGCTCCCGCTACACTGTCCCATCAAACACTCGCAGGGCAGGTACAGCACGGGGTTAGATACAGAGTAAAGCTCCCTTTACACTTTCCTATCAAACACTCCCAGGGCAGGTACAGTATGGGGTTAGATACAGAGTAAAGCTCCCTCTACACTGTCCTATCAAACACTCCCAGGGCAGGTAAAGCACGGGGTTAGATACAGAGTAAAGCTCCCTCTACACTGTCCCATCAAACACTCCCAGGGCAGGTACAGGGGGTTAGATACAGAGTAAATCTCCCTCTACACTGTCCCATCAAACACTCCCAGGGCAGGTACAGTAAGTTAGATACAGAGTAAAGCTCCCTCTACACTGTCCCATCAAACACTCCCAGGACAGGTACAGGGGATGAGATACAGAGTAAAGCTCCCTCTGCACTGTCCCATCAAACACTCCAGGGCAGGTGCAGCACGAGGTTAGATACAGAGTAAAGCTCCATCTACACTGTCTCATCAAACACTCTCAGGGTATGTACAGCACGGGATTCGATACAGAGTAAAGCTCCCTCTACACTGTGCCATCAAACACTCGCAGGACAGGTACAGGGGGTCAGATATAGAGTAAAGCTCCCTCGACACTGTCCCATCAAACACTCACAGGTCAGGTGCAGCACGCGGTTAGATACAGAGTATACTGTGCTGCACTGTCGGAGGGGCAGTACTGAAGGTGCGACGCACTGTCGGAGGGGCAGTACTGAGGGAGTGCTGCACTGTTGGAGCGGCAGTACTGAGGGAGTGCCGCAGTGTCAGAGGGGCAGAAGTGAGGGGCAACCTGGGTTCCTGATCCCTGCCCAGTGACATAGGTTTAGGGAGGGTGGTCACTGACTCTGGGTTAGGGAAGGAGGGGATCACTGACCCTGGGTTAGGGAGGGGGGGTCACTGACCCTGGGTTAGGGATGGGTGGTCACTGACACTGGGTTAGGGAGGGGGGCGTCACTGACCCTGGGTTAGGGAGGGGGGAGTCACTGACCCTGGGTTAGGGAGGGGGGAGTCACTGACCCTGGGTTAGGGATGGGGGGGTCACTGACCCTGGGTTAGGGAGGGGGAGTCACTGACCCTGGGTTAGGGATGGGGGGTCACTGACCCTGTGTTAGGGAGGGGGAGTCACTGACCCTGTGTTAGGGAGGGGGGAGTCACTGACCCTGGGTTGGGGATGGGGGGTCACTGACCCTGGGTTAGGGAGGGGGTGTCACTGACCCTCGGTTAGGGAGGGGGAGTCACTGACCCTGAATTAGGGAGGGGGGTCACTGACCCTGGGTTAGGGAGGGGGGGGCACTGACCATGGGTTATGGAGGGGGAGTCACTGACCCTGGGTTAGGGAGGGGGGGCACTGACCCTGGGTTAGGGAGGGGGTGTCACTGACCCTGGTTTAGGGAGGGGGGGGTCACTGACCCTGGGTTAGGGAGGGGTGTCACTGACCCTGGGTTAGGGAGGGGGTGTCACTGACCCTGGGTTAGGGATGGGGATCACTGACCCTGGGTTAGGGAGTGGGGGGATCACTGAACCTGGGTTTGGGAGTGGGCGGCACTGACCCAGGGTTAGGGATGGGGGTCATTGACCCTGGGTTAGGGAGGGGGGAGTCACTGACCCTGGGTTAGAGGGTGGGTGTCACTGACCCTGGGTTAGGGAGGGGGGTCACTGACCCTGGGTTAGGGAACTGACCCTGGGTTAGGGAGGGGGGGTCACTGACCCTGGGTTAGGGACGGGGGGTCACTGACCCTGGGTTAGGGAGGTGGAGTCACTGACCCTGGGTTAGGGAGGGGGGGTCACTGACCCTGGGTTAGGGAGAGGGGGAGTCACTGACCCTGGGTTAGGGAGGGGGTGTCACTGACCCTGGGTTAGGGAGAGGGGGAGTCACTGACCCTGGGTTAGGGAGGGGGGGTCACTGACCCTGGGTTAGGGAGGGCGAGTCACTGACCCTGGGTTAGGGACGGGGGGTCACTGACCCTGGGTTAGGGAGGGGGTTCACTGACCCTGGTTTAGGGAAGGGGGGTCACTGACCCTGGGTTAGGGAGGGGGGGGTCACTGACCGTGGGTTAGAGAGGGGGTGTCACTGACCCTGGGTTAGGGAGGGGGGGTCACTGACCCTGGTTTAGGGAGGGGGGTCACTGACCCTGTGACCCTAGGTTAGGGGTATATGAGATGGTATGTAATCTCTCTCTCCCTGCTCCCTGCCCTGGGACCATTCACATGTAAATGTCCCCAGACAGCACACACCTCAGTAACTGTGTGACACACCCTGGCCCTGATAATTGAGATGTTAATCAGCCCAAGGCTCTCTGACACACAAACACCTTTCCAGCTCAGGGACCGCCATTTTACACAAGCATTGTAACAATCACTTTTTGCTTTCTCGAGACCTCGCACAAAGACTCCACTCCCAGAGAAACCACACCCAGGAAAACCAGGTGAAATAATCTCCCTCCGGGATTTCCCCTCAGTGAGCTGAGGTCTAGTATCTCAGTGTATCTGTGGGGGGAAGCTGTGTGTCTGTGTGTGTCTCTCCCTCCCCCTCTCTGTCCCTCTCTCTCTCTCTCTCTGTCTCTGCTCCTCGCTCTTTCTCTTTCCCACCCCCTCTCTGTCCCTCTCTCTCCCGCTGTCTCTGCTTCTCGCTCTTTCTCTCTCCCTCCCACCCTCCGTCCCTCTCTCTGTCTCTCTCTCTGTCTCTGCTTCTCGCTCTTTCTCTCTCCCTCCCTCTCTCTGACACTCTCTCTCTCGCTCTGCCTCTGCTTCTCTCTCTCTCCCTCCCTCTCTCTTTCCCTCTCACACTTTCTCTCTCTCTCTCTCTTGTTCTCTCTGTCTCACTCTCTCTCTCCGTCTTTCTCTGTCTCGCTCTCTCTCTCACACTGTATATCTCCCTCTTTCTCCCTCTCTCTCTCTGTTCCTCCCTTTCTCTCACAATCTCTGTCTCGCTTTCGCACTCTCTCTCTGTCTCTCTCTCTCACACACTATCTCTCTCTGTCTCTCGCTCTCTACTCTCTCGCTCTCTCTCTGTCTCTCGATCTCTCTGTCTCTCAATCTCTGTCTCTCTCTCGCGCTCTCATGTTCTGTCTCTCTCTGCGTCTCTCTGTGTGTCTCTCTCTCTGGCTTTCTGTCTCCCTCAGTCTCTCGGACTCTGTAACAAGAGACGTGGTATAAAATGGACGCCACGCATTTCATGTAAAATGGCTGCTCAATCTCACACAAACTAATCCCACTGCCCCGCTCTCTCCCCATAGTCCTGTATCAATCCCCAAACTAATCCCACTGAACCACTCGCTCCCAATAGTCCTGTATCAATCCCCAAACTGATACCACTGCCCCGCTCTCTCCCCATAGTCCTGTATCAATCCCCAAACTAATCCCACTGCCCCGCTCTCTCCCCATTGTCCTGTATCAATCCCAACCTAATCCCACTGCCCCGCTCTCTCCCCATAGTTCTGTTTCAATCCCCAAACTAATCCCACTGCCCCGCTCTCTCCCCATAGTCCTGTATCAATCCCCAAACTAATCTCACTGCCCCGCTCTCTCCCCATAGTCCTGTATCAATCCCCAAACTAATCCCAATGCCCCGCCCTCTACCCATAGCCCTGTATCAATCCACAAACTAATCCCACTGCCCCGCTCTCTCCCTATAGTCCTGTATCAATCCCCAAACTTATCCCACTGCCCCGCTCTCTCCCCATGGCCCTGTATTAATCCTCAAATTAATCCGACTGCCCCGCTCTCTCCTGATAGTCCTGTATCAATCCCCAAACGAATCCGACTCCTCCGCTCTCTCCTCATAGCCCTGTATCAATCTCCAAACTAATACCACTGCCCTGCTCTCTCCCCATAGCCCTGTATCAATCCACAAACTAATCCCACAGCCCCGCTCTCTCCCCATAGTCCTGTATCATTCGGAAAATAATCCCACTGCCCCGCTCTCTCACCATAATCCTGTATCAATCCCCAAACTAATCCCACTGCCCGGCTCTCTCACCATAGTCCGGTATCAATCCCCAAACTAATTCCACTGCCCCGCTCTCTCCGCATAGCCCTGTATCAATCCACAAACTAATCCCACTGCCCCGTTCTCTCCCCATAGCCCTGTATCAATCCCCAAACTAATCCCACTGCCCCGCTCTCTCCCCATAGTCCTGTATCAATCCCCAAACTAATCCCACTGCCCCGCTCTCTACCCATGGCCCTGTATTAATCCTCAAACTAATCCGACTGCCCCGCTCTCTCCTCATAGTCCTGTATCAATCCCCAAACGAATCCCACTACCCCGCTCTCTCTCCATCGGCCTGTATCAATCCCCAAACTAATCTCACTGACCCTCTCTCTCCCCATAGTCCTGTATCAATCCCCGAACTAATCCCACTGTCCCGCTCTCTCCCGATAGTCCTGTATCAATCCCCAAACTAATCCCACTGCACCGCTTTCTCCCCATAGCCCTGTATCAATCCCCAAGCTAATCCCACTGCCCCGCTCTATCCCCATAGTCCCGTATCAATCCTCAAACTTATCCCACTGCCCCGCTCTCTCCCCATAGCCCTGTATCAATCCGCAAACTAATCCCACTGCCAAGCTCACTCCCCATAGCCCTGTATCAATTCCCGAACTAATCTCACTGCCCCGCTCTCTCCCCATCGCCCTGTATCAATCTCCAAACTAATCCCACTGCCCCGCTCTCTCCCCATAGTCCTGTCTCAATCCCCAAACTAATCCCACTGCCCCGCTCTCTCCCCATAGTCCTGTATCAATCGGAAAATAATCCCACTGCCCCGCTCTCTCGCCATAGTCCTGTATCAATCCACAAACTAATCCCACTGCCCCGCTCTCTCCCCATAGCCCTATATCAATCCACAAACTAATCCCACTGCCCCGCTCTCTCCCCATAGCCCTGTATCAATCCAAAAACTAATCCCACTGCCCCGCTCTCTCCCCATAGTCCTGTATCAATCCACAAACTAATCCCACTGCCCCGCTCTCTCCCCATAGTCTTGTATCAATCCCCAAACTAATCTCACTGCCCCGCTCTCTCCCCATAGTCCTGTATCAATCTCCAAACTAATCCCACTGCCCCGCTCTCTTCCCATAGTCCTGTATCAATCCCCAAACTATTCCCACTGTCCCGCTCTCTCCCCATAGTCCTGTATCAAACCCCAAACTAATCCCACTGCCCCGCTCTCTCCCCATAGTCCTGTATCAATCCCCAAACTAATCCCACTGCCCCGCTCTCTCCCATTAGTCCTGTATCAATCTCCATACTCATCCCAATGCCCCGCTCTCACCCCATAATCCTGTATCAATCCGCAAACTAATCCCACTGCCCCGCTCTCTCCACATAGCCCTGTATCAATCCACAAACTAATCCCACTGCCCCGCTCTCTCCACATAGTCCTGTATCAATCCACAAACTAATCCCACTGCCCCGCTCTCTCCCCATAGTCTTGTATCAATCCCCAAACTAATCCCACTGCCCTACTCTCACTCCATAGTCCTGTATCAACCCGCAAACTAATCCCACTGCCCTGCTCTCTCCCCATAGCCCTGTATCAATCCCAGAATCTATACAGGAAGACAGATAGAGAGAGATACGCACACACAAATACTCTCTCTATCCCTCTCTCTGTCTCTCTCTCTGTCTCACGCAATCTCTCTCTCTCTGTCTCTCTTCTGTCACCCTCTCTGTCTCTCTCTCTCTTTCACTCTCTGTCCCTCTCTCTCACTCTGTCTCTCTCTCTGTTCCTCTTGATCTCTCTCCCTCTCTCTCTCCCTCTCTCTCTGTCCCTCACTCTCCCTCTATCTCTCTCTCTGTCTCTCTCTCTCTCTGTCTCTCTCTCTCTGTCTTTTTGTCTGTCAATCTCTCTCTCTGTCTCTCTCTCTGTCTCTCTCTCTCTGTCTCTCTTTCTATATATCTCTCTCTCTCTGTCTCTCTCTCTCTCTGTCTCTCTCTCTCTCTGTCTTTCTCTCTGTCTCTCTCTCTATCTCTCTCTCTCTGAATCTCTCTCTCTATATCTCTCTCTCTCTGTCTCTCTCGCTCTGTCTCTCTCGCTCTCCCACTCTATTGCTCTCTCTCTCTCTATCCCTCTCTCTCTCTATCCTTCTTTCTGTCTCTCTGTCACTCTCTGTTGCTCTGTCTCTCTGTGTCTCTGAATTTCTCTCTCTGTCTCTGTCTCTCTCTCCTGTCTTTTTCCCTCTCTTTCTCTCTCTCGCTCTGTCTCTCTCTCTCTCTGCCCCTCTCTCTGTTTCTCTCACTGTCTCTCTCACTCTCTCTCTAATTCTCTCTCTCCCTTGCACTCTCTCTGTCTCTGTATCTCTGTTTCTCTCTCGCTCTCATCTCTCTCTCGCTCTCATCTCTTTCTCTGTCTGTCTGTCTCTCTCTCCCGATCTCTCTCTATCCCTGCCTGTCTCGCTTTCCCTCTCTCTGACAATCTCTGTCTCTCTCTCTCTCTCTCTCTCTATGTCACACTCACTCTCTCTCTCTATGTCACACTCACTCTCTCTGTCTCTCTCTCTGTCTCGTTTACTCACTGTGTCTCTTTCTCTCTCTGTCTCTCTCTCTATCTCTCTCTCTCTGTCTGTCTGTCTCACTCTTTCTCCAAATCCGTCTCTCTCTATATCCCGCTCTCTCTCTATTCTTCTCTATCTCTCTCTCCTGCATTTTTCCATCTCTCACTCTCTCTGTCTCTCTCACTCACTCATTTTCTCTCTCTCTGTCTGTCTCTCTCTATCCCTTACCATCTCTCTCGCTCACTGTCACTCTTTCGCAGTCTCTTTCTCTGACTGTCTCCCTGTGTCGCACTCACTCTCTCTCTCTCTCTCTCCATGTCTCTCTGTCGCTCTCTCTCTCTCTGCCTCTCTATCTCTGCCTCTGACTCTCTCACTGTCTCTCTATCACTCTTTTCCTCTCTCTCTCTGTCTCTGTATCTCTGTCTCTCTCTCGCTCTCTCTCTCTCTCTTCTGTCTCTCTCTGGATCTCTCTCTTTCCCTCCCTCTCTATTATTCTCTCCCTCTATCCCTCGCTCTCTCTCTCTCTCTGTCTCTCTCTGGCTCTCTCTCTTTGCCTCCCTCTCTATTATTCTCTCCCTCTATCCTTCGCTCTCTCTCTCTCTGTCTCTCTGTCTCTGTCTCCTGTCTCTTTCCACCTCTTTCTCTCTCTCGCTCTCTCTCTCTCTCTCTCTCTCTCTCTGTCCCTCTCTCTGTCTCTCTCTATCTCTCTCTCTCTCAGTCTGTCTCTCGCTCTCTCTGTCTCTCTCTCTCTCTGTCTCTCTCTCCACAAACTAATCCCACTGCCCCGCTCTCTCCCCATAGCCCTGGATCAATCCACAAACTAATCCCACTGCCCCGCTCTCTCCCCATAGTCCTGTTTCAATCCACAAACTAATCCCACTGCCCCGCTCTCTCCCCATAGTCTGGTATCAATCCCCAAACTAATCCCACTGCCTTGCTCTCTCCCCATAGTCCTGTGTCAATCCTCAAACTAATCACGCTGCCCCGCTCTCTCCCCATCGTCCTGTATCAATCCCCAAACTAATCCCACTGCCCCGCTCTCTCCCCATTGTCCTGTATCAATCCCCAAACTAATCCCACTGCCCCGCTCTCTCCCCATAGTTTTGTATCAAACCCCAAACTAATCCAACTGCCCCGCTCTCTCCCCATAGCTCTGTATCAATGCCAGAATCTATACAGTGAGGGACAGATAGAGAGACAAATACGCACTGACACATAGATATATATATCTATATATATATATATATATATAGAGCGAGAGAGAGAGACATGCACACTTTCTCTCTCTCTCTCACTCTCTCTCTCTCTGTCTGTCTCGCACTCTCTGTCTCTCTCTCTCTCCGTGTCTCTTTCTATGTCTGTGACTCTCTGTCTCTCTCTCTATCTGTCTCGATCTCTCTGTCTCTGTCTACCTGTCTCTCTATCTCTCTTTGTCTATCTGTCTCTCTGTTTTTCTATCTCACTGACTCCCTCTCTCCGTCTCCCTCTCTCTGTCTTTCCCTCTCTCTCTCACTCTGTCTCTCTCTCTGTCTCTCTCTCTGTGTCTCTCTCACATAGAAACATAGAAAATAGGTGCAGGAGTAGGTCATTCGGCCCTTCTAGCCTGCACCGCCATTCAATGAGTTCATGGCTGAACATTCAACTTCAGTACCCCATTCCTGCTTTCTCGCCATACCCCTTGATCCCCCTTGTAGTCAGGACCTCATCTAAGTCCTTTTTGAATATATTTAGTGAATTGGCCTCAACAACTTTCTGTGGTAGAGAATTCCACAGGTTCACCACTCTCTGGGTGAAGAAGTTCCTCCGCATCTCGGTCCTAAATGGCTTACCCCTTATCCTTAGACTGTGCCCTCTGGTTCTGGACTTCCCCAACATTGGGAACATTCTTCCTGCATCTAACCTGTCTAACCCCGTCAGAATTTTAAATGTTTCTATAAGGTCCCCTCTCATCCTTCTGAACTCCAGTGAATACAAGCCCAGTCGATCCAGTCTTTCTTGATAGGTCAGACCCGCCATCCCGGGAATCAGTCTGGTGAACCTTCGCTGCACTCCCTCAATAGCAAGAATGTCCTTCCTCAGGTTAGGAGACCAAAACTGTACACAATACTCCAGGTGTGGCCTCACCAATGCCCTGTAAAACTGTAGCAACACCTCCCTGCCCCTGTATTCAATCCCCTTGCTATGAAGGCCAACATGCCATTTGCTTTCTTAACCGCCTGCTGTACCTGCATGCCAACCTTCAATGACTGATGTACCATAACACCCAGGTCTCGTTGCACCTCCCCTTTTCCTAATCTGTCACCATTCAGATAATAGTCTGTCTCTCTGTTTTTACCACCAAAGTGGATAACCTCACATTTATCCACATTATACTTCATCTGCCATGCATTTGCCCACTCACCTAACCTATCCAAGTCGCTCTGCAGCCTCACAGCATCCTCCTCGCAGCTCACACTGCCACCCAACTTAGTGTCATCCGCAAATTTGGAGATACTACGTTTAATCCCCTCATCTAAATCATTAATGTACAATGTAAACAGCTGGGGCCCCAGCACAGAACCTTGCGGTACCCCACTAGTCACTGCCTGCCATTCTGAAAAGTACCCATTTACTCCTACTCTTTGCTTCCTGTCTGACAACCAGTTCTCAATCCACGTCAGCACACTACACCCAATCCCATGTGCTTTAACTTTGCACATTAATCTCTTGTGTTGGACCTTGTCGAAAGCCTTCTGAAAGTCCAAATATACCACATCAACTGGTTCTCCCTTGTCCACTCCACTGGAAACATCCTCAAAAAATTCCAGAACATTTGTCAAGCATGATTTCCCTTTCACAAATCCATGCTGACTTGGACCTATCATGTCACCTCTTTCCAAATGCACTGCTATGACATCCTTAATAATTGATTCCATCATTTTACCCACTGCCGATGTCAAGCTGACCGATCTATAATTCCCTGTTTTCTCTCTCCCTCCTTTTTTAAAAAGTGGGCTTACATTGGCTACCCTCCACTCCATAGGAACTGATCCAGAATCAATGAAATGTTGGAAAATGACTGTCAATGCATCCGCTATTTCCAAGGCCACCTCCTTAAGTATTCTGGGATGCAGTCCATCAGGCCCTGGGGATTTATCGGCCTTCTATCCCATCAATTTCCCCAACACAATTTCCCCGCTAATAAGGATTTCCCTCAGTTCCTCCTCCTTACTAGACCCCCGGACCCCTTTTAAACCGGAAGGTTGTTTGTGTCCTCCTTCGTGAATACTGAACCAAAGTACTTTTTCAATTGGTCCGCCATTTCCTTGCTCCCCGTTATGACTTCCCCTGATTCTGACTGTAGGGAACCTACGTTTGTCTTTACTAACCTTTTTCTCTTTACATATCTATAGAAAATTTTGCAATCCGTCTTAATGTTCCCTGCAAGCTTCTTCTCGTACTCCATTTTCTCTGCTCTAATCAAACCCTTTGTCCTCCTCTGCTGAGTTCTAAATTTCTCCCAGTCCCCGGGTTTGCTGCTATTTCCGGCCAATTTGTATGCCACTTCTTTGGCTTTAATACTAACCCTGATTTCCCTTGATAGCCACGGTTGAGCCACCTTCCCTTTTTTATATTTATGCCAGACAGGAATGTGCAATTGTTGTAGTTCATCCATGCGGTCTCTAAATGTCTGCCATTGCCCATCCACAGTCAACCCCTTAAGTATCATTCGCCAATCCATCCCAGCCAATTCACGCCTCATACCTTCAAAGTTAGCCTTCTTAAAGTTCTGGACCATGGTCTCTGAATTAACTGTTTCATTCTCCATCCCAATGCAGAATTCCACCATATTACGGTCATTCTTCCCCAAGGGGCCTCGCACAACGAGATTGCTTATTAATCCTCTCTCATTACATAACACCCAGTCTAAGATGGCCTCCCCCCTAGTTGGTTCCTCGACATATTGGTCTAAAAAAACATCCCTTATGCACTCCAGGAAATCCTCCTCCATCGTATTGCTCCAGTTTGGTTAGCCCAATCTTTGTGCATATAAAAGTCACCCATTATAACTGCTTCACCTTTATTGCACGCATCCCTAATTTCCTGTTTAATGCCCTCCCCAACATCTCTACTACTGTTTGGATGTCTGTACACAACTCCCACTAACGTTTTTTGCCCTTTGGTGTTCTGCAGCTCTACCCATATAGATTCCTCATCATCCAAGCTAATGTCCTTCCTAACTATTGCCTTAATCTCCTCCTTAACCAGCAATGCTACCCCACCTCCTTTTCCTTTTATTCTATCCTTCCTGAATGTTGAATACCCCTGGATGTTGAGTTCCCAGCCCTGATCATCCTGGAGCCACGTCTCCGTAATCCCAATCACATCATATTTGTTAACATCATTTTGCACAGTTAATTCATCCACCTTATTACGGATACTCCTTGCATTCAGACACAAAGCCGTCAGGCTTGTTTTTTTAACACCCTCTGTTCTTTTAGAATTTTGCTGTACAATGGCCCTTTTGTTCTTTGCCTCTCGCTATGTCTGCAGCACTCTCTCTGTCTCTCAATCTCTATCTCTCCCTCTGTCTCTCTGTGTCTCTGTCTCACTCTCTTTTCCTCTGACTCTCTCGCTCTGTCAATCTTTCTGACTCTCTCTCTCAGCCCGTCTCTCTCGCTCTCTGCCTCTTTCTCTTTCTCTCTCTATGTCCCTCTCTCTCTGAGTCGCTCTATCTCTCTTTGTCTGCCAATCACTGTCCATCACTCCCTCTCTTTCTCCATCTGTCTCTCTCTCTATATCTCCCTCTCTATATCTCTCTGTCTCTCTCTGTATCTTTCTATAACTCTTTCTCTCTCTCTCTGTCTCTCACTCTCCCACTCGCTGTCCCTCTCCGTCTGTGAGTCTCTCTCTCGCTCTGTCTGTCGACCTCGCTCTGTCTCTCTCTCTCCTTCTCTCTCTCTGTCTCTGTCTCAGTCTCTCTCCCTCTCTCTCTCTCTGTCATTCTCTCTCTCTCTGTCTCTCTGCCTATCTCTGACACTCTCTCCATCTCTCTCTGTTTCTCTCTCTCTCTATCTCTCTCAGTCTGTCGCTCTCTCTCTTTTTCTCGCTCTGTCTCTCTGTATCTGCCTCACTTTGTCTCTCTCTAAATCTCAGTCTCTATCTGTCTGACTCTTTCTCTCTCTCTCTGTCTCTCACTCTTTATCGCTCTCTCTCTCTCTCGCTATCGCCCTCTCTGTCTCTCACTCTCGCTTGCTCTCTCTTACTCTCAGTCTCTCTCTCGCTCTGTCTCTCTCTCAATCTCTCTCCTTGTTTTTCTTTCTCTCGCTCTGTCTCTCTCTCAATCTCTCTCTTTGTCTTTCTTTCTCTCTCTGTCTCTCTATGTCTCTCTCTTTCTCTCTCTCTCGATGCCTCTATCCTGCTCTATATATCTCTTTCTCTCTATCTCTCTCTCAGCCTGTTTCTCTCCCTTTCTCCCTCTATCACTCACTCTCTCAGTATCTCTCGCTCTGTATTTTTCTCTGTCTCTCTCTCTCTGTCTACCTCTCTCTCACTCTCTATCTCTCTCACTGCATCTCTCTGTCTCTCTCTCTCTGTGTATCTGTCTGTCTGTCTCCCTCTCTCTCTTCTCTCTCTCGCTTGCTCTCTCTCTCTGTCTCTCTATCCATCTGTCTCTACATCTCTCTCTCTTTCTCTTTACCTGTCTCTGTTTTTCTCTTTCTCTGACTTTCTCTCTGTCTCCCTCTCTGTCTTTCCTTCTCTCTCGCTCTCTCTGTTTCTCTCTTTCTGTCTGTCTCTCTCTCTCTTTCTCTCTGTCTGTCTCAGTTTCTCTGTCGTTCTATCTTTCTCTCCCTCTCTCTGTCACTCTGTCTATCTCACTTGCTCTCTCTCTCTGTCTCTCTGGCTGTCTGTCTACGTCTCTGTCTCTCTCTCTCTCTCTGACTCTCACGTTCATTCTCTCTCTCTCTCTCTCTTTCTCTGTCTCTCTCGCTGTCTCTCACTCTCCCTACCTCTGTCTGTCGCTCTCTTTTTCCTTCTCGGTCTGACTCGCTCTCTGTCTCTCTCTGTCTCTCTCCCTATCGATCACTCTCTCTATCTCTCTGTCTCTCTCGATCAGTCTCTCTATCTGATTCTATCTATCTCTCTCTCACTGCCTGTCTCTCGCTATCAGTTTCTCTTGCTCTATCTCTGTCATGCTCTATCTCTCTCCCTCTCTGTCTATCTGTCGCTCTATCTCTTTCTATTTCTCTCTATATCTGTGTCTCTCTCCCTCTCTAATTCTGTCGTTCGCACTCTCTTCTCTCGCTCTCGGTATCTCTGTCTTCTCTCTCTCTCTCTCTCTCACTCTCTCTCTCTCGGTCTCTGCAACACAAATCCTGGTATAAAATGGTCACCACGCATCTCATGTAAAATGGATGCTCAATCTCACCCAAACTAATTCCACTGTCCCGCTCTCTCCCCATAGTCCTGTATCAATCACCAACTAATCCCACTGCCCCGCTCTCTCTCCATAACCCTGTATCAATCCCCAAACTAATTCCACTGCCCCGCTCTCTCCCCATAGTCCTGTATCAATCCCCAAACTAATCCCACTGCCCCCCTCTCTCCCCATAGTCCTGTTTCAATCCCCAAACTAATCCCACTGCCCCGCTCACTACCCATGGGCCTGTATTAATCCTCAAACTAATCCCACTGCCCCGCTCTCTCCCCATAGACCTGTATCAATCCCCAAACTAATTCCACTGCCCCGATCTCCACCCATGGCCCTGTATTAATCCTCAAACTAATCCGACTGCCCCGCTCTCTCCTCATAGTCGTGTATCAAACCCCAAACGAATCCCACTACCCCGCTCTCTCCCCATAGTCCTGTATCAATCCACAAACTAATCCCACTGCACCGCTCTCTCCCCATCGTCCTGTATCAATCCCCAAGCTAATCCCACTGCCCCGCTCTCACCCCATAGCCGTGTATCAATCCCCAAGCTAAACCCACTGCCCCGCTCTCTCCCCATAGCCGTGTATCAATCCCCAAACTAATCCCACTGTTCCGCTCTCTCCCCACAGTCCTGTAACAATGCACAAACTAATCTCACTGACCCGATCTCTCCCCACATTCCTGTATAAATGCCCAAATTAATCCCACTGCCCCGCTCTCTCCCAATAGTCCTGTATCAATTCCCCAAACTAATCCCACTGCCCCGCTATCTCCCGATAATCCTCTATCTTTCCCAAAATAATCTCACTGCCCCACTCTCTCCCCATCGTCCTGTATCAACACCCAAACTAATCCCACTGCCTCGTTCTCTCCCCATAGTCCTGTATCAATCCCCAAACTAATCCCACTGCACCGTTCTCTCCCCATAGTCCTGTATCAATCCCCAAACGAATCCCTCTTCCCCGATCTCTCTCCATAGTCCTGTATATATTCCCAAACTATTCCCACTTTCCCTCTCTCTACCCAAAGTCCTGTATCAATCCCCAAACTAATCCCACTGCCCCGTTCTCTCCCCATAGTCCTGTATCAATCCCAAACTAATCCTACTATCCAGCTCTCTTCCCACAGACCGATATAAATCCACAAACAAATCCCACTGCCCCGCTCTCTCCCCATAGTCCTGTATCAATCCCCAAACTAATCCCACTGCCCCGCTCTCTCCCCATAGTCCTGTATCAATCCCCAAACTAATCCCACTGCCCCGCTCTCTCCCCATCGTCCTGTATCAATCCACAAACTAATCCCACTGCCCCGCTCTCTCCCCATAGTTCTGTATCAATCCCAAACTAATCCCTCTGCCTCGGTCTCTCGCCATAGTCCTGTATGAATCCCAAACTAATCCCACTGCCCCGCTATCTCCCCATAATCCTGTATCTGTCCCAAAATAATCCCACTACCCAACTCTCTCCCCATAGTCCTGTATCAACCCCCAAACTAATCCCACTGCCCCGCTCTCTCCACATAGTCCTGTATCAATCCCCAAACTAATCCCACTGCCCCGCTCTCTCCCCACAGTCCTGTATCAATCCCCAAACTAATCCCACTTCCTCGCTCTCTCCCCATTGTTCGGTATCAATCACCAAACTAATCCCACTGCCCCGCTCTCTCCCCAGAGTCCTGTATCAATCCCCATACTAATCCCACTGCCCCGCTCTCTCTCCACATTCCTGTATCAATCCCCAAACTAATCCCACTGACCCGCTCTCTCCTCATAGCCCTGTATCAATCCCCAAACTAATCCCACTGCGCCGTTCTCTTCCCATAGTCCTGTATCAATCCCCAAACTAATCCCACTGCCCCGCTCTCTCCCCATAGTCCTGTATCAATGCCAAACTAATCTCACTGACCCGATCTCTCCCCACATTCCTGTATAAATGCCCAAATTAATCCCACTGCCCCGCTCTCTCCCAATAGTCCTGTATCAATTCCCCAAACTAATCCCACTGCCCCGCTATCTCCCGATAATCCTCTATCTTTCCCAAAATAATCTCACTGCCCCACTCTCTCCCCATCGTCCTGTATCAACACCCAAACTAATCCCACTGCCTCGTTCTCTCCCCATAGTCCTGTATCAATCCCCAAACTAATCCCACTGCACCGTTCTCTCCCCATAGTCCTGTATCAATCCCCAAACGAATCCCTCTTCCCCGATCTCTCTCCATAGTCCTGTATATATTCCCAAACTATTCCCACTTTCCCTCTCTCTACCCAAAGTCCTGTATCAATCCCCAAACTAATCCCACTGCATCGTTCTCTCCCCATAGTCCTGTATCAATCCCAAACTAATCCTACTATCCAGCTCTCTTCCCACAGACCGATATAAATCCACAAACAAATCCCACTGCCCCGCTCTCTCCCCATAGTCCTGTATCAATCCCCAAGCTAATCCCACTGCCCCGCTCTCTCCCCATAGTCCTGTATCAATCCCCAAACTAATCCCACTGCCCCGCTCTCTCCCCATAGTCCTGTATCAATCCCCAAACTAATCCCACTGCCCCGCTCTCTCCGCATAGCTCTGTACCAATCCACAAACTAATCCCACTGCCTCGCTGTCTCCCCATAATCCTGTATCAATTCCAGAATCTATACAGGGAGACCGATAGAGACACACACACACACACACACTCTCTCTCTTTGACTCTCTCTCTCTCTCTCTCCAACTCTCTCTGTCTCCCTTTCTCTCTTTTTTTCTCTGTCTATCTGTGTCTCTGTTTTTTCTCTCTCTCTGACTCTCACTCTCAGTCTCTGCATGTAATTCTTTCTCTCTCTCTCTCTCTCTGGCTCTATCTGTCTCTCTCCGTCTGTCTCTTTCTCTATGTCTTTCTCTTTCTCCATCTCTGCGCCTCTCTCGCTCACTATTTCTGTCACTCTCACTCTCTTGTCTCTCTCTCTCTCTCTCTATTACTGTCTTCTCTCTCTCTCTCTGTCTCAATCTCTCTCTCTTTCTCTGTAACACGTGTCCTGGTGTAAAATGGTCACCACGCATTTCATGTAAAATGGCTTCTCAATCTCACCCAAACTAATCCCACTGCCCCGCTCTCTCCCCATTGCCCTGTATCAATCCCCAAACTAATCCCACTGCCGTGCTCTCTTCCCATAGTCCTGTATCAATCCCCAGACTAATCCCACTGCCCCGCTCTCTCCCCATTGCCCTGTATCAATCCCCAAACCAATGCCACTGCCCTGCTCTCTCCCCATAGTCCTGTATCAATCCCCAAACTAATCCCACTGCCCCGCTCTCTCCCCATAGTCCTGTATCAATCCCAAACTGATCCCACTGCCCCGGTCTCTCCCCATAGTCCTGTATCAATCCCCAAACTAAACCCACTAACCCGCTCTCTCCCCATAGCCCTGTACCAATCCCCAAACTAATGCCACTGCCCTGCTCTCTGCCCATAGTACTGTATCAACCCCCAAACTAATCCCACTGCCCCGCTCTCTCCCCATTGCCCTGTATCAATCCCCAAACTATTCCTACTGCCCCACTCTCTCCACATAGCCCTGTATCAATCCCAAACTAATCCCACTGCCCCGCTCTCTCCCCAAAGTCCTGTATCAATTCCCCAAACTAAACCCACTGACCCGCTCTCTCCCCATAGCCCTGTATCAATCCCCAAACTAATCTCACTGCCCCGCTCTCTCCCCATAGTCCTGTATCAATGCCAAACTAATCTCACTGACCCCCTCTCTCCCCATAGTCCTGTATCAATCCCCAAACTAATCCCACTGCCAAGCTCTCTCCCCATAGTCCTGTATCAATCCCCAGACTAATCCCACTGCCCCGCTCTCACCATAGACCTGTATCAATCCACAAACTGATCCCACTGCCCCGTTCTCTCCCCATAGCCCTGTATCAATCCCCAAACTAATCCTACTGCTCCACTCTCTACCCATAGTCCTGTATCAATGCCAAACTAATCTTACTGACCCCATCTCTCCCCATAGTCCTGTATCAATCCCGAACTAATCGCACTGCCCCTCTCTCTCGCCATAGTCCTTTGTCCATCTCCAAACTAATTTCACTGCCCCGCTCTCTCTCCACATTCCTGTATCAATCCCCAAAATAATCCCACTGACCCGCTCTCTCCCCATAGCCCTGTATCAATCCCCAAACTAATCCCAATGCGCCGTTCTCTTCCCATAGTCGTGTATCAATCCCCAAACTAATCCCACTGCCCCGCTCTCTCCCCATAGTCCTGTATCAATGCCAAACTAATCTCACTGACCCCATCTCTCCCCACAGTCCTGTATAAATGCCCAAACTAATCCCACTGCCCCCCTCTCTCCCAATAGTCCTGTATCAATTCCCCAAACTAATCCCACTGCCCCGCTATCTCCCGATAATCCTCTATCTGTCCCAAAATAATCTCACTGCCCCACTCTCTCCCCATCGTCCTGTATCAACTCACAAACTAATCCCACTGCCTCGTTCTCTCCCCATAGTCCTGTATCAATCCCCAAACTAATCCCAACTGCCCCGCTCTCTTTCCACATTCCTGTATCAATTCCCCAAACTAATCCCACTGCCCCGCTATCTCCCGATAATCCTCTATCTGTCCCAAACCAATTCCCCAAACTAATCGCCCTGCCCCGCTATCTCGCGATAATCCTCTATCTGTCCCAAAATAACCTCACTGCCCCACTCTCTCCCCATCGTCCTGTATCAACCCCCAAACTATTCCCACTGCCTCTCTCTCTCAACACAGTCCTGTTTCAAACCCCAAACTAATCCCACTGCCCCGCTCTCTCCCCATAGTCCTGTATCAATCCCCAAACTAATCAGACTGCCCCGCTCTCTCCCCACAGTCCTGTATCAATCCCCAAACTAATCCCGCTGCCCCGCTCTCTCCCCATAGTCCTGTATCAATCCCCAAACTAATCCCACTGTCCCGCTCTCTCCCCATAGTCCTGTATCAATCCCCAAACTAATCCCACTGCCCCGATCTCTCCCCACATTCCTGTATCAATCCCCAAACTAATCCTACTGCCCCGCTCTCTCCCCATAGTCCTGTATCAATACCAAACTAATCTCACTGACGCCATCTCGCCCCATAGTCCTGTATCAATCCCGAACAAATCTCACTGCCCCGCTCTCTCCCCATAGTCCTGTGTCCATCTCCAAACTAATCCCACTGCCCCGCTCTCTCCCCATAATCCTGTATCAATCCCAAACTAATCCCACTGCCTCGCTCTCTCTCCATAGTCCTGTATCAATCCCAAACTAATCCCACTGCCCCGCTATCTCCCCATAAACCTGTATCTGTCCCAAAATATTCCCACTGCCCCACTCTCTCCCCATAGTCCTGTATCAACCCCCAAACTAATCCCACTGCCTCGCTCTCTCCCCATAGTCCTGTATCAATCCCCAAACTAATCACACTGCCCCGCTCTCTCCCCATAGTCCTGTATCAATCCCCAAACTAATCCCACTGCCCCGCTCTCTCCCCACAGTCCTGTGTTAATCCCCAAACTAATCCCACTGCCCCGCTCTCTCCCCATAGTCCTGTATCAATCCCCAAACTAATCCCACTGCCCGCTCTCTCCCCATAGCCCTGTATCAATCCCCAAACTAATCGCACTGCCCCGCTCTCTCCCCATAGTCCTGTATCAATCCCCAAACTAATCCCACCACCACGCTCACTCCCCATAGTCCTGTATCAATCTCCAACCTATTCCCACTGCCCCGCTCTCTCCCCATAGTCCTGTATCAATCCCAAACTAATCCCACTGCCTCGCTCTCTCTCCATAGTCCTGTATAAATCCCAAACTAATCCCACTGCCCCGCTATCTCCCATTAATCCTGTATTTGTCCCAAAATAATCTCACTGCCCCACTCTCTCCCCATCGTCCTGTATCAAACCTCAAACTAATCCCACTGCCTCGCTCTCTCCCCCATAGTCCTGTATCAATCCCGAAACAAATCCCACTGCCCCGCTCTCTCCCCATAGTCCTGTATCAATTCCCCAAACTAATCCCACTGCCCCGCTATCTCCCGATAATCCTGTATCTGTCCCAAAATTATCTCACTGCCCCACTCTCTCCCCATGTCCTGTATCAACCCCCAAACTAATCCCATTGCCTCGCTCTCTCCCCATAGTTCTGTATCAATTCCCAAACGAATCCCTCTTCCCCGATCTCTCTCCATAGTCCTGTATATATTCCCAAACTATTCCCACTGTCCCTCTCTCTCCCCAAAGTCCTGTATCAATCCCCAAACTAATCCCACTGCCCCGCTCTGTCCCCATAGTCCTGTATCAATCCCAAACTAATCCTACTATCCCGCTCTCTTCCCACAGACCGATATAAATCCACAAACTGATCCCACTGCCCCGCTCTCTCCCCATTGTCCTGTATCAATCCCCAAACTAATCCCACTGCCCCGCTCTCTGCCCATCGCCCTGTATCAATCCCCAAACTAATCCCACTGCCCCGCCATCTCCCCATATCCTGTATCAATGCCAAACTAATCTCACTGACCCCATCTCTCCCCATAGTCCTGTATCAATCCCGAACTAATCGCACTGCCCCTCTCTCTCCCCATAGTCCTGTATCCATCTCCAAACTAATCCCACTGCCCCGCTCTTTCCCCATAGTCCTGTATCTATCCCAAACTAATCCCACTGCTTCGCTCTCTCTCCATAGTCCTGTATCAATCCCAAACTCATCCCACTGCCCCGCTATCTCCCCATAATCCTGTATCTGTCCCAAAATAATACCACTGCCCCACTCTCTCCCCATAGTCCTGTATCAACCCCCAAACTAATCCCACTGCGCCGCTCTCTCCCCATAGTCCTGTATCAATCCCCAAACTAATCCCACTGCCCCGCTCTCTCCCCATAGTCCTGTATCAATCCCCAAACGAATCCCTCTTCCCCGATCTCTCTCCATAGTCCTGTATATATTCCCAAACTATTCCCACTTTCCCTCTCTCTCCCCATAGTCCTGTATCAATGCCAAACTAATCTCACTGACCCCATTGTCCCCATAGTCCTGCATCAATCCCGAACTAATCGCACTGCCCCACTCTCTCCCCATAGTCCTGTGTCCATCTCCAAACTAATCCCACTGCCCCGCTCCCTCCCCATAGTCCTGTATCAATCCCCAAACTAATCCCACTGCTCCGCTCTCTCCCCATAGTCCTGTATCATTCTCCAAACTAATCCCACTGCCCCGCTCTCTCCCATAGTCCTGTATCAATCCCCAAACTAATCCCACTGCCCCGCTCTCTCCCCACAGTCCTGTGTCAATCCCCAAACTAATCCCACTGCCCAGCTCTCTCCCCATAGTCCTGTTTCAATCCCCAAACTAATCCCACTGCCCGCTCTCTCCCCATAGCCCTTTATCAATCCCCAAACTAATCGCCCTGCCCCGCTCTCTCCCCATAGTCCTGTATCAATCCCCAAACTAATCCCACTACCACGCTCTCTACCCATAGTCCTGTTTCAATCCCCAAACTAATCCCACTGCCTTGCTCTCTCCCCATAGTCCTGTATCAATCCCGAACTAATCCCACTGCCCCGCTCTCTCCCATAGTCCTGTATCAATCCCCAAACTAATCCCACTGCCCCGCTCTCTCCCCACAGTCCTGTGTCAATCCCCAAACTAATCCCACTGCCCAGCTCTCTCCCCATAGTCCTGTTTCAATCCCCAAACTAATCCCACTGCCCGCTCTCTCCCCATAGCCCTTTATCAATCCCCAAACTAATCGCCCTGCCCCGCTCTCTCCCCATAGTCCTGTATCAATCCCCAAACTAATCCCACTACCACGCTCTCTACCCATAGTCCTGTTTCAATCCCCAAACTAATCCCACTGCCTTGCTCTCTCCCCATAGTCCTGTATCAATCCCGAACTAATCCCACTTCCCCGCTCTCTCCCCATAGTCCTGTATCAATCTCCAACCTAATCCCACTGCCCCGCTCTCTCCCCATAGTCCTGTATCAATCCCAAATTAATCCCACTGCCCCGGTATCTCCCCATAATCCTGTCTCTGTCCCAAAATCATCTCACTTCCCCACTCTCTCCCCATCGTCCTGTATCAACCCCCAAACTAATCCCACTGCCTCGCTCTCTCCCCATAGTCCTGTATCAGTCCCCAAACTAATCCCACTGCCACGCTCTCTCCCCATAGTCCTGTATCAATCCCCAAACGAATCCCACTGCCCCGCTCTCTCCCCATAGTCCTGTATCAATTCCCCAAACTAATCCCACTGCCCTGCCATCTCCCGATAATCCTGTATCTGTCCCAAAATAATCTCACTGCCCCACTCTCTCCCCATCGTCCTGTATCAACCCCCAAACTAATCCCACTGCCTCGCTCTCTCCCCATAGTTCGGTATCAATCCCCAAACTAATCCCACTGCCCCGCTCTCTCCCCAGAGTCCTGTATCAATCCCCAAACTAATCCCACTGCCCCGCTCTCTTTCCACATTCCTGTATCAATTCCCCAAACTAATCCCACTGCCCCGCTATCTCCCGATAATCCTCTATCTGTCCCAAACCAATTCCCCAAACTAATCCCCCTGCCCCGCTATCTCGCGATAATCCTCTATCTGTCCCAAAATAACCTCACTGCCCCACTCTCTCCCCATCGTCCTGTATCAACCCCCAAACTAATCCCACTGCCTCTCTCTCTCAACACAGTCCTGTTTCAAACCCCAAACTAATCCCACTGCCCCGCTCTCTCCCCATAGTCCTGTATCAATCCCCAAACTAATCCGACTGCCCCGCTCTCTCCCCACAGTCCTGTATCAATCCCCAAACTAATCCCGCTGCCCCGCTCTCTCCCCATAGTCCTGTATCAATCCCCAAACTAATCCCACTGTCCCGCTCTCTCCCCATAGTCCTGTATCAATCCCCAAACTAATCCCACTGCCCCGATCTCTCCCCACATTCCTGTATCAATCCCCAAACTAATCCTACTGCCCCGCTCTCTCCCCATAGTCCTGTATCAATACGAAACTAATCTCACTGACGCCATCTCTCCCCATAGTCCTGTATCAATCCCGAACTAATCCCACTGCCCCGCTCTCTCCCCATAGTCCTGTGTCCATCTCCAAACTAATCCCACTGCCCCGCACTCTCCCCATAATCCTGTATCAATCCCAAACTAATCCCACTGCCTCGCTCTCTCTCCATAGTCCTGTATCAATCCCAAACTAATCCCACTGCCCCGCTATCTCCCCATAAACCTGTATCTGTCCCAAAATATTCCCACTGCCCCACTCTCTCCCCATAGTCCTGTATCAACCCCCAAACTAATCCCACTGCCTCGCTCTCTCCCCATAGTCCTGTATCAATCCCCAAACTAATCCCACTGCCCCGCTCTCTCCCCATAGTCCTGTATCAATCCCCAAACTAATCCCACTGCCTCGCTCTCTCCCCATAGTTCTGTATCAATCCCCAAACGAATCCCTCTTCCCCGATCTCTCTCCATAGTCCTGTATATATTCCCAAACTATTCCCACTGTCCCTCTCTCTCCCCAAAGTCCTGTATCAATCCCCAAACTAATCCCACTGCCCCGCTCTGTCCCCATAGTCCTGTATCAATCCCAAACTAATCCTACTATCCCGCTCTCTTCCCACAGACCGATATAAATCCACAAACTGATCCCACTGCCCCGCTCTCTCCCCATTGTCCTGTATCAATCCCCAAACTAATCCCACTGCCCCGCTCTCTGCCCATCGCCCTGTATCAATCCCCAAACTAATCCCACTGCCCCGCCATCTCCCCATAGTCCTGTATCAATGCCAAACTAATCTCACTGACCCCATCTCTCCCCATAGTCCTGTATCAATCCCGAACTAATCGCACTGCCCCTCTCTCTCCCCATAGTCCTGTATCCATCTCCAAACTAATCCCACTGCCCCGCTCTTTCCCCATAGTCCTGTATCTATCCCAAACTAATCCCACTGCTTCGCTCTCTCTCCATAGTCCTGTATCAATCCCAAACTCATCCCACTGCCCCGCTATCTCCCCATAATCCTGTATCTGTCCCAAAATAATACCACTGCCCCACTCTCTCCCCATAGTCCTGTATCAACCCCCAAACTAATCCCACTGCGCCGCTCTCTCCCCATAGTCCTGTATCAATCCCCAAACTAATCCCACTGCCCCGCTCTCTCCCCATAGTCCTGTATCAATCCCCAAACGAATCCCTCTTCCCCGATCTCTCTCCATAGTCCTGTATATATTCCCAAACTATTCCCACTTTCCCTCTCTCTCCCCATAGTCCTGTATCAATGCCAAACTAATCTCACTGACCCCATTGTCCCCATAGTCCTGCATCAATCCCGAACTAATCGCACTGCCCCTCTCTCTCCCCATAGTCCTGTGTCCATCTCCAAACTAATCCCACTGCCCCGCTCTCTCCCCATAGTCCTGTATCAATCCCCAAACTAATCCCACTGCTCCGCTCTCTCCCCATAGTCCTGTATCATTCTCCAAACTAATCCCACTGCCCCGCTCTCTCCCATAGTCCTGTATCAATCCCCAAACTAATCCCACTGCCCCGCTCTCTCCCCACAGTCCTGTGTCAATCCCCAAACTAATCCCACTGCCCAGCTCTCTCCCCATAGTCCTGTTTCAATCCCCAAACTAATCCCACTGCCCGCTCTCTCCCCATAGCCCTTTATCAATCCCCAAACTAATCGCCCTGCCCCGCTCTCTCCCCATAGTCCTGTATCAATCCCCAAACTAATCCCACTACCACGCTCTCTACCCATAGTCCTGTTTCAATCCCCAAACTAATCCCACTGCCTTGCTCTCTCCCCATAGTCCTGTATCAATCCCGAACTAATCCCACTTCCCCGCTCTCTCCCCATAGTCCTGTATCAATCTCCAACCTAATCCCACTGCCCCGCTCTCTCCCCATAGTCCTGTATCAATCCCAAATTAATCCCACTGCCCCGCTATCTCCCCATAATCCTGTCTCTGTCCCAAAATCATCTCACTTCCCCACTCTCTCCCCATCGTCCTGTATCAACCCCCAAACTAATCCCACTGCCTCGCTCTCTCCCCATAGTCCTGTATCAGTCCCCAAACTAATCCCACTGCCACGCTCTCTCCACATAGTCCTGTATCAATCCCCAAACGAATCCCACTGCCCCGCTCTCTCCCCATAGTCCTGTATCAATTCCCCAAACTAATCCCACTGCCCTGCCATCTCCCGATAATCCTGTATCTGTCCCAAAATAATCTCACTGCCCCACTCTCTCCCCATCGTCCTGTATCAACCCCCAAACTAATCCCACTGCCTCGCTCTCTCCCCATAGTTCGGTATCAATCCCCAAACTAATCCCACTGCCCCGCTCTCTCCCCAGAGTCCTGTATCAATCCCCAAACTAATCCCACTGCCCCGCTCTCTTTCCACATTCCTGTATCAATTCCCCAAACTAATCCCACTGCCCCGCTATCTCCCGATAATCCTCTATCTGTCCCAAACCAATTCCCCAAACTAATCCCCCTGCCCCGCTATCTCGCGATAATCCTCTATCTGTCCCAAAATAACCTCACTGCCCCACTCTCTCCCCATCGTCCTGTATCAACCCCCAAACTAATCCCACTGCCTCTCTCTCTCAACACAGTCCTGTTTCAAACCCCAAACTAATCCCACTGCCCCGCTCTCTCCCCATAGTCCTGTATCAATCCCCAAACTAATCCGACTGCCCCGCTCTCTCCCCACAGTCCTGTATCAATCCCCAAACTAATCCCGCTGCCCCGCTCTCTCCCCATAGTCCTGTATCAATCCCTTAACTAATCCCACTGTCCCGCTCTCTCCCCATAGTCCTGTATCAATCCCCAAACTAATCCCACTGCCCCGATCTCTCCCCACATTCCTGTATCAATCCCCAAACTAATCCTACTGCCCCGCTCTCTCCCCATAGTCCTGTATCAATACGAAACTAATCTCACTGACGCCATCTCTCCCCATAGTCCTGTATCAATCCCGAACTAATCCCACTGCCCCGCTCTCTCCCCATAGTCCTGTGTCCATCTCCAAACTAATCCCACTGCCCCGCTCTCTCCCCATAATCCTGTATCAATCCCAAACTAATCCCACTGCCTCGCTCTCTCTCCATAGTCCTGTATCAATCCCAAACTAATCCCACTGCCCCGCTATCTCCCCATAAACCTGTATCTGTCCCAAAATATTCCCACTGCCCCACTCTCTCCCCATAGTCCTGTATCAACCCCCAAACTAATCCCACTGCCTCGCTCTCTCCCCATAGTCCTGTATCAATCCCCAAACTAATTCCACTGCCCCGCTCTCTCCCCATAGTCCTGTATCAATCCCCAAACTAATCCCACTGCCCCGCTCTCTCCCCACAGTCCTGTGTTAATCCCCAAACTAATCCCACTGCCCCGCTCTCTCCCCATAGTCCTGTATCAATCCCCAAACTAATCCCACTGCCCGCTCTCTCCCCATAGCCCTGTATCAATCCCCAAACTAATCGCACTGCCCCGCTCTCTCCCCATAGTCCTGTATCAATCCCCAAACTAATCCCACCACCACGCTCACTCCCCATAGTCCTGTATCAATCTCCAACCTATTCCCACTGCCCCGCTCTCTCCCCATAGTCCTGTATCAATCCCAAACTAATCCCACTGCCTCGCTCTCTCTCCATAGTCCTCTATAAATCCCAAACTAATCCCACTGCCCCGCTATCTCCCATTAATCCTGTATTTGTCCCAAAATAATCTCACTGCCCCACTCTCTCCCCATCGTCCTGTATCAACCCTCAAACTAATCCCACTGCCTCGCTCTCTCCCCATAGACCTGTATCAATCCCCAAACAAATCCCACTGCCCCGCTCTCTCCCCATAGTCCTGTATTAATTCCCCAAACTAATCCCACTGCCCCGCTATCTCCCGATAATCCTGTATCTGTCCCAAAATGATCTCACTGCCCCACTCTCTCCCCATGTCCTGTATCAACCCCCAAACTAATCCCATTGCCTCGCTCTCTCCCCATAGTTCGGTATCAATCCCCAAACTAATCCCACTGCCTCGCTCTCTCCACATAGTCCTGTATCAATGCCAAAATAATCTCACTGACCCCCTCTATACCCATAGTCCTGTATCAATCCCGAACTAATCCCACTGCCTCGCTCTCTCTCCATAGTTTTGTATCAATCCCAAACTAATCCCACTGCCCTGCTATCTCCCCATAATCCTGTATCTGTCCCAAAATAATCCCACTGCCCCACTCTCTCCGCATAGTCCTGTGTCATCCCTCAAACTAATCTGACTGCCTCGTTCTCTCCCTATAGTCCTGTATCAATCCCCAAACTAATCCCACTGCCCCGCTCTCTCCCCATAGTCCTGTATCAATCCCCAAACTAATCCCACTGCCCCGCTCTCTCCCAACATTCCTGTATAAATCCCCAAACTAATCCTACTGCCCCGCTCTCTCCCCATAGTCCTGTATCAATGCCAAACTAATCTCACTTACGCCATCTCTCCCCATAGTCCTGTATCAATCCCGAACTAATCCCACTGCCCCGCTCTCTCCCCATAGTCCTGTTTCAATCTCCAAACTAATCCCACTGCCCCGCTCTCTCCCCATAGTTCTGTATCAATCCCAAACTAATCCCACTGCCTCGGTCTCTCTCCATAGTACTGTATCAATCCCAAACTAATCCCACTGCCCCGCTCTCTCCCCATAATCCTGTATCTGTCCCAAAATAATCCCACTGCACCACTCTCTCCCCATAGTCCTGTATCAACCCCCAAACTAATCCCACTGCCTTGCTCTCTCCCCATAGTCCTGTATCAGTCCCCAAGCTAAACACACTGCCCCGCTCTCTCCCCACATTCCGATATCAATCCCCATACTAATCCTAATGCCCCGCTCTCTCCCCATAGTCCTGTATCACTGCCAAACTAATCTCACTGACGCGATCTCTCCCCATAGTCCTGTGTCAATCCCGAACTAATCCCACTGCCCCGCTCTCTCCCCATAGTCCTATGTCCATCCACAAACTAATCCCACTTCCCCGATCTCTCCCCTTTGTCCTGTATCAATGCCAAACTAATCTCACTGACCCCCTCTCTCCACATAGTCCTGTATCAATCCCGAACTAATCCCACTTCCCCGCTCTCTCCCCATAGTCCTGTATCAATCTAAAACCTATTCCCACTGCCCCGCTCTCTCCCCATCGTCCTGTATCAATCCCAAACTAATCCCACTGCCTCGCTCTCTCTCCATAGTCCTATATCAATCCCCAAACTAATCCCACTGCCCCGCTCTCTCCGCATAGTCCTCTATTAGTGCCAAACTAATCTCACTGACCCCCTCTATCCCCATAGTCCTGTATCAATCCCGAACTAATCCCACTGCCTCGCTCTCTCTCCATAGTCTTGCATCAATCCCAAACTAATCCCACTGCCCCGCTATCTCCCCATAATCCTGTATCTGTCCCAAAATAATCCCACTGCCCCACTCTCTCCCCATAGTCCTGTATCAACCCCCAAACTAATCTGAATGCCTTGCTCTCTCCACATAGTCCGGTATCAAACCCAAACTAATCCCACTGCCCCGCTCTCTCCCCATAGTCCTGTATCAATCTCCAAACTAATCCCACTGCCCCGCTCTCTCCCAACATTCCTGTTTAAATCCCCAAACTAATCCTACTGCCCCGCTCTCTCCCCTTAGTCCTGTAGCAATGCCAAACTAATCTCACTGACGCCATCTCTCCCCATAGTCCTGTATCAATCCCGAACTAATCCCACTGCCCCGCTCTCTCCCCATAGTCCTGTATCAATCTCCAAACTAATCCCACTGCCACGCTCTCTCCCCATAGTTCTGTATCAATTCCAAACTAATCCCACTGCCTCGGTCTCTCTCCATAGTCCTGTATCAATCCCCAAACTAAGCCCACTGCCACGCTCTCTCCCCATAGTCCTGTATCAATCCCCAAACTAATCCCACTGCCCCGCTCTCTCCCCATAGTCCTGTATCAATCCCCAAACTAATCCTATTGCCCCGCTCTCTCCCTATAGTCCTGTATCAATTCCCCAAACTAATCCCACTGACCCGCTCTCTCCCCGTAGCCCTGTATCAATCCCCAAACTAATCCCACTGCCCCGCTCTCTTCCCATAGTCCTGTATCAATCCCGAACTAATCCCACTGCCCCGCTCTCTCCACATAGTCCTGTATCAATCTCCAAACTAATCCCACTGCCCCGCTCTCTCCCCATAGTCCTGTATCAATCCCAAACTAATCCCACTGCCACGCTCTCTCCCCATAGTCCTGTATCAATCCCCAAACTAATCCCACTGCCCCGCTCTCTCCCCATAGTCCTGTATCAATCCCCAAACTAATCCTATTGCCCCGCTCTCTCCCTATAGTCCTGTATCAATTGCCCAAACTAATCCCACTGACCCGCTCTCTCCCCGTAGCCCTGTATCAATCCCCAAACTAATCCCACTGCCCCGCTCTCTTCCCATAGTCCTGTATCAATCCCGAACTAATCCCACTGCCCCGCTCTCTCCACATAGTCCTGTATCAATCTCCAAACTAATCCCACTGCCCCGCTCTCTCCCCATAGTCCTGTATCAATCCCAAACTAATCCCACTGCCTCGCTCTCTCTCCATAGTTCTTTACCAATGCCAAACTAATCCCACTGCCCCGCGATCTCCCCATAATCCTGTATCTGTCCCAAACTAATCCTATTGCCCCGCTCTCTCCCTATAGTCCTGTATCAATTGCCCAAACTAATCCCACTGACCCGCTCTCTCCCCGTAGCCCTGTATCAATCCCCAAACTAATCCCACTGCCCCGCTCTCTTCCCATAGTCCTGTATCAATCCCGAACTAATCCCACTGCCCCGCTCTCTCCCCATAGTCCTGTATCAATCCCCAAACTAATCCCACTGTTCCGATCTCTCCCCATTGTCCTGTATCAATGCCAAACTAATCTCACTGACCCCCTCTCTCCCCATAGTCCTGTATCAATCTCGAACTAATCCCACTGCCCCGCTCTCTCACCATAGTCCTGTATCAATCTCCAACCTAATCCCACTGCCCCGCTCTCTCCCCATAGTCCTGTATCAATCCCAAACTAATCCTACTGCCTCGCTCTCTCTCCATCGTCCTGTATCAATCCCAAATTAATCCCACTGCCCCGCTATCTCCCCATAATCCTGTATCTGTCCCAAAATAATCTCACTGCCCCACTCTCTCCCCATCATCGTGTATCAATCCCCAAACTAATCCCACTGCCACGCTCTCTCCCCATAGTCCTGTATCAATCCCCAAAGTAATTCCACTGCCCCGCTCTCTCCACATAGTCCGGTATCAATCCCCAAACTAATCCCACTGCCCCGCTCTCTCCTTATAGTCCTGCATCAATGCCCCAAACTAATCCCACTGACCCGCTTCTCCCCATAATCCTGTATCTGACCCAAAATAATCTCACTGCCCCACTCTCTCCCCATCGTCCTGTATCAACCCCCAAACTAATCCCACTGCCTCGCTCTCTCCCCATAGTCCTGTATCAATCCCCAGCTAATCCCACTGCCACGCTCTCTCCCCATAGTCCTGTATCAATCCCCAAACTAACCCTACTGCCCCGCTCTCTCCCCACAGTCCTGTATCAATCCCCAAACTAATCCCACTGCCCCGCTCTCTCCCCATAGTCCTGTATCAATTCCCCAAACTAATCCCACTGCCTCGCTCTCTCCCCATAGTCCTGTATCAATCCCCAAACTAATCCCACTGACACGCTCTCTACCCATAGTCCTGTATCAATCCCAAACTAATCCCACTGCCCCGCTCTCTTCCCATAGTCCTGTATCAATCCCCAAACTAATCCCACTGCCTCGCTCTCTCCCCATAGTCCTGTATCAATGCCAAACTAATCTCACTGACCCCCTCTCTCCCCGTAGTCCTGTATCAATCGCCAAACTAATGCCACTGCCCTGCTCTCTCCCCATAGTCCTGTATCAATCCCCAAACTAATCCCACTGCCTCGCTCTCTCCCCATAGCCCTGTATCAATCCCCAAACTATTCTTACTGCCCCACTCTCTCCACACAGTCCTGTATCAATCCCAAACTAATCCCACTGCCCCACTCTCTCCCCATAGTCCTGTATCAATTCCTCAAACTAATCCCACTGACCCGCTCTCTCCCCATAGCCCTGTATAAATCCCCAAACTAATCCCACTGCCCCGCTCTCTTCCCATAGTCCTCTATCAATCCCCAAACTAATCCCACTGCCCAGCTATCTCCCCATAGTGCTGTATCAATCCCAAACTGATCCCACTGCCCCGCTCTCTCCCCATAGTCCTGTATCAATGCCAAACTAATCTCACTGACCCCTCTCTCCCCATAGTCCTGTATCAATCCCGAACTAATCCCACTGCCCCGCTCTCTGCCCATAGTCCTGAATCAATCTCCAAACTAATCCCACTGCCCCGCTCTCTCCCCATAGTCCTGTATCAATCCCAAACTCATCCCACTGCCTCGCTCTCTCTCCATAGACCTTTATCAATCCCAAACTAATCCCACTGCCCCGCTATCTCCCCATAATCCTCTATCTGTCCCAAAATAATCTCACTGCCCCACTCTGTCCCCATCGTCCTGTATCAACACCCAAACTAATCCCACTGCCTCGCTCTCTCCCCATAGTCCTGTATCAATACCCAAACTAATCCCACTGACACGCTCTCTACCCATAGTCCTGTATCAATCCCAAACTAATCCCACTGCCCCGCTCTCTTCCCATAGTCCTGTATCAATCCCCAAACTAATCCCACTGCCTCGCTCTCTCCCCATAGTCCTGTATCAATGCCAAACTAATCTCACTGACCCCCTCTCTCCCCGTAGTCCTGTATCAATCCCCAAACTAATGCCACTGCCCTGCTCTCTCCCCATAGTCCGGTATCAATCCCCAAACTAATCCCACTGCCTCGCTCTCTCCCCATAGCCCTGTATCAATCCCCAAACTATTCTTACTGCCCCACTCTCTCCACATAGTCCTGTATCAATCCCAAACTAATCCCACTGCCCCGCTCTCTCCCCATAGTCCTGTATCAATTCCTCAAACTAATCCCACTGACCCGCTCTCTCCCCATAGCCCTGTATAAATCCCCAAACTAATCCCACTGCCCCGCTCTCTTCCCATAGTCCTCTATCAATCCCCAAACTAATCCCACTGCCCAGCTATCTCCCCATAGTCCTGTATCAATCCCAAACTGATCCCACTGCCCCGCTCTCTCCCCATAGTCCTGTATCAATGCCAAACTAATCTCACTTACCCCTCTCTCCCCATAGTCCTGTATCAATCCCGAACTAATCCCACTGCCCCGCTCTCTGCCCATAGTCCTGTATCAATCTCCAAACTAATCCCACTGCCCCGCTCTCTCCCCATAGTCCTGTATCAATCCCAAACTAATCCCACTGCCTCGCTCTCTCTCCATAGTCCTTTATCAATCCCAAACTAATCCCACTGCCCCGCTATCTCCCCATAATCCTGTATCTGTCCCAAAATAATCCCACTGCCCCACTCACTCCCCATAGTCCTGTAACAACACCCAAACTAATCTGACTGCCTCGCTCTCTCCCCTCATTCCTGTATCAATCCCCAAACTAATCCCAATGCCCCGCTCTCTCCCCATAGTACTGTATCAATCCCAAACTGATCCCACTGCCCCGGCCTCTCCCCATAGTCCTGTATTAATCCCAAAACTAATCGCACTGCCCCGCTCTCTCCCCATAGCCCTGTATCAATCCCCAAACTAATCCCACTGTCCCGCTCTCTTCCCACAGTCCTGTATCAATCCCCAAACTAATCCCACTGCACCGCTCTCTACCCATAGTCGTGTATCAATACCAAACTGATCCCAAAGCCCCGGTCTCTCCCCATATTCCTGTATCAATCCCCAAACTAATCCCACTGCCCCGCTCTCTCCCCATAGTCCTGTAAAATGCCAAACTAATCACACTGACCCCCTCTCTCCCCATAGTCCTGTATCAATGCCGAACTAATCCCACTGCCCCGCGCTCTCCCCATAGTCTTATATCAATCTCCAAACTAATCCCACTGCCCCACTCTCTCCCCATAGTCCTGTATCAATCCCAAACTAATCCCACTGCCTCGCTCTCTCTCCATAGTCCTGTATCAATCCCAAACTAATCCCACTGCCCCGCTATCTCCCCATAATCCTGTATCTGTCGGAAAATAATCCCACTGCCCCACTCTCTCCCCATTGTCCTGTATCAACCCCCAAACTAATCTGACTGCCTCGCTCTCTCCCCATAGTCCGGTATCAATCCCCAATATAATCCCACTTCCCCGCTCTCTTTCCAATAGTCCTGTATCAATCCCCAAACAAATCCCAATGCCCCGCTCTCTCCCCACATTCCTGTATCAATCCCCAAACTAATCCCACTGACCCGCTCTCTCCCCACAGCCCTGTATCAATCACAAACTAATCCCACTGCCCCGCTCTCTCTCCATAGTCCTGTATCAATCCCAAACTAATCCCACTTCCCCGCTATCTCCCCATAATCCTGTATCTGTCCCAAAATAATCCCACTGCACCACTCTCTCCCCATAGTCCTGTATCAACCCCCAAACTAATCTGACTGCCTCGCTCTCTCCCCACAGTCGAGTATCAATCCCCAAACTAATACCACTTTCCCGCTCTCTCCCCATAGTCCTGTATCAATCCCCAAACTAATCCCACTGCCCCGCTCTCTCGCCACATTCCTGTATCAATCCCCAAACTAATCCTACTGCCCCGCTCTCTCCCCATAGTCCTGCATCAATGCCAAACTAATCTCACTGACCCCATCTCTCCCCATAGTCCTGTATCAATCCCGAACGAATCCCACTGCCCCGCTCTCTCCCCATAGTCCTTTATCAATCTCCAAACTAATACCACTGCCGCGCTCTCTCCCTATAATCCTGTATCAATCCCAAACTAATCCCACTACCTCGCTCTCTCCCCATAGTCCTGCATCAATGCCAAACTAATCTCACTGACCCCATCTCTCCCCATAGTCCTGTATCAATCCCCAAACTAATCCCACTGCCCCGCTCTCTCCCCATAGTCCTGTATCAATCCCCAAACTAATCCCACTGCCCCGCTGTCTCCCCAATGTCCTGTATCAATCCCCAAACTAATCCCACTGCCCCGCTCTCTCCCCATATTCCTGTATCAATCCGCAAACTAATCCAACTGCCCGCTCTCTCACCAAACTAATCGCACTGCTCCGCTCTCTCCCCATATTCCATTATCAATCTCCAAACTAATCCCACTGCCCCGCTCTCTCCCCATAATCCTGTATCAATCCCAAACTGATCCCTCTGCCTCGCTCTCTCTCCATAGTCCTGTATCAATCACAAACTAATCCCACTGCCCCGCTATCTCACCATAATCCTGTATCTGTCCCAAAATAATCTCACTGCCCCACTCTCTCCCCATAGTCCTGTATCAACCCCCAAACTAATCCCACTGCCTCGCTCTCTCCCCATAGTCCTTTATCAATCCCCAAACTAATCCAACTGCCCGCTCTCCCCCCATTGCCCTGTATCATTCCCCAAACTAATCGCACTGCCCCGCTCTCTCCCCATAGTCCTGTATCGATCCCCAAACTAATCCCACTACCACGCTCTCTCCCCATAGTCCTGTATCAATCCCCAAACTAATCCCACTGCCCAGCTATCTCCCCATAGTCCTGTATCAATCCCAAACTGATCCCACTGCCCCGGTCTCTCCCCATAGTCCTGTATCAAACCCAAACTAATCCCACTGCCTCGCTCTCTCTCCATGGTCCTTTATCAATCCCAAACTAATCCCACTGCCCCGCTTTCTCCCCATAATCCTGTATCTGTCCCAAAATAATCCCACTGCCCCACTCTCTCCCCATAGTCCTGTATCAACCCCCAAACTAATCCCACTGCCCCGCTCTCTCCACATAGTCCTGTATCAATCCCCAAACTAATCCCACTGCCCCGCTCTCTCCCCACAGTCATGTATCAATCCCCAAACTAATCCCACTGCCCCGCTCTCTCCCCATAGTCCTGTATCAATCCCCAAACTAATCGCACTGCCCGCTCTCTCCCCATCGCCTGTATCAATCCCCAAACTATTCGCTCTGCCCCGCTCTCTCCCCATAGTCCTGTATCAATCCCCAAACTAATCCCACTACCACGCTCTCTCCCCATAGTCCTGCATCAATCCCCAAACTAATCCCACTGCCTTGCTCTCTCCCCATAGTCCTGTATCAATCCCCAAACTAATCCCACTGCCCCGATCTCTCCCCATTGTCCTGTATCAATGGCAAACTAATCTCACTGACCCCCCTCTCTCCCCATAATCCTGTATCAATCCCGAACTAATCCCACTGCCCCACTCTCTCCCCATAGTCCTGTATCAATCTCCAACCTAATCCCACTGCCCCGCTCTCTCCCCATAGTCCTGTTTCAATCTCCAACCAAATCCCACTGCCCCGCTCTCTCCCCATAGTCCTGTATCAATCTCCAACCTAATCCCACTGCCCCGCTCTCTCCCGATAGTCCTCTATCAATCCCCAAACTAATCCCAATGCCCCGCTCTCTCCCCATAGTACTGTATCAATCCCAAACTGATCCCACTGCCTCGGCCTCTCCCCATAGACCTGTATCAATCCCCAAACTAATCGCACTGCCCCGCTCTCTCCCCATAGCCCTGTATCAATCCCCAAACTAATCCCACTGTCCCGCTCTATTCCCACAGTCCTGTATCATTCCCCAAAACTAATCACACTCCACCGCTCTCTACCCATAGTCCTGTATCAATCACAAACTGATCCCAATGCCCCGGTCTCTCCCCATAGTCCTGTATCAATCCCCAAACTAATCCCACTGCCCCGCTCTCTCGCCATAGTCCTGTATCAATGCAAAACTAATCTCACTGACCCCATCTCTCCCCATAGTCCTGTATCAATCCCCAAACTAATGCCACTGTCCTGCTCTCTCCCCATAGTCCTGTATCAATCCTCAAACTAATCCCACTGCCCCACTCTCTCCCAATAGCCCTATATCAATTCCCCAAACTATTCCTACTGCCCCACTCTCTCCACATAGCCCTGTATCAATCCCAATCTAATCCCACTGCCCCGCTCTCTCCCCAAAGTCCTGTATCAATTCCCCAAACTAAACCCACTGACCCGCTCTCTCCCCATAGCCCTGTATCAATTCCCAAACTAATCCCACTGCCCCGCTCTCTTCCCATAGTCCTGTATCAATCCCTAAACTAATCCCACTGATCCGCTCTCTCCCCATAGTCCTGCACCAATCCCAAACTGATCCCAGTGCCCCGGTCTCTCCCCATAGTCCTTTATCAATCCCCAAACTAATCCCACTGCCCCGCTCTCTCCCCATAGCCCTGTATCAATCCCCAAACTAATCCCACTGACCCGCTCTCTCCCCATAGCCCTGTATCAATCCCCAAACTAATCCCACTGCCCCGCTCTCTTCCCATACTCCTCTATCAATCCCCAAACTAATCCCACTGCCCAGCTTTCTCCCCATAGTCCTGTATCAATCCCAAACTGATCCCACTGCCCCGGTCTCTCCCCATAGTCCTGTATCAAACCCAAACTAATCCCACTGCCTCGCTATCTCTCCATAGTCCTTTATCAATCCCAAACTAATCCCACTGCCCCGCTTTCTCCCCATAATCCTGTATCTGTCCCAAAATAATCCCACTGCCCCACTCTCTCCCCATAGTCCTGTATCAACCCCCAAACTAATCCCACTGCCCCGCTCTCTCCCCACAGTCATGTATCAATCCCCAAACTAATCCCACTGCCCCGCTCTCTCCCCATAGTCCTGTATCAATCCCCAAACTAATCGCACAGCCTGCTCTCTCCCCATCGCCTGTATCAATCCCCAAACTATTCGCACTGCCCCGCTCTCTCCCCATAGTCCTGTATCAATCCCCAAACTAATCCCACTACCACGCTCTCTCCCCATAGTCCTGCATCAATCCCCAAACTAATCCCACTGCCTTGCTCTCTCCCCATAGTCCTGTATCAATCCCCAAACTAATCCCACTGCCCCGATCTCTCCCCATTGTCCTGTATCAATGCCAAACTAATCTCACTGACCCCCCTCTCTCCCCATAGTCCTGTACCAATCCCCAAACTAATCCCACTGCCCCGCCCTCTCCCCATAGTCCTGTATCAGTCCCGAAACTAATCCCACAGCCCCGCTCTCACCCCATAGCTCTGTACCAATCCCCGAACTAATCCCACTGCCTCGCTGTCTCCCCATAATCCTGTATCAATTCCAGAATCGATACAGGGAGACCGATAGAAACACACACACTCACACACACACTCTCTCTCTGACGCTCTCTCTCTCCAACTCTCTCTGTCTCCCTTTCTCTCTTTGTTTCTCTGTCTATCTGTGTCTCAGTTTTTTCTCTCTCTCTGACTCTCACTCTTTATCTCTGCATGTCTTTCTTTCTCTCTCTTTCTCTCTCTCTCTGGCTCTATCTGTCTCTCTCCGTCTGTCTCTTTCTCCATGTCTTTCTCTTTCTCCATCTCTGTGCCTCTCTCGCTCATTATTTCTGTCACTCTCACTCTCTTGTCTCTCTCTCTCTCTCTCTCTCTCTATTACTGTCTTCTCTCTCTCTCTCTGTCTCAATCTCTCTCTCTTTCTCTGTAACACGTGTCCTGGTGTAAAATCGTCACCACGCATTTCATGTAAAATGGCTGCTCAATCTCACCCAAACTAATCCCACTGCCCCGCTCTCTCCCCATAGCCCTGTATCAATCCCCAAACTATTCCCACTGCCCCACTCTCTCCACATAGCCCTGTATCAATCCCAAACTAATCCCACTGCCCCGCTCTCTACCCATAGTCCTGTATCAATCCCAAACTGATCCCAATGCCTCGGTCTCTCCCCACAGTCCTGTATCAATCCCCAAACTAATCCCACTGCCCGCTCTCTCCCCATAGTCCTGTATCAATGCCAAACTAATATCACTGACCCCCTCTCTCCCCATAATCCTGTATCAATCCCCAAACTAATGCCACTGTCCTGCTCTCTCCCCATAGTCCTGTATCAATCCCCAAACTAATCCCACTGCCCCACTCTCTCCCCATAGCCCTATATCAATTCCCCAAACTATTCCTTCTGCCCCACTCTCTCCACATAGCCCTGTATCAATCCCAAACTAATCCCACTGCCACGCTCTCTCCCCAAAGTCCTGTATCAATTCCCCAAACTAAACCCACTGACCCGCTCTCTCCCCATAGCCCTGTATCAATCCCCAAACTAATCCCACTGCCCCGCTCTCTTCCCATAGTCCTGTATCAATCCCTAAACTAATCCCACTGATCCGCTCTCTCCCCATAGTCCTGCACCAATCCCAAACTGATCCCACTGCCCCGGTCTCTCCCCATAGTCCTTTATCAATCCCCAAACTAATCCCACTGCCCCGCTCTCTCCCCATAGCCCTGTATCAATCCCCAAACTAATCCCACTGACCCGCTCTCTCCCCATAGCCCTGTATCAATCCCCAAACTAATCCCACTGCCCCGCTCTCTTCCCATACTCCTCTATCAATCCCCAAACTAATCCCACTGCCCAGCTTTCTACTCATAGTCCTGTATCAATCCCAAACTGATCCCACTGCCCCGGTCTCTCCCCATAGTCCTGTATCAAACCCAAACTAATCCCACTGCCTCTCTATCTCTCCATGGTCCTTTATCAATCCCAAACTAATCCCACTGCCCCGCTTTCTCCCCATAATCCTGTATCTGTCCCAAAATAATCCCACTGCCCCACTCTCTCCCCATAGTCCTGTATCAACCCCCAAACTAATCCCACTGCCCCGCTCTCTCCCCACAGTCATGTATCAATCCCCAAACTAATCCCACTGCCCCGCTCTCTCCCCATAGTCCTGTATCAATCCCCAAACTAATCGCACTGCCCGCTCTCTCCCCATCGCCTGTATCAATCCCCAAACTATTCGCACTGCCCCGCTCTCTCCCCATAGTCCTGTATCAATCCCCAAACTAATCCCACTACCACGCTCTCTTCCCATAGTCCTGCATCAATCCCCAAACTAATCCCACTGCCTTGCTCTCTCCCCATAGTCCTGTATCAATCCCAAACTGATCCCACTGCCCCGGCCTCTCCCCATAGTCCTGTACCAATCCCGAAACTAATCCCACTGCCCCGCCCTCTCCCCATAGTCCTTTATCAGTCCCGAAACTAATCCCACTGCCCCGCTCTCTCCCCATAGCCCTGTATCAATCCCCAAACTAATCCCACTGTCCCGCTCTCTTCCCACAGTCCTGTATCAATCCCCAAATCTAATCCCACTGCACCGCTCTCTACCCATAGTCCTGTATCAATCCCAAACTGATCCCAATGCCCCGGTCTCTCCCCATAGTCCTGTATCAATCCCCAAACTAATCCCACTGCCCCGCTCTCTCGCCATAGTCTTGTATCAATGCAAAACTAATCTCACTGACCCCATCTCTCCCCATAGTCCTGTCTCAAGCCCCAAACTAATGCCACTGCCCTGCTCTCTCCCCATAGTCCTGTATCAATCCCCAAACTAATCCCACTGCCCCGCTCTCTCCACATAGCCCTCTATCAATCCCCAAACTATTCCTACTGCCCCACTCTCTCCACATAGCCCTGTATCAATCCCAAACTAATTCAACTGCCCCGCTCTCTCCCCATAGTCCTGTATCAATTCCCCAAACTAATCCCATTGACCCGCTCTCTCTCCATAGCCCTGTATCAATCCCCAAAGAAATCTCACTGCCCCGCTCTCTTCCCATAGTCATGTATCAATCCCCAAACTAATCCCACTGCCCCGCTCTCTCCCTATAGTCCTGTATCAATCCCAAACTAATCTCTCTGCCCCGCGCTCTCCACATAGTCCTGTATCAATGCCAAACTAATCTCACAGACCCCCTCTCTCCCCATAGTCCTGTATCAATCCGCAAACTAATGCCACTGCCCTGCTCTCTCCACATAGTCCTGTTTCAATCCCAAACTAATCCCACTGCCCCGCTCTCTCCCCATAGTCCTGTATCAATTCCCCAAACTAATCCCACTGACCCGCTCTCTCCCCATAGCCCTGTATCAATCCCCAAACTAATCCCACTGCCCTGCTCTCTTCCCATAGTCCTCTATCAATCCCCAAACTAATCCCACTGCCCAGCTGTCTCCCCATAGTCCTGTATTAATCCCAAACTGATCCCACTGCCCCGGTCTCTCCCAGTAGTCCTGTATCAATCCCCAAACTAATCGCACTGCCCCGCTCTCTCCCCATAGCCCTGTATCAATCCCCAAACTAATCCCACTGTCCCGCTCTCTTCCCACAGTCCTGTATCAATCCCCAAAACTAATCCCACTGCACCGCTCTCTACCCATAGTCCTGTATCAATCCCAAACTGATCCCAATGCCCCGGTCTCTCCCCATAGTCCTGTATCAATCCCCAAACTAATCCCACTGCCCCGCTCTCTCGCCATAGTCTTGTATCAATGCAAAACTAATCTCACTGACCCCATCTCTCCCCATAGTCCTGTCTCAATCCCCAAACTAATGCCACTGCCCTGCTCTCTCCCCATAGTCCTGTATCAATCCCCAAACTAATCCCACTGCCCCGCTCTCTCCACATAGCCCTCTATCAATCCCCAAACTATTCCTACTGCCCCACTCTCTCCACATAGCCCTGTATCAATCCCAAACTAATTCAACTGCCCCGCTCTCTCCCCATAGTCCTGTATCAATTCCCCAAACTAATCCCATTGACCCGCTCTCTCTCCATAGCCCTGTATCAATCCCCAAACAAATCTCACTGCCCCGCTCTCTTCCCATAGTCATGTATCAATCCCCAAACTAATCCCACTGCCCCGCTCTCTCCCTATAGTCCTGTATCAATCCCAAACTAATCTCTCTGCCCCGCGCTCTCCACATAGTCCTGTATCAATGCCAAACTAATCTCACAGACCCCCTCTCTCCCCATAGTCCTGTATCAATCCGCAAACTAATGCCACTGCCCTGCTCTCTCCACATAGTCCTGTTTCAATCCCAAACTAATCCCACTGCCCCGCTCTCTCCCCATAGTCCTGTATCAATTCCCCAAACTAATCCCACTGACCCGCTCTCTCCCCATAGCCCTGTATCAATCCCCAAACTAATCCCACTGCCCTGCTCTCTTCCCATAGTCCTCTATCAATCCCCAAACTAATCCCACTGCCCAGCTGTCTCCCCATAGTCCTGTATTAATCCCAAACTGATCCCACTGCCCCGGTCTCTCCCAGTAGTCCTGTATCAATCCCCAAACTAATCGCACTGCCCCGCTCTCTCCCCATCGTCCTGTATCAATGCCAAACTAATCTCACTGACCCCCTCTCTCCCCATAGTCCTGTATCAATCTCCAAACTAATCCCACTGCCCCGCTCTCTCCCCATAGTCCTGTATCAATCCCAAACTAATCCCACTGCCTCGCTCTCTCTCCATAGTCATTTATCAATCCCAAACTAATCCCACTGCGTCGCTCTCTCTCCATAGTCCTTTATCAATCCCAAACTAATCCCTCTGCCCCGCTATCTCCCCATAATCCTGTATCTGTCCCAAAATAATCCCACTGCCCCACTCTCTCCCCATAGTCCTGTGTCAACCCCCAAACTAATCTGACTGCCTCGCTCTCTCCCAACATTCCTGTATCAATCCCCAAACTAATGCCACTGCCTTGCTCTCTCCCCATAGTCCTGTATCAATCCCCAAACTAATCCCACAGCCCGGCTCTCTCCACATAGCCCTGTATCAATCCCCAAACTATTCCGACTGCCCCACTCTCTCCACATAGCCCTGTGTCAATCCCAAACTAATTCAACTGCCCCGCTCTCTCCCCATAGTCCTGTATCAATTCCCCAAACTAATCCCACTGACCCGCTCTCTCCCCATAGCCCATATCAATCCCCAAACTAATCCCACTGCCCCGCTCTCTTCCCATAGACCTGTATCAATCCCCAAACTAATCCCACTGCCCCGCTCTCTCCCCATAGTCCTGTATCAATCCCAAACTGATCCCACTGCCCCGGTCTCTCCCCATAGTCCTGTATCAATCCCCAAACTAAACGCACTGCCCCGCTCTCTCCCCATAGACCTGTATCAATGCCAAACTAATGACACTGACCCCCTATCTCCCCATAGTCCTGTATCAATCCCGAACTAATCCCACAGCCCCGCGCTCTCCCCATCGTCCTGTATCAATCTCCAAACTAATCCCACTGCCCCGCTCTCTCCCCATAGTCCTGTATCAATCCCAAACTAATCCCACTGCCCCGCTCTCTCTCCATAGTCCTTTATCAATCCCAAACTAATCTCACTGCCCCGCTATCTCCCCATAATCCTGTATCTGTCCCAAAATAATCCCACTGCCCCACTCTCTCCCCAAAGTCCTGTATCAACCCCCAAACTAATCCTACTGCCCCGCTCTCTCCCCATAGTCCTGTATCAATACCCAAACAAAATCCCACTGCCCCACTCTCTCCCCATAGTCCTGTAACAATCCCCAAACTAATCCCACTGCCCCGCTCTCTCCCCATACTCCTGTATCAATTCCTCAAACTAATCTCACTGCCCCACTCTCTCACCATAGTCCTGTATCAATCCCAAACTAATTCTACTGCCCTGCTCTCGCCCCATAGTCCTGTATCAACTTTCCAAACTAATCCCACTGCCACGCTCTCTCCCCATCGCCCTGTATCAATCCCCAAACTAATCCCACTGCCCCGCTCTCTCCCCATAGCCCTGTAGCAATCCCCAAACTAATCCCACTGCCCTGCTCTCTCCCCATAGTCCTGTATCAATTCCCCAAACTAATCCCACTGCCCCGCTCTCTTCCCATAGCCCTGTACCAATCCCAAAACTAATCCCACTGCCCTGCTCTCTCCCCATAGTCCTGTATCAGTCCCAAAACTAATGCCACTGCTCCGCTCTCTCCCCATAGTCCTGTATCAATCCCCAAACTAATCCCACTACCACGCTCTCTCCACATAGTCCTGTATCAATCCCCAAGCTAATCCCACTGCCCCGCTCTCTCCCCATAGTCCTGTATCAATCCCCAAACTAATCCCACTGCCCCGCTCTCTCCTCATAGTCCTGTACCAATCCCCAAACTAATCCCACTGCCCCGCCCTCTCCCCATAGTCCTGTATCAGTCCCGAAACTAATCCCACAGCCCCGCTCTCTCCCCATAGCTCTGTACCAATCCCCGAACTAATCCCACTGCCTCGCTGTCTCCCCATAATCCTGTATCAATTCCAGAATCGATACAGGGAGACCGATAGAGACACACACACTCACACACACACTCTCTCTCTGACGCTCTCTCTCTCCAACTCTCTCTGTCTCCCTTTCTCTCTTTGTTTCTCTGTCTATCTGTGTCTCAGTTTTTTCTCTCTCTCTGACTCTCACTCTTTATCTCTGCATGTCTTTCTTTCTCTCTCTCTCTCTGTCTCTCTGGCTCTATCTGTCTCTCTCCGTCTGTCTCTTTCTCTATGTCTTTCTCTTTCTCCATCTCTGTGCCTCTCTCGCTCACTATTTCTGTCACTCTCACTCTCTTGTCTCTCTCTCTCTCTCTCTCTATTACTGTCTTCTCTCTCTCTCTCTTTCTCAATCTCTCTCTCTTTCTCTGTAACACGTGTCCTGGTGTAAAATCGTCACCACGCATTTCATGTAAAATGGCTGCTCAATCTCACCCAAACTAATCCCACTGCCCCGCTCTCTCCCCATAGCCCTGTATCAATCCCCAAACTATTCCCACTGCCCCACTCTCTCCACATAGCCCTGTATCAATCCCAAACTAATCCCACTGCCCCGCTCTCTACCCATAGTCCTGTATCAATTCCAAACTGATCCCAATGCCTCGGTCTCTCCCCACAGTCCTGTATCAATCCCCAAACTAATCCCACTGCCCGCTCTCTCCCCATAGTCCTGTATCAATGCCAAACTAATATCACTGACACCCTCTCTCCCCATAGTCCTGTATCAATCCGCTAACTAATGCCACTGTCCTGCTCTCTCCCCATAGTCCTGTATCAATCCCCAAACTAATCCCACTGCCCCGCTCTCTCCCCATAGCCCTATATCAATCCCCAAACTATTCCTACTGCCCCACTCTCTCCACATAGCCCTGTATCAAACCCAAACTAATCCCACTGCCCCGCTCTCTCCCCAAAGTCCTGTATCAATTCCCCAAACTAAACCCACTGACCCGCTCTCTCCCCATAGCCCTGTCTCAATCCCCAAACTAATCCCACTGCCCCGCTCTCTTCCCATAGTCCTGTATCAATCCCTAAACTAATCCCACTGCCCCGCTCTCTCCCCATAGTCCTGTACCAATCCCAAACTGATCCCACTGCCCCGGTCTCTCCCCATAGTCCTTTATCAATCCCCAAACTTATTCCACTGCCCCACTCTCTCACCATAGTCCTGTATCAATGCCAAACTAATCTCACTGACCCCCTCTATCCCCATAGTCCTGTATCAATCCCGAACTAATCCCACTGACCCGCTCTCTCCCCATAGTCCTGTATCAATCCCAAACAAATCCCACTGCCTCGCTCTCTCTCCTTAATCTTGTATCAATCCCAATCTAATCCCATTGCCCCGCTATCTCCCCATAATACTGTATCTGTCCCAAAATAATCCCACTGCCCGACTCTGTCCCCATAGTCCTGTATCAACCCCCAAATTAATCTGACTGCCTCGCTCTCTCCCCATAGTCCGCTATCAATCCCCAAACTAATCCCACTGCCCCGCTCTCTCCCTATATTCCTGTATCAATCCCCAAACTAATCCCACTGCCCCGCTCTCTCCCCATAGTCCTGTATCAATGCCAAAATAATCTCACTGACCCCATCTCTCCCAATAGTCCTGTATCAATCCCGAACTAATCCCACTGCCCCGCTCTCTCCCCATAGTCCTGTATCAATCTCCAAACTAATCACACTGCCCCGCTCTCTCCCCATAGTTCTGTATCAATCCCAAACTAATCCCACTGCCTCGGTCTCTCTCCATAATCCTGTATCTGTACCGAAATAATCCCACTGCCCCACTCTCTCCCCATAGTCCTGTATCAACCCCCAAACTAATCCCACTGCCTCGCTCTCTCAACACAGTCCTGTTTCAATCCCCAAACTAATCCCACTGCCCCGCTCTCTCCCCATAGTCCTGTATCAATCCCCAAACTAATCCCACTGCACCGCTCTCTCCCCACAATCCTGTATCAATCCCCAAACTAATCCCACTGCCCCGCTCTCTCCCCATAGTCCTGTATCAATCCCCAAACTAATCCCACTGTCCCGCTGTCTCCCCATAGTCCTGTATCAATTCCCAAACTGATCCCACAGCCCCGCTCTCTCCCCACATTCCTGTATCAATCCCCAAACTAATCCTACTGCCCCGCTCTCACCCCATAGTCCTGTATCAATACCAAACTAATCTCACTGACGCCATATCTCCCCAAAGTCCTGTATCAATCCCGAACTAATCCCACTGCCCCGCTCTCTCCCCATAGTCCTGTTTCCATCTCCAAACTAATCCCACTGCCCCGCTCTCTCCTCATAGTCCTGTACCAATCCCCAAACTAATCCCACTGCCCCGCCCTCTCCCCATAGTCCTGTATCAATCCCGAACTAATCCCACTGCCTCGCTCTCTCAACACAGTCCTGTTTCAATCCCCAAACTAATCCCACTGCCCCGCTCTCTCCCCATAGTCCTGTATCAACCCCCAAACTAATCCCACTGCCTCGCTCTCTCAACACAGTCCTGTTTCAATCCCCAAACTAATCCCACTGCCCCGCTCTCTCCCCATAGTCCTGTATCAATCCCCAAACTAATCCCACTGCCCCGCTCTCTCCCCACAATCCTGTATCAATCCCCAAACTAATCCCACTGCCCCGCTCTCTCCCCATAGTCCTGTATCAATCCCCAAACTAATCCCACTGTCCCGCTGTCTCCCCATAGTCCTGTATCAATCCCCAAACTGATCCCACAGCCCCGCTCTCTCCCCACATTCCTGTATCAATCCCCAAACTAATCCTACTGCCCCGCTCTCACCCCATAGTCCTGTATCAATACCAAACTAATCTCACTGACGCCATATCTCCCCAAAGTCCTGTATCAATCCCGAACTAATCCCACTGCCCCGCTCTCTCCCCATAGTCCTGTTTCCATCTCCAAACTAATCCCACAGCCCCGCTCTCTCCCCATAGCTCTGTACCAATCCCCGAACTAATCCCACTGCCTCGCTGTCTCCCCATAATCCTGTATCAATTCCAGAATCGATACAGGGAGACCGATAGAGGCACACACACTCACACACACACTCTCTCTCTGACGCTCTCTCTCTCCAACTCTCTCTGTCTCCCTTTCTCTCTTTGTTTCTCTGTCTATCTGTGTCAGTATTTTCTCTCTCTCTGACTCTCACTCTTTATCTCTGCATGTCTTTCTTTCTCTCTCTCTCTCTCTCTCTGGCTCTATCTGTCTCTCTCCGTCTGTCTCTTTCTCTATGTCTTTCTCTTTCTCCATCTCTGTGCCTCTCTCGCTCACTATTTCTGTCACTCTCACTCTCTTGTCTCTCTCTCTCTCTCTCTCTCTCTATTACTGTCTTCTCTCTCTCTCTCTGTCTCAATCTCTCTCTCTTTCTCTGTAACATGTGTCCTGGTGTAAAATCGTCACCACGCATTTCATGTAAAATGGCTGCTCAATCTCACCCAAACTAATCCCACTGCCCCGCTCTCTCCCCAAAGTCCTGTATCAATTCCCCAAACGAAACCCACTGACCCGCTCTCTCCCCATAGCCCTGTATCAATCCCCAAACTAATCCCACTGCCCCGCTCTCTTCCCATAGTCCTGTATCAATCCCTAAACTAATCCCACTGCCCCGCTCTCTCCCCATAGTCCTGTACCAATCCCAAACTGATCCCACTGCCCCGGTCTCTCCCCATAGTCCTTTATCAATCCCCAAACTAATTCCACTGCCCCACTCTCTCCCCATAGTCCTGTATCAATGCCAAACTAATCTCACTGACCCCCTCTATCCCCATAGTCCTGTATCAATCCCGAACTAATCCCACTGACCCGCTCTCTCCCCATAGTCCTGTATCAATCCCAAACAAATCCCACTGCCTCGCTCTCTCTCCTTAGTCTTGTATCAATCCCAAACTAATCCCACTGCCCCGCTATCTCCCCATAATACTGTATCTGTCCCAAAATAATCCCACTGCCCGACTCTGTCCCCATAGTCCTGTATCAACCCCCAAATTAATCTGACTGCCTCGCTCTCTCCCCATAGTCCGCTATCAATCCCCAAACTAATCCCACTGCCCCGCTCTCTCCCTACATTCCTGTATCAATCCCCAAACTAATCCCACTGCCCCGCTCTCTCCCCATAGTCCTGTATCAATGCCAAACTAATCTCACTGACGCCATCTCTCCCAATAGTCCTGTATCAATCCCGAACTAATCCCACTGCCCCGCTCTCTCCCCATAGTTCTGTATCAATCCCAAACTAATCCCACTGCCTCGGTCTCTCTCCATAGTCCTGTATCAATCCCAAACTAATCCCACTGCCTCGCTATCTCCCCATAATCCTGTATCTGTACCGAAATAATCCCACTGCCCTAATCTCTCCCCATAGTCCTGTATCAACCCCCAAACTAATCCCACTGCCTCGCTCTCTCAACACAGTCCTGTTTCAATCCCCAAACTAATCCCACTGCCCCGCTCTCTCCCCATAGTCCTGTATCAATCCCCAAACTAATCCCACTGCCCCGCTCTCTCCCCACAATCCTGTATCAATCCCCAAACTAATCCCACTGCCCCGCTCTCTCCCCATAGTCCTGTATCAATCCCCAAACTAATCCCACAGTCCCGCTGTCTCCCCATAGTCCTGTATCAATCCCCAAACTGATCCCACTGCCCCGCTCTCTCCCCACATTCCTGTATCAATCCCCAAACTAATCCTACTGCCCCGCTCTCACCCCATAGTCCTGTATCAATACCAAACTAATCTCACAGACGCCATCTCTCCCCAAAGTCCTGTATCAATCCCGAACTAATCCCACTGCCCCGCTCTCTCCCCATAGTTCTGTGCCCATCTCCAAACTAATCCCACTGCCCCGCTCTCTCCCCATAGTCCTGTATCAATCCCAAACTAATCCCACTGCCTCGCTCTCTCTCCATAGACCTGTATCAATCCCAAACTAATCCCACTGCCCCGCTATCTCCCCATAATCCTGTATCTGTCCCAAAATAATCCCACTGCCCCGCTCTCTCCTCATAGTCCTGTCCCAATCCCCAAACTAATCCCACTGCCCCGCCCTCTCCCCATAGTCCTGTATCAGTCCCGAAACTAATCCCACAGCCCCGCTCTCTCCCCATAGCTCTGTACCAATCCCCGAACTAATCCCACTGCCTCGCTGTCTCCCCATAATCCTGTATCAATTCCAGAATCGATACAGGGAGACCGATAGAGACACACACACTCACACACACACTCTCTCTCTGACGCTCTCTCTCTCCAACTCTCTCTGTCTCCCTTTCTCTCTTTGTTTCTCTGTCTATCTGTGTCTCAGTTTTTTCTCTCTCTCTGACTCTCACTCTTTATCTCTGCATGTCTTTCTTTCTCTCTCTGTCTCTCTCTGGCTCTATCTGTCTCTCTCCGTCCGTCTCTTTCTCTATGTCTTTCTCTTTCTCCATCTCTGTGCCTCTCTCGCTCACTATTTCTGTCACTCTCACTCTCTTGTCTCTCTCTCTCTCTCTCTCTCTCTATTACTGTCTTCTCTCTCTCTCTCTGTCTCAATCTCTCTCTCTTTCTCTGTAACACGTGTCCTGGTGTAAAATCGTCACCACGCATTTCATGTAAAATGGCTGCTCAATCTCACCCAAACTAATCCCACTGCCCCGCTCTCTCCCCATAGCCCTGTATCAATCCCCAAACTATTCCCACTGCCCCACTCTCTCCACATAGCCCTGTATCAATCCCAAACTAATCCCACTGCCCCGCTCTCTACCCAAGTCCTGTATCAATCCCAAACTGATCCCAATGCCTCGGTCTCTCCCCACAGTCCTGTATCAATCCCCAAAAGGGAAGGTGGCTCAACCGTGGCTATCAAGGGAAATCAGGGATAGTATTAAAGCCAAGGAAGTGGCATACAAATTGGCCAGAAATAGCAGCGAACCTGGGGACTGGGAGAAATTTAGAACTCAGCAGAGGAGGACAAAGGGTTTGATTAGGGCAGGGAAAATGGAGTATGAGAAGAAGCTTGCAGGGAACATTAAGACGGATTGCAAAAGTTTCTATAGATATGTAAAGAGAAAAAGGTTAGTAAAGACAAATGTAGGTCCCCTGCAGTCAGAATCAGGGGAAGTCATAACGGGGAACAAAGAAATGGCGGACCAATTGAACAAGTACTTTGGTTCGGTATTCACGAAGGAGGACACTAACAACCTTCCGGTTATAAAAGGGGTCGGGGGGTCTAGTAAGGAGGAGGAACTGAGGGAAATCCTTATTAGCCGGGAAATTGTGTTGGGGAAATTGATGGGATTGAAGGCCGATAAATCCCCAGGGCCTGATGGACTGCATCCCAGAGTACTTAAGGAGGTGGCCTTGGAAATAGTGGATGCGTTGACAGTCATTTTCCAACATTCCATTGACTCTGGATCAGTTCCTATGGAGTGGAGGGTAGCCAATGTAACCCCACTTTTTAAAAAAGGAGGGAGAGAGAAAACAGGGAATTATAGACCGGTCAGCCTGACATCGGTAGTGGGTAAAATGATGGAATCAATTATTAAGGATGTCATAGCAGTGCATTTGGAAAGAGGTGACATGATAGGTCCAAGTCAGCATGGATTTGTGAAAGGGAAATCATGCTTGACAAATCTTCTGGAATTTTTTGAGGATGTTTCCAGTAGAGTGGACAAGGAAGAACCAGTTGATGTGGTATATTTGGACTTTCAGAAGGCGTTCGACAAGGTCCCACACAAGAGATTGATGTGCAAAGTTAGAGCACATGGGATTGGGGGTAGTGTACTGACATGGATTGAGAACTGGTTGTCAGACAGGAAGCAAAGAGTAGGAGTAAATGGGTACTTTTCAGAATGGCAGGCAGTGACTAGTGGGGTACCGCAAAGTTCTGTGCTGGGGCCCCAGCTGTTTACACTGTACATTAATGATTTAGATGAGGGGATTAAATGTAGTATCTCCAAATTTGCGGATGACACTAAGTTGGGTGGCAGTGTGAGCTGCGAGGAGGATGCTGTGAGGCTGCAGAGCGACTTGGATAGGTTAGGTGAGTGGGCAAATGCATGGCAGATGAAGTATAATGTGGATAAATGTGAGGTTATCCACTTTGGTGGTAAAAACAGAGAGACAGACTATTATCTGAATGGTGACAGATTAGGAAAAGGGGAGGTGCAAAGAGACCTGGGTGTCATGGTACATCAGTCATTGAAGGTTGGCATGCAGGTGCAGCAGGCGGTTAAGAAAGCAAATGGCATGTTGGCCTTCATAGCAAGGGGATTTGAGTACAGGGGCAGGGAGGTGTTGCTACAGTTGTACAGGGCATTGGTGAGGCCACACCTGGAGTATTGTGTACAGTTTTGCTCTCCTAACCTGAGGAAGGACATTCTTGCTATTGCGGGAGTGCAGCGAAGGTTCACCAGACTGATTCCCGGGATGGCGGGACTGACCTATCAAGAAAGACTGGATCAACTGGGCTTGTATTCACTGGAGTTCAGAAGAATGAGAGGGGACCTCATCGAAACATATAAAATTCTGACGGGGTTAGACAGGTTAGATGCAGGAAGAATGTTCCCAATGTTGGGGAAGTCCAGAACCAGGGGTCACAGTCTAAGGATAAGGGGTAAGCCATTTAGGACCGAGATGCGGAGGAACTTCTTCACCCAGAGAGTGGTGAACCTGTGGAATTCTCTACCACAGAAAGTTGTTGAGGCCAATTCACTAAATATATTCAAAAAGGAGTTAGATGAGGTCCTTACTGCTAGGGGGATCAAGGGGTATGGCGAGAAAGCAGGAATGGGGTACTGAAGTTGAATGTTCAGCCATGAACTCATTGAATGGCGGTGCAGGCTAGAAGGGCCGAATGGCCTACTCCTGCACCTATTTTCTATGTCTATGTTTAATCCCACTGCCCGCTCTCTCCCCATAGCCCTGTATCAATCCCCAAACTAATCGCACTGCCCCGCTCTCTCCCCATAGTCCTGTATCAATCCCCAAACTAATCCCACCACCACGCTCTCTCCCCATAGTCCTGTATCAATCCCCAAACTAATCCCACTGCCTTGCTCTCTCCCCATAGTCCAGTATCAATCTCCAAACTAATCCCACAGCCCCGATCTCTCCCCATTGTCCTGTATCAAAGCCAAACTAATCTCACTGACCCCCTCTCTCCACATAGTCCTGTATCAATCCCGAACTAATCCCACTTCCCCGCTCTCTCCCCATAGTCCTGTATCAATCAACAACCTATTCCCACTGCCCCGCTCTCTCCCCATAGTCCTGTATCAATCCCAAACTAATCCCACTGCCTCGCTCTCTCTCCACAGTCCTGTATCAATTTCAAACTAATCCCACTGCCCCGCTATCTCCCATTAATCCTGTATCTGTCCCAAAATAATCTCACTGCCCCACTCTCTCCCCATCGTCCTGTATCAACCCCCAAACTAATCCCACTGCCTCGCTCTCTCCCCATAGTTCGGTATCAATCCCCAAACTAATCCCACTGCCCCGCTCTCACCCCATAGTCCTGTATCAATGCCAAAATTATCTCACTGACCCCCTCTATCCCCATAGTCCTGTATCAATCTCGAAAACTAATTCCACTGCCCCGATCTCTCCCCATTGTCCTGTTTTAAAGCCAAACTAATCTCACTGACCCCCTCTCTCCACATAGTCCTGTATCAATCCCGAACTAATCCCACTTCCCCGCTCTCTCCCCATAGTCCTGTATCAATCAACAACCTATTCCCACTGCCCCGCTCTCTCCCCATAGTCCTGTATCAATCCCCAAACAAATCCCACTGCCCCGCTCTCTCCCCATAGTCCTGTATCAATTCCCCAAACTAATCCCACTGCCCCGCTATCTCCCGATAATCGTGTATCTGTCCCAAAATTATCTCACTGCCCCACTCTCTCCCCATCGTCCTGTATCAACCCCCAAACTAATCCCACTGCCTCGCTCTCTCCCCATAGTTCGGTATCAATCCCCAAACTAATCCCACTGCCCCGCTCTCACCCCATAGTCCTGTATCAATGCCAAAATTATCTCACTGACCCCCTCTATCCCCATAGTCCTGTATCAATCCCGAACTAATCCCACTGCCTCGCTCTCTCTCCATAGTCTTGTATCAATCCAAAACTAATCCCACTGCCCCGCTATCTCCCCATAATCCTGTATCTGTCCCAATATGATCCCAATGCCCCACTCTCTCCCCATAGTCCTGTATCAACCCCCAAACTAATCTGACTGCTTCGCTCTCTCCCTGTAATCCGGTATCAATCCCCAAACTAATCCCACTGCCCCGCTCTCTCCCCATAGTCCTTTATCAATCCCCAAACTAATCCCACTGCCCCGCTCTCTCCCAACATTCCTGTAACAATCCCCAAACTAATCCTACTGCCCCGCTCTCTCAACACAGTCTTGTTTCAATCCCAAAACTCATCCCACTGCCCCGCTCTCTCCCCATAGTCCTGTATCAATGCCAAACCAATCTCACTGACGCCATCTCTCCCCATAGTCCTGTATCAATCCCGAACTAATCCCACTGGCCCACTCTCTCCCCATAGGCCTGTATCAACCCCCAAACTAATCCCACTGCCTTGCTCTCTCAACACAGTCTTGTTTCAATCCCCAAACTCATCCCACTGCCCCGCTCTCCCCATAGTCCTGTATCAATCCCCAAACTAATCCCACTGCCCCGCTCTCTCCCCTTAGTTCTGTATCAATCCCAAACTAATCCCACTGCATCGGTCTCTCTCCATAGTCCTGTATCAATCCCAAACTAATCCCACTGCCCCGCTATCTCCCCATAATCCTGTATCTGTCCCAAAATAATCCCACTGCCCCACTCTCTCCCCATAGTCCTGTATCAACCCCCAAACTAATCCCACTGCCTTGCTCTCTCAACACAGTCTTGTTTCAATCCCCAAACTCATCCCACTGCCCCACTCTCTCCCCATAGTCCTGTATCAACCCCCAAACTAATCCCACTGCCTTGCTCTCTCAACACAGTCTTGTTTCAATCCCCAAACTCATCCCACTGCCCCTCTCTCCCCACAGTCCTGTATCAATCCCCAAACTAATCCCACTGCCCCGCTCTCTCCCCACAGTCCTGTATCAATCCCCAAACTAATCCCACTGCCCCGCTCTCTCCCCATAGTCCTGTATCAATCTCCAAACTAATCCCACTGCCCCGCTCTCTCCCCATAGTTCTGTATCAATCCCAAACTAATCCCACTGCATCGGTCTCTCTCCATAGTCCTGTATCAATCCCAAACTAATCCCACTGCCCCGCTATCTCCCCATAATCCTGTATCTGTCCCAAAATAATCCCACTGCCCCACTCTCTCCCCATAGTCCTGTATCAACCCCCAAACTAATCCCACTGCCTTGCTCTCTCAACACAGTCCTGTTTCAATCCCCAAACTCATCCCACTGCCCCGCTCTCTCCCCATAGTCCTGTATCAATCCCCAAACTAATCCCACTGCCCCGCTCTCTCCCCATAGTCCTGCATCAATCCCCAAACTAATCCCACTGCCCCGCTCTCTCCCCATAGTCCTGTATCAATCCCCAAACTAATCCCACTTCCCCGCTCTCTCCCCATAGTCTTGTATCACTGCCAAACTAATCTCACTGACGCCATCTCTCCCCATAGTCCTGTATCAATCCCGAACTAATCCCACTGCCCCGCTCTCTCCCCATAGTCCTGTGTCCATCCCCAAACTAATCCCACTGCCCCGATCTCTCCCCATTGTCCTGTATCAATGCCAAACTAATCTCACTGACCCCCTCTCTCCACATAGTCCTGTATCAATCCCGAACTAATCCCACTTCCCCGCTCTCTCCCCATAGTCCTGTATCAATCTCCAACCTATTCCCACTGCCCCGCTCTCTCCCCATAGTCCTGTATCAATCCCAAACTAATCCCACTGCCTCGCTCTCTCTCCATTGTCCTGTAACAATCCCAAACTAATCCCACTGCCCCACTATCTCCCCATAATCCTGTATCTGTCACAAAATAATCTCACTGCCCCACTCTCTCCCCATCGTCCTGTATCAACCCCCAAACTAATCCCACTGCCTCGCTCTCTCCCCATAGTCCTGTATCAATCCCCAAACTAATCCCACTGCCCCGCTCTCTCCCCATAGTCCTGTATCAATGCCAAACTAATCTCACTGACCCCCTCTCTCCCCATAGTCCTGTATCAATCCCGAACTAATCCCACTGCCTCGCTCTCTCTCCATAGTCTTGTATCAATCCCAAACTAATCCCACTGCCCCGCTATCTCCCCATAGTCCTGTGTCAATCAACAACCTATTCCCACTGCCCCCCTCTCTCCCCATAGTCCTGTGTCAATCCCGAACTAATCCCACTGCCCCGCTCTCTCCCCATAGTCCTGTATCAATCTCCAAACTAATCCCACTGCCCCGCTCTCACCCCATAGTCCTGTATCAATCCCAAACTAATCCCACTGCCTCGCTCTCTCTCCATAGTCTTGTATCAATCCCACACTAATCCCACTGCCCCGATATCTCCCCATAATCCTGTATCTGTCCCAAAATAATCCCACTGCCCCACTCTCTCCCCATAGTCCTGTATCAACCCCCAAACTAATCTGACTGCCCTGCTCTCTCCCCAAAGTCCGGTATCAATCCCCAAACTAATCCCACTGCCCCGCTCTCTCCCCATAGTCCTGTATCAATCCCCAAACTAATCCCACTGCCCCGCTCTCTCCCAACATTCCTGTTTAAATCCCCAAACTAATCCTACTGCCCCGCTCTCACCCCATAGTCCTGTATCAATGCCAAACTAATCTCACTGACGCCATCTCTCCCCATAGTCCTGTATCAATCTCCAAACTAATCCCACTGCCCCGCTCTCTCCCCATAGTTCTGTATCAATTCCAAACTAATCCCACTGCCTCTGTCTCTCTCCATAGTCCTGCATCAATCCCAAACTAATCCCACTGTCCCGCTATCTCCCCATAATCCTGCATCTGTGCCAAAATAATCCCACTGCCCCACTCTCTCCCCATAGACCTGTATCAATCCCCAAACTAATCACACTGCCCCGCTCTCTCCCCATAGTCCTGTATCAATCCCAAAACTAATCCCACTGCCCCGCTCTCTCCCCCCAGTCCTGTATCAATCACCAAACTAATCCCACTGCCCCGCTCTCTCCCCACAGTCCTGTGTCAATCCCCAAACTCATCCCAATGCCCCGCTCTCTCCCCATAGTCCTGAATCAATCCCCAAACTAATCCCACTGCCTTGCTCTCTCCCCATAGTCCTGTATCAATCCCCAAACTAATCCCACTGCCCCGATCTCTCCCCATTGTTCTGTATCAATGCCAAACTAATCTCACTGACCCCCTCTCTCCCCATCGTCCTGTAGCAATCCCGAACTAATCCCACTTCCCCGCTCTCTCCCCATAGTCCTGTATCAATCTCCAACCTAATCCCACTGCCCCGCTCTCTCCCCATAGTCCTGTATCAATCCCAAACTAATCCCACTGCCTCGCTCTCTCTCCATAGTCCTGTATCAATCCCAAAATAATCCCACTGCCCCGCTATCTCCCGATAATCCTGTATCTGTCCCAAAATAATCTCACTGCCCCACTCTCTCCCCGTCGTCCTGTATCAAACCCCAAACTAATCCCACTGCCTCGCTCTCTCCCCATAGTTCGGTATCAATCCCCAAACTAATCCCATGCCCCGCTCTCTCCCCAGAGTCCTGTATCAATCCCCAAACTAATCCCACTGCCCCGCTCTCTCCCCACATTCCTGTATCAATCCCCAAACTAATCCCACTGACCCGCTCTCTCCCGATAGCCCTGTATCAATCCCCAAACTAATCCCACTGCGCCATTCTCTTCCTATAGTCCTCTATCAATCCCCAAACTAATCCCACTGCCCCGCTCACTCCCCATAGTACTGCATCAATCCCAAACTGATCCCACTGCGCCGGTCTCTCCCCATAGTCCTGTATCAATCCCCAAACTCATCGCACTGCCCCGCTCTCTCCCCATAGCCCTGCATCAATCCCCAAACTATTCCCAATGCCCCACTGTCTCCACATAGCCCTCTATCAATCCCAAACTAATCACACTGCCCCGCTCTCTCCCCATAGTCCTGTATCAATTCCCCAAACTGATCCCACTGACCCGCTCTCTCCCCATAGCCCTGTATCAATCCCCAAACTAATCCCACTGCCCCGCTCTCTTACCATAGTCCTGTATCAATCCCTAAACTAATCACACTGCCCCGATCTCTCCCCATAGCCCTGTGTCAATCCCCAAACTATTCCTACTGCCCCACTCGCTACACATAGCCCTGTATCAATCCCAAACTAATCCCACTGCCCCGCTCTCTCCCCACATTCCTGTATCAATCCCCAAACTAATCGCACTGCCCCGCTCTCTCCCCATAGCCCTGCATCAATCCCCAAAACTAATCCCACTGCACCGCTCTCTACCCATAGTCCTGTATCAATCACAAACTGATCCCAATGCCACGGTCTCTCCCCATAGTCCTGTATCAATCCCCAAACTAATCCCACTGCCCCGCTCTCTCGCCATAGTCCTGTATCAATGCAAAACTAATCTCACTGACCCCATCTCTCCCCATAGTCCTGTATCAATCCCCAAACTAATGCCACTGCCCTGCTCTCTCCCCATAGACCTGTATCAATCCCCAAACTAATCCCACTGCCCCGCTCTCTCCACATAGCCCTGTATCAATCCCCATACTATTCCTACTGCCCCACTCTCTCCACATAGCCCTGTATCAATCCCAAACTAATTCAACTGCCCCGCTCTCTCCCCATAGTCCTGTATCAATTCCCCAAACTAATCCCATTGACCCGCTCTCTCTCCATAGCCCTGTATCAATCCCCAAACAAATCTCACTGCCCCGCTCTCTTCCCATAGTCCTGTATCAATCCCCAAACTAATCCCACTGCCCCGCTCTCTCCCTATAGCCCTGTATCAATCCCAAACTAATCTCACTGCCCCGCTCTCTCCACATAGTCCTGTATCAATGCCAAACTAATCTCACAGACCCCCTCTCTCCCCATAGTCCTGTATCAATTCGCAAACTAATGCCACTGCCCTGCTCTCTCCACATAGTCCTGTTTCAATCCCAAACTAATCCCACTGTCCCGCTCTCTCCCCATAGTCCTGTATCAATTCCTCAAACTAATCCCACTGACCCGCTCTCTCCCCATAGCCCTGTATCAATCCCCAAACTAATCCCACTGCCCTGCTCTCTTCCCATAGTCCTCTATCAATCCCCAAACTAATCCCACTGCCCAGCTGTCTCCCCATAGTCCTGTATTAATCCCAAACTAATCCCACTGTCCCGGTCTCTCCCAGTAGTCCTGTATCAATCCCCAAACTAATCGCACTGCCCCGCTCTCTCCCCATCGTCCTGTATCAATGCCAAACTAATCTCACTGACCCCCTCTCTCCCCATAGTCCTGTATCAATCTCCAAACTAATCCCACTGCCCCGCTCTCTCCCCATAGTCCTGTATCAATCCCAAACTAATCCCACTGCCTCGCTCTCTCTCCATAGTCATTTATCAATCCCAAACTAATCCCACTGCGTCGCTCTCTCTCCATTGTCCTTTATCAATCCCAAACTAATCCCACTGCCCCGCTATCTCCCCATAATCCTGTATCTGTCCCAAAATAATCCCACTGCCCCACTCTCTCCCCATAGTCCTGTATCAACCCCCAAACTAATCTGACTGCCTCGCTCTCTCCCCACATTCCTGTATCAATCCCCAAACTAATGCCACTGTCCTGCTCTCTCCCCATAGTCCTGTATCAATCCCCAAACTAATCCCACTGCCCGGCTCTCTCCACATAGCCCTGTATCAATCCCCAAACTATTCCGACTGCCCCACTCTCTCCACATAGCCCTGTATCAATCCCAAACTAATTCAACTGCCCCGCTCTCTCCCCATTGTCCTCTATCAATTCCCCAAACTAATCCCACTGACCCGCTCTCTCCCCATAGCCCTGTATCAATCCCCAAACTAATCCCACTGCCCCGCTCTCTTCCCATAGACCTGTATCAATCCCCAAACTAATCCCACTGCCCCGCTCTCTCCCCATAGTTCTGTATCAATCCAAAACTGATCCCACTGCCCCGGTCTCTCCCCATAGTCCTGTATCAATCCCCAAACTAAACGCGCTGCCCCGCTCTCTACCCATAGTCCTGTATCAATGCCAAACTAATCTCACTGACCCCCTATCTCCCCATAGTCCTGTATCAATCCCGAACTAATCCCACAGCCCCGCGCTCTCCCCATCGTCCTGTATCAATCTCCAAACTAATCCCACTGCCCCGCTCTCTCCCCATAGTCCTGTATCAATCCCAAACTAATCCCACTGCCTCGCTCTCTCTCCATAGTCCTTTATCAATCCCAAACTAATACCACTGCCCCGCTATCTCCCCATAATCCTGTATCTGTCCCAAAATAATCCCACTGCCCCACTCTCTCCCCAAAGTCCTGTATCAACCCCCAAACTAATCCTACTGCCCCGCTCTCTCCCCATAGTCCTGAATCAATACCCAAACAAAATCCCACTGCCCCACTCTCTCCCCATAGTCCTGTAACAATCCCCAAACTAATCCCACTGCCCCGCTCTCTCCCCATACTCCTGTATCAATTCCTCAAACTAATCTCACTGCCCCACTCTCTCCCCATAGTCCTGTATCAATCCCAAACTAATTCCACTGCCCTGCTCTCTCCCCATAGTCCTGTATCAACTTTCCAAACTAATCCCACTGCCACGCTCTCTCCCCATCGCCCTGTATCAATCCCCAAACTAATCCCACTGCCCCGCTCTCTCCCCATAGCCCTGTACCAATCCCCAAACTAATCCCACTGCCCTGCTCTCTCCCCATAGTCCTGTATCAATTCCCCAAAAATCCCACTGCCCCGCTCTCTCCCCATAGCCCTGTACCAATCCCCAAACTAATCCCACTGCCCTGCTTTCCCCATAGTCCTGTATCAGTCCCAAAACTAATGCCACTGCCCCGCTCTCTCCCCATAGTCCTGTATCAATCCCCAAACTAATCCCACTACCACGCTCTCTCCCCATAGTCCTGTATCAATCCCCAAGCTAATCCCACTGCCCCGCTCTCTCCCCATAGTCCTGTATCAATCCCCAAACTAATCCCACTGCCCCGCTCTCTCCTCATAGTCCTGTACCAATCCCCAAACTAATCCCACTGCCCCGCCCTCTCCCCATAGTCCTGTATCAGTCCCGCAACTAATCCCACAGCCCCGCTCTCATCCCATAGCTCTGTACCAATCCCCGAACTAATCCCACTGCCTCGCTGTCTCCCCATAATCCTGTATCAATTCCAGAATCGATACAGGGAGACCGATAGAAACACGCACACTCACACACACACTCTCTCTCTGATGCTCTCTCTCTCCAACTCTCTCTGTCTCCCTTTCTCTCTTTGTTTCTCTGTCTATCTGTGTCTCAGTTTTTTCTCTCTCTCTGACTCTCACTCTTTATCTCTGCATGTCTTTCTTTCTCTCTCTCTCTCTCTCTCTGGCTCTATCTGTCTCTCTCCGTCTGTCTCTTTCTCTATGTCTTTCTCTTTCTCCCTCGCTGTGCCTCTCTCGCTCACTATTTCTGTCACTCTCACTCTCTTGTCTCTCTCTCTCTCTCTCTCTCTATTACTGTCTTCTCTCTCTCTCTCTGTCTCAATCTCTCTCTCTTTCTCTGTAACACGTGTCCTGGTGTAAAATCGTCACCACGCATTTCATGTAAAATGGCTGCTCAATCTCACCCAAACTAATCCCACTGCCCCGCTCTCTCCCCATAGCCCTGTATCAATCCCCAAACTATTCCCACTGCCCCACTCTCTACACATAGCCCTGTATCAATCCCAAACTAATCCCACTGCCCCGCTCTCTACCCATAGTCCTGTATCAATCCCAAACTGATCCCAATGCCTCGGGCTCTCCCCACAGTCCTGTATCAATCCCCAAACTAATCCCACTGCCCGCTCTCTCCCCATAGTCCTGTATCAATGCCAAACTAATATCACTGACCCCCTCTCTGTCCCCATAGTCCTGTATTAATCCCCAAACTAATGCCACTGTCCTGCTCTCTCCCAATAGTCCTGTATCAATCCCCAAACTAATCCCACTGCCCCGCTCTCTCCCCATAGCCCTATATCAATCCCCAAACTATTCCTACTGCCCCACTCTCTCCACATAGCCCTGTATCAATCCCAAACTAATCCCACTGCCCCGCTCTCTCCCCAAAGTCCTGTATCAATTCCCCAAACTAAACCCACTGACCCGCTCTCTCCCCATAGCCCTGTATCAATCCCCAAACTAATCCCACTGCCCCGCTCTCTTCCCATAGTCCTGTATCAATCCCTAAACTAATCCCACTGCCCCGCTCTCTCCCCATAGTCCTGTACCAATCCCAAACTGATCCCACTGCCCTGGTCTCTCCCCATAGTCCTTTATCAATCCCCAAACTAATCCCACTGCCCCGCTCTCTCCCCATAGCCCTGTATCAATCCCCAAACTAATCCCACTGACCCGCTCTCTCCCCATAGCCCTGTATCAATCCCCAAACTAATCCCACTGCCCCGCTCTCTTCCCATAGTCCTCTATCAATCCCCAAACTAATCCCACTGCCCAGCTATCTCCCCATAGTCCTGTATCAATCCAAAACTGATCCCACTGCCCCGGTCTCTCCCCATAGTCCTGTATCAAACCCAAACTAATCCCACTGCCTCGCTATCTCTCCATAGTCCTTTATCAATCCCAAACTAATCCCACTGCCCCGCTTTCTCCCCATAATCCTGTATCTGTCCCAAAATAATCCCACTGCCCCACTCTCTCCCCATAGTCCTGTATCAACCCCCAAACTAATCCCACTGCCCCGCTCTCTCCCCATAGTCCTGTATCAATCCCCAAACTAATCCCACTGCCCCGCTCTCTCCCAACAGTCACGTATCAATCCCCAAACTAATCCCACTGCCCCGCTCTCTCCCTATAGTCCTGTATCAATCCCCAAACTAATCGCACTGCCCGCACTCTCCCCATCGCCAGTATCAATCCCCAAACTATTCGCACTGCCCCGCTCTCTCCCATTGTCCTGTATCAATCCCCAAACTAATCCCACTACCACGCTCTCTCCCCATAGTCCTGCATCAATCCCCAAACTAATCCCACTGCCTTGCTCTCTCCCCATAGTCCTGTATCAATCCCCAAACTAATCCCACTGCCCCGATCTCTCCCCATTGTCCTGTATCAATGCCAAACTAATCTCACTGACCCCCCTCTCTCCCCATAATCCTGTATCAATCCCGAACTAATCCCACTGCCCCACTCTCTCCCCAGAGTCCTGTATCAATCTCCAACCTAATCCCACTGCCCCGCTCTCTCCCCATAGTCCTGTATCAATCTCCAACCTAATCCCACTGCCCCCCTCTCTCCCCATAGTCCTGTATCAATCTCCAACCTAATCCCACTGCCCCGCTCTCTCCCCATAGTCCTCTATCAATCCCCAAACTAATCCCAATGCCCCGCTCTCTCCCCATAGTACTGTATCAATCCCAAACTGATCCCACTGCCCCGGCCTCTCCCCATAGACCTGTATCAATCCCCAAACTAATCGCACTGCCCCGCTCTCTACCCATAGCCCTGTATCAATCCCCAAACTAATCCCACTGTCCCGCTCTCTTCCCACAGTCCTGTATCAATCCCCAAAACTAATCCCACTGCACCGCTCTCTACCCATAGTCCTGTATCAATCCCAAACTGATCCCAATGCCCCGGTCTCTCCCCATAGTCCTGTATCAATCCCCAAACTAATCCCACTGCCCCGCTCTCTCGCCATAGTCCTGTATCAATGCAAAACTAATCTCACTGACCCCATCTCTCCCCATAGTCCTGTATCAATCCCCAAACTAATGCCACTGCCCTGCTCTCTCCCCATAGTCCTGTATCAATCCCCAAACTAATCCCACTGCCCCGCTCTCTCCACGTAGCCCTGTATCAATCCCCAAACTATTCCTATTGCCCCACTCTCTCCACATAGCCCTGTATCAATCCCAAACTAATTCAACTGCCCCGCTCTCTCCCCATAGTCCTGTATCAATTCCCCAGCTAATCCCATTGACCCGCTCTCTCTCCATAGCCCTGTATCAATCCCCAAACAAATCTCACTGCCCCGCTCTCTTCCCATAGTACTGTATCAATCCCCAAACTAATCCCACTGCCCCGCTCTCTCCCTATAATCCTGTATCAATCCCAAACTAATCTCTCTGCCCCGCTCTCTCCATATAGTCCTGTATCAATGCCAAACTAATCTCACAGACCCCCTCTCTCCCCATAGTCCTGTATCAATCCGCAAACTAATGCCACTGCCCTGTTCTCTCCACATAGTCCTGTTTCAATCCCAAACTATTCCCACTGCCCCGCTCTCTCCCCATAGTCCTGTATCAATTCCCCAAACTAATCCCACTGACCCGCTCTCTCCCCATAGCCCTGTATCAATCCCCAAACTAATCCCACTGCCCTGCTCTCTTCCCATAGTCCTCTATCAATCCCCAAACTAATCCCACTGCCCAGCTGTCTCCCCATAGTCCTGTATTAATCCCAAACTGATCCCACTGCCTCGCTCTCTCTCCATAGTCATTTACCAATCCCAAACTAATCCCACTGCGTCGCACTCTCTCCATAGTCCTTTATCAATCCCAAACTAATCCCACTGCCCCGCTATCTCCCCATAATCCTGTATCTGTCCCAAAATAATCCCACTGCCCCACTCTCTCCCCATAGTCCTGTATCAACCCCCAAACTAATCTGACTGCCTCGCTCTCTCCCCACATTCCTGTATCAATCCACAAACTAATGCCACTGCCCTGCTCTCTCCCCATAGTCCTGTATCAATCTCCAAACTAATCCCACTGCCCGGCTCTCTCCACATAGCCCTGTATCAATCCCCAAACTATTCCGACTGCCCCACTCTCTCCACATAGCCCTGTGTCAATCCCAAACTAATTCAACTGCCCCGCTCTCTCCCCATAGTCCTGTATCAATTCCCCAAACTAATCCCACTGACCCGCTCTCTGCCCATAGCCCATATCAATCCCCAAACTAATCCCACTGCCTCGCTCTCTCCCCACATTCCTGTATCAATCCACAAACTAATGCCACTGCCCTGCTCTCTCCCCATAGTCCTGTATCAATCTCCAAACTAATCCCACTGCCCGGCTCTCTCCACATAGCCCTGTATCAATCCACAAACTATTCCGACTGCCCCACTCTCTCCACATAGCCCTGTGTCAATCCCAAACTAATTCAACTGCCCCGCTCTCTCCCCATAGTCCTGTATCAATTCCCCAAACTAATCCCACTGACCCGCTCTCTCCCCATAGTCCTGTATCAATCCCCAACTGATCCCACTGCCCCGGTCTCTCCCCATAGTCCTGTATCAATCCCCAAACTAAACGCACTGCCCCGCTCTCTCCCCATAGACCTGTATCAATGCCAAACTAATGACACTGACCCCCTATCTCCCCATAGTCCTGTATCAATCCCGAACTAATCCCACAGCCCCGCGCTCTCCCCATCGTCCTGTATCAATCTCCAAACTAATCCCACTGCCCCACTCTCTCCCCATAGTCCTGTATCAATCCCAATCTAATCCCACTGCCTCGCTCTCTCTCCATAGTCCTTTATCAATCCCAAACTAATCCCACTGCCCCGCTATCTCCCCATAATCCTGTATCTGTCCCAAAATAATCCCACTGCCCCACTCTCTCCCCAAAGTCCTGTATCAACCCCCAAACTAATCCTACTGCCCCGCTCTCTCCCCATAGTCCTGTATCAATACCCAAACAAAATCCCACTGCCCCACTCTCTCCCCATAGTTCTGTAACAATCCCCAAAGTAATCCCACTGCCCCGCTCTCTCCACATACTCCTGTATCAATTCCTCAAACTAATCTCACTGCCCCACTCTCTCCCCATAGTCCTGTATCAATCCCAAACTAATTCCACTGCCCTGCTCTCTCCCCATAGTCCTGTATCAACTTTCCAAACTAATCGCACTGCCACGCTCTCTCCCCATCGCCCTGTATCAATCCCCAAACTAATCCCACTGCCCCGCTCTCTCCCCATAGCCCTGTACCAATCCCCAAACTAATCCCACTGCCCTGCTCTCTCCCCATAGTCCTGTATCAATTCCCCAAACTAATCCCACTGCCCCGCTCTCTCCCCATAGCCCTGTACCAATCCCCAAACTAATCCCACTGCCCTGCTGTCTCCCCATAGTCCTGTATCAGTCCCAAAACTAATGCCACTGCCCCGCTCTCTCCCCATAGTCCTGTATCAATCCCCAAACTAATCCCACTACCACGCTCTCTCCCCATAGTCCTGTATCAATCCCCAAGCTAATCCCACTGCCCCGCTCTCTCCCCATAGTCCTGTATCAATCCCCAAACTAATCCCACTGCCCCGCTCTCTCCTCATAGTCCTGTACCAATCCCCAAACTAATCCCACTGCCCCGCCCTCTCCCCATAGTCCTGTATCAGTCCCGAAACTAATCCCACAGCCCCGCTCTCTCCCCATAGCTCTGTACCAATCCCCGAACTAATCCCACTGCCTCGCTGTCTCCCCATAATCCTGTATCAATTCCAGAATCGATACAGGGAGACCGATAGAGACACACACACTCACACACACACTCTCTCTCTGACGCTCTCTCTCTCCAACTCTCTCTGTCTCCCTTTCTCTCTTTGTTTCTCTGTCTATCTGTGTCTCAGTTTTTTCTCTCTCTCTGACTCTCACTCTTTATCGCTGCATGTCTTTCTTTATCTCTCTCTCTCTCTCTCTGGCTCTATCTATCTCTCTCCGTCTGTCTCTTTCTCTATGTCTTTCTCTTTCTCCATCTCTGTGCCTCTCTCGCTCACTATTTCTGTCACTCTCACTCTCTTGTCTCTCTCTCTCTCTCTCTCTCTCTATTACTGTCTTCTCTCTCTCTCTCTGTCTCAATCTCTCTCTCTTTCTCTGTAACACGTGTCCTGGTGTAAAATCGTCACCACGCATTTCATGTAAAATGGCTGCTCAATCTCACCCAAACTAATCCCACTGCCCCGCTCTCTCCCCATAGCCCTGTATCAATCCCCAAACTATTCCCACTGCCCCACTCTCTCCACATAGCCCTGTATCAATCCCAAACTAATCCCACTGCCCCGCTCTCTACCCATAGTCCTGTATCAATCCCAAACTGATCCCAATGCCTCGGTCTCTCCCCACAGTCCTGTATCAATCCCCAAACTAATCCCACTGCCCGCTCTCTCGCCATAGTCCTGTATCAATGCCAAACTAATATCACTGACACCCTCTCTCCCCATAGTCCTGTATCAATCCCCAAAGTAATGCCACTGTCCTGCTCTCTCCCCATAGTCCTGTATCAATCCCCAAACTAATCCCACTGCCCCGCTCTCTCCCCATAGCCCTATATCAATCCCCAAACTATTCCTACTGCCCCACTCTCTCCACATAGCCCTGTATCAAACCCAAACTAATCCCACTGCCCCGCTCTCTCCCCAAAGTCCTGTATCAATTCCCCAAACTACACCCACTGACCCGCTCTCTCCCCATAGCCCTGTATCAATCCCCAAACTAATCCCACTGCCCCGCTCTCTTCCCATAGTCCTGTATCAATCCCTAAACTAATCCCACTGCCCCGCTCTCTCACCATAGTCCTGTACCAATGCCAAACTGATCCCACTGCCCCGGTCTCTCCCCATAGTCCTTTATCAATCCCCAAACTAATTCCACTGCCCCACTCTCTCCCCATAGTCCTGTATCAATGCCAAACTAATCTCACTGACCCCCTCTATCCCCATAGTCCTGTATCAAACCCGAACTAATCCCACTGACCCGCTCTCTCCACATACTCCTGTATCAATTCCTCAAACTAATCTCACTGCCCCACTCTCTCCCCATAGTCCTGTATCAATCCCAAACTAATTCCACTGCCCTGCTCTCTCCCCATAGTCCTGTATCAACTTTCCAAACTAATCGCACTGCCACGCTCTCTCCCCATCGCCCTGTATCAATCCCCAAACTAATCCCACTGCCCCGCTCTCTCCCCATAGCCCTGTACCAATCCCCAAACTAATCCCACTGCCCTGCTCTCTCCCCATAGTCCTGTATCAATTCCCCAAACTAATCCCACTGCCCCGCTCTCTCCCCATAGCCCTGTACCAATCCCCAAACTAATCCCACTGCCCTGCTCTCTCCCCATAGTCCTGTATCAGTCCCAAAACTAATGCCACTGCCCCGCTCTCTCCCCATAGTCCTGTATCAATCCCCAAACTAATCCCACTACCACGCTCTCTCCCCATAGTCCTGTATCAATCCCCAAGCTAATCCCACTGCCCCGCTCTCTCCCCATAGTCCTGTATCAATCCCCAAACTAATCCCACTGCCCCGCTCTCTCCTCATAGTCCTGTACCAATCCCCAAACTAATCCCACTGCCCCGCCCTCTCCCCATAGTCCTGTATCAGTCCCGAAACTAATCACACAGCCCCGCTCTCTCCCCATAGCTCTGTACCAATCCCCGAACTAATCCCACTGCCTCGCTGTCTCACCATAATCCTGTATCAATTCCAGAATCGATACAGGGAGACCGATAGAGACACACACACTCACACACACACTCTCTCTCTGACGCTCTCTCTCTCCAACTCTCTCTGTCTCCCTTTCTCTCTTTGTTTCTCTGTCTATCTGTGTCTCAGTTTTTTCTCTCTCTCTGACTCTCACTCTTTATCTCTGCATGTCTTTCTTTATCTCTCTCTCTCTCTCTCTGGCTCTATCTATCTCTCTCCGTCTGTCTCTTTCTCTATGTCTTTCTCTTTCTCCATCTCTGTGCCTCTCTCGCTCACTATTTCTGTCACTCTCACTCTCTTGTCTCTCTCTCTCTCTCTCTCTCTCTATTACTGTCTTCTCTCTCTCTCTCTGTCTCAATCTCTCTCTCTTTCTCTGTAACACGTGTCCTGGTGTAAAATCGTCACCACGCATTTCATGTAAAATGGCTGCTCAATCTCACCCAAACTAATCCCACTGCCCCGCTCTCTCCCCATAGCCCTGTATCAATCCCCAAACTATTCCCACTGCCCCACTCTCTCCACATAGCCCTGTATCAATCCCAAACTAATCCCACTGCCCCGCTCTCTACCCATAGTCCTGTATCAATCCCAAACTGATCCCAATGCCTCGGTCTCTCCCCACAGTCCTGTATCAATCCCCAAACTAATCCCACTGCCCGCTCTCTCGCCATAGTCCTGTATCAATGCCAAACTAATATCACTGACACCCTCTCTCCCCATAGTCCTGTATCAATCCCCAAACTAATGCCACTGTCCTGCTCTCTCCCCATAGTCCTGTATCAATCCCCAAACTAATCCCACTGCCCCGCTCTCTCCCCATAGCCCTGCATCAATCCCCAAACTATTCCCAATGCCCCACTGTCTCCACATAGCCCTCTATCAATCCCAAACTAATCACACTGCCCCGCTCTCTCCCCATAGTCCTGTATCAATTCCCCAAACTGATCCCACTGACCCGCTCTCTCCCCATAGCCCTGTATCAATCCCCAAACTAATCCCACTGCCCCGCTCTCTTACCATAGTCCTGTATCAATCCCTAAACTAATCACACTGCCCCGATCTCTCCCCATAGCCCTGTGTCAATCCCCAAACTATTCCTACTGCCCCACTCGCTACACATAGCCCTGTATCAATCCCAAACTAATCCCACTGCCCCGCTCTCTCCCCACATTCCTGTATCAATCCCCAAACTAATCGCACTGCCCCGCTCTCTCCCCATAGCCCTGCATCAATCCCCAAAACTAATCCCACTGCACCGCTCTCTACCCATAGTCCTGTATCAATCACAAACTGATCCCAATGCCACGGTCTCTCCCCATAGTCCTGTATCAATCCCCAAACTAATCCCACTGCCCCGCTCTCTCGCCATAGTCCTGTATCAATGCAAAACTAATCTCACTGACCCCATCTCTCCCCATAGTCCTGTATCAATCCCCAAACTAATGCCACTGCCCTGCTCTCTCCCCATAGACCTGTATCAATCCCCAAACTAATCCCACTGCCCCGCTCTCTCCACATAGCCCTGTATCAATCCCCATACTATTCCTACTGCCCCACTCTCTCCACATAGCCCTGTATCAATCCCAAACTAATTCAACTGCCCCGCTCTCTCCCCATAGTCCTGTATCAATTCCCCAAACTAATCCCATTGACCCGCTCTCTCTCCATAGCCCTGTATCAATCCCCAAACAAATCTCACTGCCCCGCTCTCTTCCCATAGTCCTGTATCAATCCCCAAACTAATCCCACTGCCCCGCTCTCTCCCTATAGCCCTGTATCAATCCCAAACTAATCTCACTGCCCCGCTCTCTCCACATAGTCCTGTATCAATGCCAAACTAATCTCACAGACCCCCTCTCTCCCCATAGTCCTGTATCAATTCGCAAACTAATGCCACTGCCCTGCTCTCTCCACATAGTCCTGTTTCAATCCCAAACTAATCCCACTGTCCCGCTCTCTCCCCATAGTCCTGTATCAATTCCTCAAACTAATCCCACTGACCCGCTCTCTCCCCATAGCCCTGTATCAATCCCCAAACTAATCCCACTGCCCTGCTCTCTTCCCATAGTCCTCTATCAATCCCCAAACTAATCCCACTGCCCAGCTGTCTCCCCATAGTCCTGTATTAATCCCAAACTAATCCCACTGTCCCGGTCTCTCCCAGTAGTCCTGTATCAATCCCCAAACTAATCGCACTGCCCCGCTCTCTCCCCATCGTCCTGTATCAATGCCAAACTAATCTCACTGACCCCCTCTCTCCCCATAGTCCTGTATCAATCTCCAAACTAATCCCACTGCCCCGCTCTCTCCCCATAGTCCTGTATCAATCCCAAACTAATCCCACTGCCTCGCTCTCTCTCCATAGTCATTTATCAATCCCAAACTAATCCCACTGCGTCGCTCTCTCTCCATTGTCCTTTATCAATCCCAAACTAATCCCACTGCCCCGCTATCTCCCCATAATCCTGTATCTGTCCCAAAATAATCCCACTGCCCCACTCTCTCCCCATAGTCCTGTATCAACCCCCAAACTAATCTGACTGCCTCGCTCTCTCCCCACATTCCTGTATCAATCCCCAAACTAATGCCACTGTCCTGCTCTCTCCCCATAGTCCTGTATCAATCCCCAAACTAATCCCACTGCCCGGCTCTCTCCACATAGCCCTGTATCAATCCCCAAACTATTCCGACTGCCCCACTCTCTCCACATAGCCCTGTATCAATCCCAAACTAATTCAACTGCCCCGCTCTCTCCCCATTGTCCTCTATCAATTCCCCAAACTAATCCCACTGACCCGCTCTCTCCCCATAGCCCTGTATCAATCCCCAAACTAATCCCACTGCCCCGCTCTCTTCCCATAGACCTGTATCAATCCCCAAACTAATCCCACTGCCCCGCTCTCTCCCCATAGTTCTGTATCAATCCAAAACTGATCCCACTGCCCCGGTCTCTCCCCATAGTCCTGTATCAATCCCCAAACTAAACGCGCTGCCCCGCTCTCTACCCATTGTCCTGTATCAATGCCAAACTAATCTCACTGACCCCCTATCTCCCCATAGTCCTGTATCAATCCCGAACTAATCCCACAGCCCCGCGCTCTCCCCATCGTCCTGTATCAATCTCCAAACTAATCCCACTGCCCCGCTCTCTCCCCATAGTCCTGTATCAATCCCAAACTAATCCCACTGCCTCGCTCTCTCTCCATAGTCCTTTATCAATCCCAAACTAATACCACTGCCCCGCTATCTCCCCATAATCCTGTATCTGTCCCAAAATAATCCCACTACCCCACTCTCTCCCCAAAGTCCTGTATCAACCCCCAAACTAATCCTACTGCCCCGCTCTCTCCCCATAGTCCTGAATCAATACCCAAACAAAATCCCACTGCCCCACTCTCTCCCCATAGTCCTGTAACAATCCCCAAACTAATCCCACTGCCCCGCTCTCTCCCCATACTCCTGTATCAATTCCTCAAACTAATCTCACTGCCCCACTCTCTCCCCATAGTCCTGTATCAATCCCAAATTAATTCCACTGCCCTGCTCTCTCCCCATAGTCCTGTATCAACTTTCCAAACTAATCCCACTGCCACGCTCTCTCCCCATCGCCCTGTATCAATCCCCAAACTAATCCCACTGCCCCGCTCTCTCCCCATAGCCCTGTACCAATCCCCAAACTAATCCCACTGCCCTGCTCTCTCCCCATAGTCCTGTATCAATTCCCCAAAAATCCCACTGCCCCGCTCTCTCCCCATAGCCCTGTACCAATCCCCAAACTAATCCCACTGCCCTGCTTTCCCCATAGTCCTGTATCAGTCCCAAAACTAATGCCACTGCCCCGCTCTCTCCCCATAGTCCTGTATCAATCCCCAAACTAATCCCACTACCACGCTCTCTCCCCATAGTCCTGTATCAATCCCCAAGCTAATCCCACTGCCCCGCTCTCTCCCCATAGTCCTGTATCAATCCCCAAACTAATCCCACTGCCCCGCTCTCTCCTCATAGTCCTGTACCAATCCCCAAACTAATCCCACTGCCCCGCCCTCTCCCCATAGTCCTGTATCAGTCCCGCAACTAATCCCACAGCCCCGCTCTCATCCCATAGCTCTGTACCAATCCCCGAACTAATCCCACTGCCTCGCTGTCTCCCCATAATCCTGTATCAATTCCAGAATCGATACAGGGAGACCGATAGAAACACACACACTCACACACACACTCTCTCTCTGATGCTCTCTCTCTCCAACTCTCTCTGTCTCCCTTTCTCTCTTTGTTTCTCTGTCTATCTGTGTCTCAGTTTTTTCTCTCTCTCTGACTCTCACTCTTTATCTCTGCATGTCTTTCTTTCTCTCTCTCTCTCTCTCTCTGGCTCTATCTGTCTCTCTCCGTCTGTCTCTTTCTCTATGTCTTTCTCTTTCTCCATCGCTGTGCCTCTCTCGCTCACTATTTCTGTCACTCTCACTCTCTTGTCTCTCTCTCTCTCTCTCTCTCTATTACTGTCTTCTCTCTCTCTCTCTGTCTCAATCTCTCTCTCTTTCTCTGTAACACGTGTCCTGGTGTAAAATCGTCACCACGCATTTCATGTAAAATGGCTGCTCAATCTCACCCAAACTAATCCCACTGCCCCGCTCTCTCCCCATAGCCCTGTATCAATCCCCAAACTATTCCCACTGCCCCACTCTCTACACATAGCCCTGTATCAATCCCAAACTAATCCCACTGCCCCGCTCTCTACCCATAGTCCTGTATCAATCCCAAACTGATCCCAATGCCTCGGGCTCTCCCCACAGTCCTGTATCAATCCCCAAACTAATCCCACTGCCCGCTCTCTCCCCATAGTCCTGTATCAATGCCAAACTAATATCACTGACCCCCTCTCTGTCCCCATAGTCCTGTATCAATCCCCAAACTAATGCCACTGTCCTGCTCTCTCCCAATAGTCCTGTATCAATCCCCAAACTAATCCCACTGCCCCGCTCTCTCCCCATAGCCCTATATCAATCCCCAAACTATTCCTACTGCCCCACTCTCTCCACATAGCCCTGTATCAATCCCAAACTAATCCCACTGCCCCGCTCTCTCCCCAAAGTCCTGTATCAATTCCCCAAACTAAACCCACTGACCCGCTCTCTCCCCATAGCCCTGTATCAATCCCCAAACTAATCCCACTGCCCCGCTCTCTTCCCATAGTCCTGTATCAATCCCTAAACTAATCCCACTGCCCCGCTCTCTCCCCATAGTCCTGTACCAATCCCAAACTGATCCCACTGCCCTGGTCTCTCCCCATAGTCCTTTATCAATCCCCAAACTAATCCCACTGCCCCGCTCTCTCCCCATAGCCCTGTATCAATCCCCAAACTAATCCCACTGACCCGCTCTCTCCCCATAGCCCTGTATCAATCCCCAAACTAATCCCACTGCCCCGCTCTCTTCCCATAGTCCTCTATCAATCCCCAAACTAATCCCACTGCCCAGCTATCTCCCCATAGTCCTGTATCAATCCAAAACTGATCCCACTGCCCCGGTCTCTCCCCATAGTCCTGTATCAAACCCAAACTAATCCCACTGCCTCGCTATCTCTCCATAGTCCTTTATCAATCCCAAACTAATCCCACTGCCCCGCTTTCTCCCCATAATCCTGTATCTGTCCCAAAATAATCCCACTGCCCCACTCTCTCCCCATAGTCCTGTATCAACCCCCAAACTAATCCCACTGCCCCGCTCTCTCCCCATAGTCCTGTATCAATCCCCAAACTAATCCCACTGCCCCGCTCTCTCCCAACAGTCACGTATCAATCCCCAAACTAATCCCACTGCCCCGCTCTCTCCCTATAGTCCTGTATCAATCCCCAAACTAATCGCACTGCCCGCACTCTCCCCATCGCCAGTATCAATCCCCAAACTATTCGCACTGCCCCGCTCTCTCCCATTGTCCTGTATCAATCCCCAAACTAATCCCACTACCACGCTCTCTCCCCATAGTCCTGCATCAATCCCCAAACTAATCCCACTGCCTTGCTCTCTCCCCATAGTCCTGTATCAATCCCCAAACTAATCCCACTGCCCCGATCTCTCCCCATTGTCCTGTATCAATGCCAAACTAATCTCACTGACCCCCCTCTCTCCCCATAATCCTGTATCAATCCCGAACTAATCCCACTGCCCCACTCTCTCCCCAGAGTCCTGTATCAATCTCCAACCTAATCCCACTGCCCCGCTCTCTCCCCATAGTCCTGTATCAATCTCCAACCTAATCCCACTGCCCCCCTCTCTCCCCATAGTCCTGTATCAATCTCCAACCTAATCCCACTGCCCCGCTCTCTCCCCATAGTCCTCTATCAATCCCCAAACTAATCCCAATGCCCCGCTCTCTCCCCATAGTACTGTATCAATCCCAAACTGATCCCACTGCCCCGGCCTCTCCCCATAGACCTGTATCAATCCCCAAACTAATCGCACTGCCCCGCTCTCTACCCATAGCCCTGTATCAATCCCCAAACTAATCCCACTGTCCCGCTCTCTTCCCACAGTCCTGTATCAATCCCCAAAACTAATCCCACTGCACCGCTCTCTACCCATAGTCCTGTATCAATCCCAAACTGATCCCAATGCCCCGGTCTCTCCCCATAGTCCTGTATCAATCCCCAAACTAATCCCACTGCCCCGCTCTCTCGCCATAGTCCTGTATCAATGCAAAACTAATCTCACTGACCCCATCTCTCCCCATAGTCCTGTATCAATCCCCAAACTAATGCCACTGCCCTGCTCTCTCCCCATAGTCCTGTATCAATCCCCAAACTAATCCCACTGCCCCGCTCTCTCCACGTAGCCCTGTATCAATCCCCAAACTATTCCTATTGCCCCACTCTCTCCACATAGCCCTGTATCAATCCCAAACTAATTCAACTGCCCCGCTCTCTCCCCATAGTCCTGTATCAATTCCCCAGCTAATCCCATTGACCCGCTCTCTCTCCATAGCCCTGTATCAATCCCCAAACAAATCTCACTGCCCCGCTCTCTTCCCATAGTACTGTATCAATCCCCAAACTAATCCCACTGCCCCGCTCTCTCCCTATAATCCTGTATCAATCCCAAACTAATCTCTCTGCCCCGCTCTCTCCATATAGTCCTGTATCAATGCCAAACTAATCTCACAGACCCCCTCTCTCCCCATAGTCCTGTATCAATCCGCAAACTAATGCCACTGCCCTGTTCTCTCCACATAGTCCTGTTTCAATCCCAAACTATTCCCACTGCCCCGCTCTCTCCCCATAGTCCTGTATCAATTCCCCAAACTAATCCCACTGACCCGCTCTCTCCCCATAGCCCTGTATCAATCCCCAAACTAATCCCACTGCCCTGCTCTCTTCCCATAGTCCTCTATCAATCCCCAAACTAATCCCACTGCCCAGCTGTCTCCCCATAGTCCTGTATTAATCCCAAACTGATCCCACTGCCTCGCTCTCTCTCCATAGTCATTTACCAATCCCAAACTAATCCCACTGCGTCGCTCTCTCTCCATAGTCCTTTATCAATCCCAAACTAATCCCACTGCCCCGCTATCTCCCCATAATCCTGTATCTGTCCCAAAATAATCCCACTGCCCCACTCTCTCCCCATAGTCCTGTATCAACCCCCAAACTAATCTGACTGCCTCGCTCTCTCCCCACATTCCTGTATCAATCCACAAACTAATGCCACTGCCCTGCTCTCTCCCCATAGTCCTGTATCAATCTCCAAACTAATCCCACTGCCCGGCTCTCTCCACATAGCCCTGTATCAATCCCCAAACTATTCCGACTGCCCCACTCTCTCCACATAGCCCTGTGTCAATCCCAAACTAATTCAACTGCCCCGCTCTCTCCCCATAGTCCTGTATCAATTCCCCAAACTAATCCCACTGACCCGCTCTCTGCCCATAGCCCATATCAATCCCCAAACTAATCCCACTGCCTCGCTCTCTCCCCACATTCCTGTATCAATCCACAAACTAATGCCACTGCCCTGCTCTCTCCCCATAGTCCTGTATCAATCTCCAAACTAATCCCACTGCCCGGCTCTCTCCACATAGCCCTGTATCAATCCACAAACTATTCCGACTGCCCCACTCTCTCCACATAGCCCTGTGTCAATCCCAAACTAATTCAACTGCCCCGCTCTCTCCCCATAGTCCTGTATCAATTCCCCAAACTAATCCCACTGACCCGCTCTCTCCCCATAGTCCTGTATCAATCCCCAACTGATCCCACTGCCCCGGTCTCTCCCCATAGTCCTGTATCAATCCCCAAACTAAACGCACTGCCCCGCTCTCTCCCCATAGACCTGTATCAATGCCAAACTAATGACACTGACCCCCTATCTCCCCATAGTCCTGTATCAATCCCGAACTAATCCCACAGCCCCGCGCTCTCCCCATCGTCCTGTATCAATCTCCAAACTAATCCCACTGCCCCACTCTCTCCCCATAGTCCTGTATCAATCCCAATCTAATCCCACTGCCTCGCTCTCTCTCCATAGTCCTTTATCAATCCCAAACTAATCCCACTGCCCCGCTATCTCCCCATAATCCTGTATCTGTCCCAAAATAATCCCACTGCCCCACTCTCTCCCCAAAGTCCTGTATCAACCCCCAAACTAATCCTACTGCCCCGCTCTCTCCCCATAGTCCTGTATCAATACCCAAACAAAATCCCACTGCCCCACTCTCTCCCCATAGTTCTGTAACAATCCCCAAAGTAATCCCACTGCCCCGCTCTCTCCACATACTCCTGTATCAATTCCTCAAACTAATCTCACTGCCCCACTCTCTCCCCATAGTCCTGTATCAATCCCAAACTAATTCCACTGCCCTGCTCTCTCCCCATAGTCCTGTATCAACTTTCCAAACTAATCGCACTGCCACGCTCTCTCCCCATCGCCCTGTATCAATCCCCAAACTAATCCCACTGCCCCGCTCTCTCCCCATAGCCCTGTACCAATCCCCAAACTAATCCCACTGCCCTGCTCTCTCCCCATAGTCCTGTATCAATTCCCCAAACTAATCCCACTGCCCCGCTCTCTCCCCATAGCCCTGTACCAATCCCCAAACTAATCCCACTGCCCTGCTGTCTCCCCATAGTCCTGTATCAGTCCCAAAACTAATGCCACTGCCCCGCTCTCTCCCCATAGTCCTGTATCAATCCCCAAACTAATCCCACTACCACGCTCTCTCCCCATAGTCCTGTATCAATCCCCAAGCTAATCCCACTGCCCCGCTCTCTCCCCATAGTCCTGTATCAATCCCCAAACTAATCCCACTGCCCCGCTCTCTCCTCATAGTCCTGTACCAATCCCCAAACTAATCCCACTGCCCCGCCCTCTCCCCATAGTCCTGTATCAGTCCCGAAACTAATCCCACAGCCCCGCTCTCTCCCCATAGCTCTGTACCAATCCCCGAACTAATCCCACTGCCTCGCTGTCTCCCCATAATCCTGTATCAATTCCAGAATCGATACAGGGAGACCGATAGAGACACACACACTCACACACACACTCTCTCTCTGACGCTCTCTCTCTCCAACTCTCTCTGTCTCCCTTTCTCTCTTTGTTTCTCTGTCTATCTGTGTCTCAGTTTTTTCTCTCTCTCTGACTCTCACTCTTTATCGCTGCATGTCTTTCTTTATCTCTCTCTCTCTCTCTCTGGCTCTATCTATCTCTCTCCGTCTGTCTCTTTCTCTATGTCTTTCTCTTTCTCCATCTCTGTGCCTCTCTCGCTCACTATTTCTGTCACTCTCACTCTCTTGTCTCTCTCTCTCTCTCTCTCTCTCTATTACTGTCTTCTCTCTCTCTCTCTGTCTCAATCTCTCTCTCTTTCTCTGTAACACGTGTCCTGGTGTAAAATCGTCACCACGCATTTCATGTAAAATGGCTGCTCAATCTCACCCAAACTAATCCCACTGCCCCGCTCTCTCCCCATAGCCCTGTATCAATCCCCAAACTATTCCCACTGCCCCACTCTCTCCACATAGCCCTGTATCAATCCCAAACTAATCCCACTGCCCCGCTCTCTACCCATAGTCCTGTATCAATCCCAAACTGATCCCAATGCCTCGGTCTCTCCCCACAGTCCTGTATCAATCCCCAAACTAATCCCACTGCCCGCTCTCTCGCCATAGTCCTGTATCAATGCCAAACTAATATCACTGACACCCTCTCTCCCCATAGTCCTGTATCAATCCCCAAAGTAATGCCACTGTCCTGCTCTCTCCCCATAGTCCTGTATCAATCCCCAAACTAATCCCACTGCCCCGCTCTCTCCCCATAGCCCTATATCAATCCCCAAACTATTCCTACTGCCCCACTCTCTCCACATAGCCCTGTATCAAACCCAAACTAATCCCACTGCCCCGCTCTCTCCCCAAAGTCCTGTATCAATTCCCCAAACTACACCCACTGACCCGCTCTCTCCCCATAGCCCTGTATCAATCCCCAAACTAATCCCACTGCCCCGCTCTCTTCCCATAGTCCTGTATCAATCCCTAAACTAATCCCACTGCCCCGCTCTCTCACCATAGTCCTGTACCAATGCCAAACTGATCCCACTGCCCCGGTCTCTCCCCATAGTCCTTTATCAATCCCCAAACTAATTCCACTGCCCCACTCTCTCCCCATAGTCCTGTATCAATGCCAAACTAATCTCACTGACCCCCTCTATCCCCATAGTCCTGTATCAAACCCGAACTAATCCCACTGACCCGCTCTCTCCACATACTCCTGTATCAATTCCTCAAACTAATCTCACTGCCCCACTCTCTCCCCATAGTCCTGTATCAATCCCAAACTAATTCCACTGCCCTGCTCTCTCCCCATAGTCCTGTATCAACTTTCCAAACTAATCGCACTGCCACGCTCTCTCCCCATCGCCCTGTATCAATCCCCAAACTAATCCCACTGCCCCGCTCTCTCCCCATAGCCCTGTACCAATCCCCAAACTAATCCCACTGCCCTGCTCTCTCCCCATAGTCCTGTATCAATTCCCCAAACTAATCCCACTGCCCCGCTCTCTCCCCATAGCCCTGTACCAATCCCCAAACTAATCCCACTGCCCTGCTCTCTCCCCATAGTCCTGTATCAGTCCCAAAACTAATGCCACTGCCCCGCTCTCTCCCCATAGTCCTGTATCAATCCCCAAACTAATCCCACTACCACGCTCTCTCCCCATAGTCCTGTATCAATCCCCAAGCTAATCCCACTGCCCCGCTCTCTCCCCATAGTCCTGTATCAATCCCCAAACTAATCCCACTGCCCCGCTCTCTCCTCATAGTCCTGTACCAATCCCCAAACTAATCCCACTGCCCCGCCCTCTCCCCATAGTCCTGTATCAGTCCCGAAACTAATCACACAGCCCCGCTCTCTCCCCATAGCTCTGTACCAATCCCCGAACTAATCCCACTGCCTCGCTGTCTCACCATAATCCTGTATCAATTCCAGAATCGATACAGGGAGACCGATAGAGACACACACACTCACACACACACTCTCTCTCTGACGCTCTCTCTCTCCAACTCTCTCTGTCTCCCTTTCTCTCTTTGTTTCTCTGTCTATCTGTGTCTCAGTTTTTTCTCTCTCTCTGACTCTCACTCTTTATCTCTGCATGTCTTTCTTTATCTCTCTCTCTCTCTCTCTGGCTCTATCTATCTCTCTCCGTCTGTCTCTTTCTCTATGTCTTTCTCTTTCTCCATCTCTGTGCCTCTCTCGCTCACTATTTCTGTCACTCTCACTCTCTTGTCTCTCTCTCTCTCTCTCTCTCTCTATTACTGTCTTCTCTCTCTCTCTCTGTCTCAATCTCTCTCTCTTTCTCTGTAACACGTGTCCTGGTGTAAAATCGTCACCACGCATTTCATGTAAAATGGCTGCTCAATCTCACCCAAACTAATCCCACTGCCCCGCTCTCTCCCCATAGCCCTGTATCAATCCCCAAACTATTCCCACTGCCCCACTCTCTCCACATAGCCCTGTATCAATCCCAAACTAATCCCACTGCCCCGCTCTCTACCCATAGTCCTGTATCAATCCCAAACTGATCCCAATGCCTCGGTCTCTCCCCACAGTCCTGTATCAATCCCCAAACTAATCCCACTGCCCGCTCTCTCGCCATAGTCCTGTATCAATGCCAAACTAATATCACTGACACCCTCTCTCCCCATAGTCCTGTATCAATCCCCAAACTAATGCCACTGTCCTGCTCTCTCCCCATAGTCCTGTATCAATCCCCAAACTAATCCCACTGCCCCGCTCTCTCCCCATAGCCCTGTATCAATCCCCAAACTATTCCTACTGCCCCACTCTCTCCACATAGCCCTGTATCAAACCCAAACTAATCCCACTGTCCCGCTCTCTCCCCAAAGTCCTGTATCAATTCCCCAAACTAAACCCACTGACCCGCTCTCTCCCCATAGCCCTGTATCAATCCCCAAACTAATCCCACTGCCCCGCTCTCTTCCCATAGTCCTGTATCAATCCCTAAACTAATCCCACTGCCCCGCTCTCTCACCATAGTCCTGTACCAATCCCAAACTGATCCCACTGACCCGGTCTCTCCCCATAGTCCTTTATCAATCCCCAAACTAATTCCACTGCCCCACTCTCTCCCCATAGTCCTGTATCAATGCCAAACTAATCTCACTGACCCCCTCTATCCCCATAGTCTTGTATCAATCCCGAACTAATCCCACTGACCCGCTCTCTCCCCATAGTCCTGTATCAATCCCAAACTAATCCCACTGCCCCGCTATCTCCCCATAATACTGTATCTGTCCCAAAATAATCCCACTGCCCGACTCTCTCCCCATAGTCCTGTATCAACCCCCAAATAAATCTGACTGCCTCGCTCTCTCCCCATAGTCCGCTATCAATCCCCAAACTAATCCCACTGCCCCGCTCTCTCCCTACATTCCTGTATCAATCCCCAAACTAATCCCACTGCCCCGCTCTCACCCATAGTCCTGTATCAATGCCAAACTAATCTCACTGACCCCATCTCTCCCAATAGTCCTGTATCAATCCCGAACTAATCCCACTGCCCCGCTCTCTCCCCATAGTCCTGTATCAATCTCCAAACTAATCCCACTGCCCCGCTCTCTCCCCATAGTTCTGTATCAATCCCAAACTAATCCCACTGCCTCGGTCTCTCTCCATAGTCCTGTATCAATCCCAAATTAATCCCACTGCCTCGCTATCTCCCCATAATCCTGTATCTGTACCGAAATAATCCCACTGCCCCACTCTCTCCCCATAGTCCTGTATCAAACCCCAAACTAATCCCACTGCCTCGCTCTCTCAACACAGTCCTGTTTCAATCCCCAAACTAATCCCAGTGCCCCGCTCTCTCCCCATAGTCCTGTATCAATCCCCAAACTAATCCCACTGCCCCGCTCTCTCCCCACAATCCTGTATCAATCCCCAAACTAATCCCACTGCCCCGCTCTCTCCCCATAGTTCTGTATCAATCCCCAAACTAATCCCACTGTCCCGCCGTCTCCCCATAGTCCTGTATCAATCCCCAAACTGATCCCACTGCCCCGCTCTCTCCCCACATTCCTGTATCAATCCCCAAACTAATCCTACTGCCCCGCTCTCACCCCATAGTCCTGTATCAATACCAAACTAATCTCACTGACGCCATCTCTCCCCAAAGTCCTGTATCAATCCCGAACTAATCCCACTGCCCCGCTCTCTCCCCATCGTCCTGTGTCCATCTCCAAACTAATCCCACTGCACCGCTCTCTCTCCATAGAACTGTAGCAATCCCAAACTAATCCCACTGCCCCGCTATCTCCCCATAATCCTGTATCTGTCCCAAAATAATCCCACTGCCCCGCTCTCTCCTCATAGTCCTGTACCAATCCCCAAACTAATCCCACTGCCCCGCCCTCTCCCCATAGTCCTGTATCAGTCCCGAAACTAATCCCACAGCCCCGCTCTCTCCCCATAGCTCTGTACCAATCCCCGAACTAATCCCACTGCCTCGCTGTCTCCCCATAATCCTGTATCAATTCCAGAATCGATACAGGGAGACCGATAGAGGCACACACACTCACACACACACTCTCTCTCTGACGCTCTCTCTCTCCAACTCTCTCTGTCTCCCTTTCTCTCTTTGTTTCTCTGTCTATCTGTGTCTCAGTTTTTTCTCTCTCTCTGACTCTCACTCTTTATCTCTGCATGTCTTTCTTTCTCTCTCTCTCTCTCTCTCTGGCTCTATCTGTCTCTCTCCGTCTGTCTCTTTCTCTATGTCTTTCTCTTTCTCCATCTCTGTGCCTCTCTCGCTCACTATTTCTGTCACTCTCACTCTCTTGTCTCTTCTCTCTCTCTCTCTCTCTATTACTGTCTTCTCTCTCTCTCTCTGTCTCAATCTCTCTCTCTTTCTCTGTAACACGTGTCCTGGTGTAAAATCGTCACCACGCATTTCATGTAAAATGGCTGCTCAATCTCACCCAAACTAATCCCACTGCCCCGCTCTCTCCCCATAGCCCTGTATCAATCCCCAAACTATTCCCACTGCCCCACTCTCTCCACATAGCCCTGTATCAATCCCAAACTAATCCCACTGCCCCGCTCTCTACCCATAGTCCTGTATCAATCTCAAACTGATCCCAATGCCTCGGTCTCTCCCCACAGTCCTGTATCAATCCCCAAACTAATCCCACTGCCCGATCTCTCCCCATAGTCCTGTATCAATGCCAAACTAATATCACTGACCCCCTCTCTCCCCATAGTCCTGTATCAATCCCCAAACTAATGCCACTGTCCTGCTCTCTCCCCATAGTCCTGTATCAATCCCCAAACTAATCCGACTGCCCCGCTCTCTCCCCATAGCCCTATATCAATCCCCAAACTATTCCTACTGCCCCACTTTCTCCACATAGCCCTGTATCAAACCCAAACTAATCCCACTGCCCCGCTCTCTCCCCAAAGTCCTGTATCAATTCCCCAAACTAAACCCACTGACCCGCTCTCTCCCCATAGCCCTGTATCAATCCCCAAACTAATCCCACTGCCCCGCTCTCTTCCCATAGTCCTGTATCAATCCCTAAACTAATCCCACTGCCCCGCTCATTCCCCATAGTCCTGTACCAATCCCAAACTGATCCCACTGCCCCGGTCTCTCCCCATATCCTTCATCAATCCCCAAACTAATTCCACTGCCCCACTCTCTCCCCATAGTCCTGTATCAATGCCAAACTAATCTCACTGACCCCCTCTATCCCCATAGTCCTGTATCAATCCCGAACTAATCCCACTGACCCGCTCTCTCCCCATAGTCCTGTATCAATCCCAAACAAATTCCACTGCCTCGCTCTCTCTCCTTAATCTTGTATCAATCTCAAACTAATCCCACTGCCCCGCTATCTCCCCATAATACTGTTTCTGTCCCAAAATAATCCCACTGCCCGACTCTCTCCCCATAGTCCTGTATCAACCCCCAAATTAATCTGACTGCCTCGCTCTCTCCCCATAGTCCGCTATCAATCCCCAAACTAATCCCACTGCCCCGCTCTCTCCCTACATTCCTGTATCAATCCCCAAACTAATCCCACTGCCCCGCTCTCTCCCCATAGTCCTGTATCAATGCCAAACTAATCTCACTGACCCCATCTCTCCCAATAGTCCTGTATCAATCCCGAACTAATCCCACTGCCCCACTCTCTCCCCATAGTCCTGTATCAATCTCCAAACTAATCCCACTGCCCCGCTCTCTCCCCATAGTTCTGTATCAATCCCAAACTAATCCCACTGCCTCGGTCTCTCTCCATAGTCCTGTATCAATCCCAGACTAATCCCACTGCCCCGCTATCTCCCCATAATCCTGTATCTGTACCAAAATAATCCCACTGCCCCACTCTCTCCCCATAGTCCTGTATCAATCCCCAAACTAATCCCACTGCCCCGCTCTCTCCCCATAGTTCTGTATCAATCCCAAACTAATCCCACTGCCTCGGTCTCTCCCCATAGTCCTGTATCAACCCCCAAACTAATCCCACTGCCTCGATCTCTCAACACAGTCCTGTTTCAATCCCCAAACTAATCCCACTGCCCCGCTCTCTCCCCATAGTCCTGTATCAATCACCAAACTAATCCCACTGCCCCGCTCTCTCCCCACAATCCTGTATCAATCCCCAAACTAATCCCACTGCCCCGCTCTCTCCCCATAGTCCTGTATCAATCCCCAAACTAATCCCACTGTCCCGCTGTCTCCCCATAGTCCTGTATAAAATCCCCAAACTGATCCCACTGCCCCGCTCTCTCCACACATTCCTGTATCAATCCCCAAACTAATCCTACTGCCCCGCTCTCACCCCATAGTCCTGTATCAATACCAAACTAATCTCACTGACGCCATCTCTCCCCAAAGTCCTGTATCAATCCCGAACTAATCCCACTGCCCCGCTCTCTCCCCATAGTCCTGTGTCCATCTCCAAACTAATCCCACTGCCCCGCTCTCTCCCCATAGTCCTGTATCAATCCCAAACTAATCCCACTGCCTCGCTCTCTCTCCATAGACCTGTATCAATCCCAAACTAATCCCACTGCCCCGCTCTCTCCCCATAATCCTGTATCTGTCCCAAACTAATCCCACTGCCTCGCTCTCTCCCCATAGTCCTGTATCAATCCCCAAACTAATCCCACTACCCCGCTCTCTATCCATAGTCCTGTATCAATCCCCAAACTAATCCCACTGCCCCGCTCTCTCCCCACAGTCCTGTGTTAATCCCCAAACTAATCCCACTGCCCCACTCTCTCCCCATAGTCCTGTATCAATCCCCAAACTAATCCCACTGCCCGCTCTCTCCCCATAGCCCTGTATCAATCCCCAAACTAATCGCACTGCCCCGCTCTCTCCCCATAGTCCTGTATCAATCCCCAAACTAATCCCAACCACCACGCTCTCTCCCCATAGTCCTGTATCAATCCCCAAACTAATCCCACTGCCTTGCTCTCTCCCCATAGTCCAGTATCAATCCCCAAACTAATCCCACTGCCCCGATCTCTCCCCATTGTCCTGTATCAAAGCCAAACTAATCTCACTGACCCCCTCTCTCCACATAGTCCTGTATCAATCCCGAACTAATCCCACTTCCCCGCTCTCCCCCCATAGTCCTGTATCAATCCCAAACTAATCCCACTGCCTCGCTCTCTCTCCACAGTCCTGTATCAATCCCAAACTAATCCCACTGCCCCGCTATCTCCCATTAATCCTGTATCTGTCCCAAAATAATCTCACTGCCCCACTCTCTCCCCATCGTCCTGTATCAACCCCCAAACTAATCCCACTGCCTCGCTCTCTCCTCATAGTCCTGTATCAATCCCCAAACAAATCCCACTGCCCCGCTCTCTCCCCATAGTCCTGTATCAATTCCCCAAACTAATCCCACTGCCCCGCTATCTCCCGATAATCGTGTATCTGTCCCAAAATTATCTCACTGCCCCACTCTCTCCCCATCGTCCTGTATCAACCCCCAAACTAATCCCACTGCCCCGCTCTCACCCCATAGTCCTGTATCAATGCCAAAATTATCTGACTGACCCCCTCTATCCCCATAGTCCTGTATCAATCCCGAACTAATCCCACTGCCTCGCTCTCTCTCCATAGTCTTGCATCAATCCCAAACTAATCCTACTGCCCCGCTATCTCCCCATAATCCTGTATCTGTCCCAATATAATCCCACTGCCCCACTCTCTCCCCATAGTCCTGTATCAACCCCCAAACTAATCTGACTGCTTCGCTCTCTCCCTGTAGTCCGGTATCAATCCCCAAACTAATCCCACTGCCCCGCTCTCTCCCCATAGTCCTGTATCAATCCCCAAACTAATCCCACTGCCCCGCTCTCTCCCAACATTCCTGTATCAATCCCCAAACTAATCCTACTGCCCCGCTCTCTCCCCATAGTCCTGTATCAATGCCAAACCAATCTCACTGACGCCATCTCTCCCCATAGTCCTGTATCAATCCCGAACTAATCCCACTGCCCCACTCTCTCCCCATAGTCCTGTATCAACCTCCAAACTAATCCCACTGCCTTGCTCTCTCAACACAGTCTTGTTTCAATCACCAAACTCATCCCACTGCCCCGCTCTCCCCATAGTCCTGTATCAATCCCCAAACTAATCCCACTGCCCCGCTCTCTCCCCATAGTTCTGTATCAATCCCAAACTAATCCCACTGCATCGGTCTCTCTCCATAGTCCTGTATCAATCCCAAACTAATCCCACTGCCCCGCTATCTCCCCATAATCCTGTATCTGTCCCAAAATAATCCCACTGCCCCACTCTCTCCCCATAGTCCTTTATCAACCCCCAAACTAATCCCACTGCCTTGCTCTCTCAACACAGTCTTGTTTCAATCCCCAAACTCATCCCACTGCCCCACTCTCTCCCCATAGTCCTGTATCAACCCCCAAACTAATCCCACTGCCTTGCTCTCTCAACACAGTCTTGTTTCAATCCCCAAACTCATCCCACTGCCCCTCTCTCCCCACAGTCCTGTATCAATCCCCAAACTAATCCCACTGCCCCGCTCTCTCCGCACAGTCCTGTATCAATCCCCAAACTAATCCCACTGCCCCGCTCTCTCCCCATAGTCCTGTATCAATCTCCAAACTAATCCCACTGCCCCGCTCTCTCCCCATAGTTCTGTATCAATCCCAAACTAATCCCACTGCATCGGTCTCTCTCCATAGTCCTGTATCAATCCCAAACTAATCCCACTGCCCCGCTACCTCCCCATAATCCTGTATCTGTCCCAAAATAATCCCACTGCCCCACTCTCTCCCCATAGTCCTGTATCAACCCCCAAACTAATCCCACTGCCTTGCTCTCTCAACACAGTCCTGTTTCAATCCCCAAACTCATCCCACTGCCCCGCTCTCTCCCCATAGTCCTGTATCAATCCCCAAACTAATCCCACTGCCCTGCTCTCTCCCCATAGTCCTGTATCAATCCCCAAACTAATCCCACTGCCCCGCTCTCTCCCCATAGTCCTGTATCAATCCCCAAACTAATCCCACTGCCCCGCTCTCTCCCCATAGTCTTGTATCACTGCCAAAATAATCTCACTGACGCCATCTCTCCCCATAGTCCTGTATCAATCCCGAACTAATCCCACTGCCCCGCTCTCTCCCCATAGTCCTGTGTCCATCCCCAAACTAATCCCACTGCCCCGATCTCTCCCCATTGTCCTGTATCAATGCCAAACTAATCTCACTGACCCCCTCTCTCCACATAGTCCTGTATCAATCCCGAACTAATCCCACTTCCCCGCTCTCTCCCCATAGTCCTGTATCAATCTCCAACCTATTCCCACTGCCCCGCTCTCTCCCCATAGTCCTGTATTAGTCCCAAACTAATCCCACTGCCTCGCTCTCTCTCCATTGTCCTGTATCAATCCCAAACTAATCCCACTGCCCCGCTATCTCCCCATAATCCTGTATCTGTCCCAAAATAATCTCACTGCCCCACTCTCTCCCCATCGTCCTGTATCAACCCCCAAACTAATCCCACTGCCTAGCTCTCTCCCCATAGTCCTGTATCAATCCCCAAACTAATCCCACTGCCCCGCTCTCTCCCCACAGTCCTGTACCAATCCCCAAACTAATCCCACTGCCCGGCTCTCTCCCCATAGTCCTGTATCAATTCCCCAAACTAATCCCACTGACCCGCTCTCTCCCCATAGCCCTATATCAATCCCCAAACTAATCCCACTGCCCCGCTCTCTTCCCACAGTCCTGTATCAATCCCAAACTGATCCCAATGCCCCGGTCTCTCCCCATAGTCCTGTATCAATTCCCAAACTAATCCCACTGCCCCGCTCTCTCCCCATAGTCCTGTATCAATGCCAAACTAATCTCACTGACCCCCTCTCTCCCCATAGTCCTGTATCAATCCCGAACTTATCCCACTGCCTCGCTCTCTCTCCATAGTCTTGTATCAATCCCCAACTAATCCCACTGCCCCGCTATCTCCCCATAGTCCTGTGTCAATCAACAACCTATTCCCACTGCCCCCCTCTCTCCCCATAGTCCTGTGTCAATCCCGAACTAATCCCACTGCCCCGCTCTCTCCCCATAGTCCTGTATCAATCTCCAAACTAATCCCACTGCCCCGCTCTCACCCCATAGTCCTGTATCAATCCCAAACTAATCCCACTGCCTCGCTCTCTCTCCATAGTCTTGTATCAATCCCAAACTAATCCCACTGCCCCGCTATCTCCCCATAATCCTGTATCTGTCCCAAAATAATCCCACTGCCCCACTCTCTCCCCATAGTCCTGTATCAACCCCCAAACTAATCTGACTGCCCTGCTCTCTCCCCATAGTCCGGTATCAATCCCCAAACTAATCCCACTGCCCCGCTCTCTCCCCATAGTCCTGTATCAATCCCCAAACTAATCCCACTGCCCCGCTCTCTCCCAACATTCCTGTTTAAATCCCCAAACTAATCCTACTGCCCCGCTCTCTCCCCATAGTCCTGTATCAATGCCAAACTAATCTCACTGACGCCATCTCTCCCCATAGTCCTGTATCAATCTCCAAACTAATCCCACTGCCTTGCTCTCTCCCCATAGTCCTGTATCAATCCCAAACTAATCCCACTGCCTCGCTCTCGCTCGATAGTCCTGCATCAATCCCAAACTAATCCCACTGCCCTGCTATCTCCCCATAATCCTGTATCTGTCACAAAATAATCCCACTGCCCCACACTCTCCCCATAGTCCTGTATCAACCCCCAAACTAATCCCACTGCCTTGCTCTCTCCCCATAGTCCTGTATCAATCCCCAAACTAATCCCACTGCCCCGATCTCTCCCCATTGTTCTGTATCAATGCCAAACTAATCTCACTGACCCCCTCTCTCCCCATAGTCCTGTAGCAATCCCGAACTAATCCCACTTCCCCGCTCTCTCCCCATAGTCCTGTATCAATCCCAAACTAATCCCACTGCCTCGCTCTCTCTCCATAGTCCTGTATCAATCCCAAACTAATCCCACTGCCCCGCTATCTCACGATAATCCTGTATCTGTCCCAAAATAATCTCACTGCCCCACTCTCTCCCCATCGTCCTGTTTCAACCCCCAAACTAATCCCACTGCCTCGCTCTCTCCCCATAGTTCGGTATCAATCCCCAAACTAATCCCATGCCCCGCTCTCTCCCCAGAGTCCTGTATCAATCCCCAAACTAATCCCACTGCCCCGCTCTCTCCCCACATTCCTGTATCAATCCCCAAACTAATCCCACTGACCCGCACTCTCCCGATAGCCCTGTATCAATCCCCAAACTAATCCCATTGCGCTGTTCTCTTCCTTTCGTCCTCTATCAATCCCCAAACTAATCCCACTGCCCCGCTCTCTCCCCATAGTACTGCATCAATCCCAAACTGATCCCACTGCGCCGGTCTCTCCCCATAGTCCTGTATCAATCCCCAAATTCATCGCACTGCCCCGCTCTCTCCCCATAGCCCTGCATCAATCCCCAAACTATTCCCAATGCCCCACTGTCTCCACATAGCCCTGTATCAATCCCAAACTAATCACACTGCCCTGCTCTCTCCCCATAGTCTTGTATCAATTCCCCAAACTAATCCCACTGCCCCGCTTCTCTTCCCATCGTCTTGTATCAATCCCCAAACTAATCCCACTGCCTCGCTCTCTCTCCATAGTCCTGTATCAATCCCAAACTAATCCCACTGCCCCGCTATCTCACGATAATCCTGTATCTGTCCCAAAATAATCTCACTGCCCCATTCTCTCGCCATCGTCCTGTATCAACCCCCAAACTAATCCCACTGCCTCGCTCTCTCCCCATAGTTCGGTATCAATCCCCAAACTAATCCCATGCCCCGCTCTCTCCCCAGAGTCCTGTATCAATCCCCAAACTAATCCCACTGCCCCGCTCTCTCCCCACATTCCTGTATCAATCCCCAAACTAATCCCACTGACCCGCTCTCTCCCGATAGCCCTGTATCAATCCCCAAACTAATCCCACTGCGCCGTTCTCTTCCTATAGTCCTCTATCAATCCCCAAACTAATCCCACTGCCCCGCTCTCTCCCCATAGTACTGCATCAATCCCAAACTGATCCCACTGCGCCGGTCTCTCCCCATAGTCCTGTATCAATCCCCAAATTCATCGCACTGCCCCGCTCTCTCCCCATAGCCCTGCATCAATCCCCAAACTATTCCCAATGCCCCACTGTCTCCACATAGCCCTGTATCAATCCCAAACTAATCACACTGCCCTGCTCTCTCCCCATAGTCTTGTATCAATTCCCCAAACTAATCCCACTGCCCCGCTTCTCTTCCCATCGTCTTGTATCAATCCCCAAACTAATCCCACTGCCTCGCTCTCTCTCCATAGTCCTGTATCAATCCCAAACTAATCCCACTGCCCCGCTATCTCACGATAATCCTGTATCTGTCCCAAAATAATCTCACTGCCCCACTCTCTCGCCATCGTCCTGTATCAACCCCCAAACTAATCCCACTGCCTCGCTCTCTCCCCATAGTTCGGTATCAATCCCCAAACTAATCCCATGCCCCGCTCTCTCCCCAGAGTCCTGTATCAATCCCCAAACTAATCCCACTGCCCCGCTCTCTCCCCACATTCCTGTATCAATCCCCAAACTAATCCCACTGACCCGCTCTCTCCCGATAGCCCTGTATCAATCCCCAAACTAATCCCACTGCGCCGTTCTCTTCCTATAGTCCTCTATCAATCCCCAAACTAATCCCACTGCCCCGCTCTCTCCCCATAGTACTGCATCAATCCCAAACTGATCCCACTGCGCCGGTCTCTCCCCATAGTCCTGTATCAATCCCCAAACTCATCGCACTGCCCCGCTCTCTCCCCATAGCCCTGCATCAATCCCCAAACTATTCCCAATGCCCCACTGTCTCCACATAGCCCTGTATCAATCCCAAACTAATCACACTGCCCCGCTCTCTCCCCATAGTCCTGTATCAATTCCCCAAACTAATCCCACTGACCCGCTCTCTCCCCATAGCCCTGTATCAATCCCCAAACTAATCCCACTGCCCCGCTCTCTCCCCATAGCCCTGTGTCAATCCCCAAACTATTCCTACTGCCCCACTCGCTACACATAGCCCTGTATCAATCCCACACTAATCCCACTGCCCCGCTCTCTCCCCACATTCCTGTATCAATCCCCAAACTAATCGCACTGCCCCGCTCTCTCCCCAAAGCCCTGCATCAATCCCCAAACTATTCCCACTGCCCCACTGTCTCCACATAGCCCTGTGTCAATCCCAAACTAATCCCACTGCCCCGCTCTCTCCCCATAGTCCTGTATCAATTCCCCAAACTAATCCCACTGACCCGCTCTCTCCCCATAGCCCTGTATCAATCCCCAAACTAATCCCACTGCCCCGCTCTCTTCCCATAGTCCTGTATCAATCCACAAACTGATCCCAATGCCCCGGTCTCTCCCCATAGTCCTGTATCAATCCCCAAACTAATCCCACTGCCCCGCTCTCTCCCATAGTCCTGTATCAATGCCAAACTAAACTCACTGACCCCCTCTTTCCCCATAGTCCTGTATCAATCCCCAAACTAATGCCACTGCCCTGCTCTCTCCCCATAGTCCTGTATCAATCCCAAACTAATCCCACTGCCCCGCTCTCTCCCCATAGTCCTGTATCAATTCCCCAAACTAATCCCACTGACCCGCTCTCTCCCCATAGCAGTGTATCTATCAATACAAACTAATCCCACTGCCTCGCTCTCTTCCCATAGTCCTATAATAATCCCCAAACTAATCCCACTGCCTCGCTCTCTCTCCATAGTCCTGTATCAATCCCAAACCGATCCCACTGCCCCGGTCTGTCCCCATAGTCCTGTATCAATCCCCAAACTAATCGCACTGCCCCGCTCTCTCCCCATAGTCCTGTATCAATGCCAAACTAATCTTACTGCCCCACTCGCTACACATAGCCCTGTATCAATCCCAAACTAATCCCAGTGCCCCGCTCTCTCCCCACATTCCTGTATCAATCCCCAAACTAATCGCACTGCCCCGCTCTCTCCCCATAGCCCTGCATCAATCCCCAAACTATTCCCACTGCCCCACTGTCTCCACATAGCCCTGTGTCAATCCCAAACTAATCCCACTGCCCCGCTCTCTCCCCATAGTCCTGTATGAATTCCCCAAACTAATCCCACTGACCCGCTCTCTCCCCATAGCCCTGTATCAATCCCCAAACTAATCCCACTGCCACGCTCTCTTCCCATAGTCCTGTATCAATCCCCAAACTGATCCCAATGCCCCGGTCTCTCCCCATAGTCCTGTATCAATCCCCAAACTAATCCCACTGCCCCGCTCTCTCCCATAGTCCTGTATCAATGCCAAACTAAACTCACTGACCCCCTCTTTCCCCATAGTCCTGTATCAATCCCCAAACTAATGCCACTGCCCTGCTCTCTCCCCATAGTCCTGTATCAATCCCAAACTAATCCCACTGCCCCGCTCTCTCCCCATAGTCCTGTATCAATTCCCCAAACTAATCCCACTGACCCGCTCTCTCCCCATAGCCCTGTATCAATCCCCAAACTAATCCCACTGCCCCGCTCTCTTCCCATCGTCCTGTATCAATCCCCAAACTAATCACACTGCCCCGCTCTCTCCCCATAGCCCTGTGTCAATCCCCAAACTATTCCTACTGCCCCACTCGCTACACATAGCCCTGTATCAATCCCAAACTAATCCCACTGCCCCGCTCTCTCCCCACATTCCTGTATCAATCCCCAAACTAATCGCACTGCCCCGCTCTCTCCCCATAGCCCTGCATCAATCCCCAAACTATTCCCACTGCCCCACTGTCTCCACATAGCCCTGTGTCAATCCCAAACTAATCCCACTGCCCCGCTCTCTCCCCATAGTCCTGTATCAATTCCCCAAACTAATCCCACTGACCCGCTCTCTCCCCATAGCCCTGTATCAATCCCCAAACTAATCCCACTGCCCCGCTCTCTTCCCATAGTCCTGTATCAATCCCCAAACTGATCCCAATGCCCCGGTCTCTCCCCATAGTCCTGTATCAATCCCCAAACTAATCCCACTGCCCCGCTCTCTCCCATAGTCCTGTGTCAATCCCGAACTAATCCCACTACCCCGCTCTCTCCCCATAGTCCTGTATCAATCTCCAAACTAATCCCACTGCCCCGCTCTCACCCCATAGTCCTGTATCAATCCCAAACTAATCCCACTGCCTCGCTCTCTCTCCATATACCTGTATCAATCCCGAACTAATCCCACTACCCCGCTATCTCCCCATAATCCTGTATCTGTCCCAAAATAATCCCACTGCCCCACTCTCTCCCCATAGTCCTGTATCAACCCCTAAACTAATCTGACTGCCTCGCTCTCTCCCCATAGTCCGGTATCAATTCCCAAACTAATCCCACTGCCCCACTCTCTCCCCATAGTCCTGTTTCAATCCCCAAACTAATCCCACTGCCCCGCTCTCTCCCCACATTCCTGTGTCAATCCCCAAACTAATACCACTGACCCGCTGTCTCCCCACAGCCTGTATCAATCCCCAAACTAATCCCACTGCCCCGTTCTCTTCCCATAGTCCTGTATCAATCCCAATACTAATCCCACTGCCCCGCTCTCTCCCCATAGTACTGTATCAATCCCAAACTGATCCCACTGCCCCGGTCTCTCCCCATAGTCCTGTATCAATCCCAAACTAATCGCACTGTCCCGCTCTCTCCCCATAGTCCTGTATCAATGCTAAACTAATCTCACTGACCCCCTCTCTCCCCATAGTCCTGTATCAATCCCGAACTAATCCCACTGACCCGCTCTCTCCCCATAGTACTGTATCAATCTCCAAATTAATCCCACTGACCCGCTCTCTCCCCATAGTCCTGTATCAATCCCAAACTAATCCCACTGCCTCGCTCTCGCTCGATAGTCCTGCATCAATCCCAAACTAATCCCACTGCCCCGCTATCTCCCCATAATCCTGTATCTGTCCCAAAATAATCCCACTGCCCCACTCTCTCCCCATAGTCCTGTATCAACCCCCAAACTAATCCCACTGCCTCGCTCTCTCCCCATTGTCCTGTATCAATCCCCAAACTAATCCCACTGCCCCGCTTTCTCCCCATAGTCCTTTATCAATCCCCAAACTGATCCCACTGCCCTGCTCTCTCCCCACAGTCCTGTATCAATCCCCAAACTAATCCCACTGCCCCGCTCTCTCCCCATAGTCCTGTATCAATCCCCAAACTAATCGCACTGCCTGCTCTCTCCCCATAGCCCTGTATCAATCCCCAAACTAATCGCACTGCCCCGCTCTCTCCCCATAGTCCTGTATCAAACCCCAAACTAATCCCACTACCACGCTCGCTCCCCATAGTCCTGTGTCAATCCCCAAACTGATCCCACTGCCCCGCTCTCTCCCCACAGTCCTGTATCAATCACCAAACTAATCCCACTGCCCCGCTCTCTCCCCACAGTCCTGTGTGAATCCCCAAACTAATCCCACTGCCCCGCTCTCTCCCCATAGTCCTGTATCAATCCCCAAACTAATCCCACTGCCCGCTCTCTCCCCATAGCCCTGTATCAATCCCCAAAATAATCGCACTGCCCCGCTCTCTCCCCATAGTCCTGTATCAATCCCCAAACTAAACCCACTGCCTTGCTCTCTCCCCATAGTCCTGTATCAATCCCCAAACTAATCCCACTGGCCCGATCTCTCCCCATTGTCCTGTATCAATGCCAAACTAATCTCACTGACCCCCTCTCTCCCCATAGTCCTGTATCAATCACGAACTAATCCCACTTCCCCGCTCTCTCCCCATAGTCCTGTATCAATCTCCAAACTAATCCCACTGTCCCGCTCTCTCCCCATAGTCCTGTATCAATCTCCAAACTAATCCCACTTCCCCGCTCTCTCCCCATAGTCCTGTACCAGCTCCAAACTAATCCCACTGCCCCGCTCTCTCCCCATAGTCCTGTATCAATCCCAAACTAATCCCACTGCCTCTCTCTCTCTCATTGTCCTGTATCAATCCCAAACTAATCCCACTGCCCCGCTATCTCCCGATAATCCTGTATCTGTCCCAAAATAATCTCACTGCCCCACTCTCTCCCCATCGTCCTGTATCAACCCCCAAACTAATCCCACTGCCTCGCTCTCTCCCCATAGTTCGGTATCAATCCCCAAACTAATCCTACTGCCCCGCTCTCTCCCCATAGTCCTGTATCAATGCCAAACTAATCTCACTGACGCCATCTCTCCCCATAGTTCTGTATCAATTCCAAACTAATCCCACTGCCTCGGTCTCTCTCAATAGTCCTGTATCAATCCGAAACTAATCCCACTGCCCCGCTATCTCCCCATAATCCTGTATCTGTCCCAAAATAATCCCACTGCCCCACTCTCTCCCCATAGACCTGTATCAATCCCCAAACTAATCACACTGCCCCGCTCTCTCCCCATAGTCCTGTATCAATCCCCAAACTAATCCCACTGCCCCGCTCTCTCCCCACAGTCCTGTATCAATCCCCAAACTAATCCCACTGCCCCGCTCTCTCCCCACAGTCCTGTGTCAATCCCCAAACTAATCCCACTGCCCCGCTCTCTCCCCATAGTCCTGTATCAATCCCCAAACTAATCCCACTGCCCGCTCTCTCCCCAGAGCCCTGTATCAATCCCAAACTAATCACACTGCCCCGCTCTCTCCCCATAGTCCTGTATCAATTCCCCAAACTAATCCCACTGACCCGCTCTCTCCCCATAGCCCTGTATCAATCCCCAAACTAATCCCACTGCCCCGCTCTCTTCCCATAGTCCTGTATCAATCCCCAAACTAATCACACTGCCCCGCTCTCTCCCCATAGCCCTGTGTCAATCCCCAAACTATTCCTACTGCCCCACTCGCTACACATAGCCCTGTATCAATCCCAAACTAATCCCACTGCCCCGCTCTCTCCCCACATTCCTGTATCAATCCCCAAACTAATCGCACTGCTCCGCTTTCTCCCCATAGCCCTGCATCAATCCCCAAACTATTCCCACTGCCCCACTGTCTTCACATAGCCCTGTGTCAATCCCAAACTAATCCCACTGCCCCGCTCTCTCCCCATAGTCCTGTATCAATTCCCCAAACTAATCCCACTGACACGCTCTCTCCCCATAGCCCTGTATCAATCTCCAAACTAATCCCACTGCCCCGCTCTCTTCCCATAGTCCTGTATCAATCCCCAAACTGATCCCAATGCCCCGGTCTCTCCCCATAGTCCTGTATCAATCCCCAAACTAATCCCACTGCCCCGCTCTCTCCCATAGTCCTGTTTCAATGCCAAACTAATCTCACTGACCCCCTCTCTCCCCATAGTCCTGTATCAATCCCCAAACTAATGCCACTGCCCTTCTCTCTCCCCATAGTCCTGTATCAATCCCAAACTAATCCCACTGCCCCCCTCTCTCCCCACAGTCCTGTGTCAATCCCGAACTAATCCCACTGCCCCGCTCTCTCCCCATAGTCATGTATCAATCTCCAAACTAATCCCACTGCCCCGCTCTCACCCCATAGTCCTGTATAAATCCCAAACTAATCCCACTGCCTCGCTCTCTCTCCATATACCTGTATCAATCCCGAACTAATCCCTCTGCCCCGCTATCTCCCCATAATCCTGTATCTGTCCCAAAATAATCCCACTGCCCCACTCTCTCCCCATAGTCCTGTATCAACCCCCAAACTAATCTGACTGCCTCGCTCTCTCCCCATAGTCCGGTATCAATTCCCAAACTAATCCCACTGCCCCACTCTCTCCCCATAGTCCTGTATCAATCCCCAAACTAATCCCACTGCCCCGCTCTCTCCCCACATTCCTTTGTCAATCCCCAAACTAATCCCACTGACCCGCTCTCTCCCCACAGCCCTGTATCATCCCCAAACTAATCCCACTGTCCCGTTCTCTTCCCATAGTCCTGTATCAATCCCAAAACTAATCCCACTGCCCCGCTCTCTCCCCATAGTACTGTATCAATCCCAAACTGATCCCACTGCCCCGGTCTCTCACCATAGTCCTGTATCAATCCCAAACTAATCGCACTGCCCCGCTCTCTCCCCATAGTCCTGTATCAATGCTAAACTAATCTCACTGACCCCCTCTCTCCCCATAGTCCTGTATCAATCCCGAACTAATCCCACTGACCCGCTCTCTCCCCATAGTACTGTTTCAATCTCCAAATTAATCCCACTGACCCGCTCTCTCCCCATAGTCCTGTATCAATCCCAAACTAATCCCACTGCCTCGCTCTCGCTCGATAGACCTGCATCAATCCCAAACTAATCCCACTGCCCCGCAATCTCACCATAATCCTGTATCTGTCCCAAAATAATCCCACTGCCCCACTCTCTCCCCATAGTCCTGTATCAACCCCCAAACTAATCCCACTGCCTCGCTCTCTCCCCATAGTCCTGTATCAATCCCCAAACTAATCCCACTGCCCCGCTTTCTCCCCATAGTCCTGTATCAATCCCCAAACTGATCCCACTGCCCTGCTCTCTCCCCACAGTCCTGTATCAATCCCCAAACTAATCCCACTGCCCCGCTCTCTCCCCATAGTCCTGTATCAATCCCCAAACTAATCGCACTGCCCGCTCTCTCCCCATAGCCCTGTATCAATCCCCAAACTAATCGCACTGCCCCGCTCTCTCCCCATAGTCCTGTATCAAACCCCAAACTAATCCCACTACCACGCTCGCTCCCCATAGTCCTATATCAATCCCCAAACTAATCCCACTGCCCCGCTCTCTCCCCACAGTCCTGTATCAATCACCAAACTAATCCCACTGCCCCGCTCTCTCCCCACAGTCCTGTGTGAATCCCCAAACTAATCCCACTGCCCCGCTCTCTCCCCACAGTCCTGTATCAATCACCAAACTAATCCCACTGCCCCGCTCTCTCCCCACAGTCCTGTATCAATCCCCAAACTAATCCCACTACCACGCTCTCTCCCCACAGTCCTGTATCAATCCCCAAACTAATCCCACTGCCTTGCTCTCTCCCCATAGTCCTGTATCAATCCCCATACTAATCCCACTGGCCCGATCTCTCCCCATTGTCCTGTATCAAGGCCAAACTAATCTCACTGACCCCCTCTCTCCCCATAGTCCTGTATCAATCACGAACTAATCCCACTTCCCCGCTCTCTCCCCATAGTCCTGTATCAATCCCAAACTAATCCCACTGCCTCGCTCTCTCTCCATAGTCCTGTATCAATCCAAATCTAATCCCACTGCCCCGCTATCGCCCGATAATCCTGTATCTGTCCCAAAATAATCTCACTGCCCCACTCTCTCCCCATCGTCCTGTATCAACCCCCAAACTAATCCCACTGCCTCGCTCACTCCCCATAGTTCGGTATCAATCCCCAAACTAATCCTACTGCCCCGCTCTCCCCCATAGTCCTGTATCAATTCCAAACTAATCCCACTGCCTCTTTCTCTCTCCATAGTCCTGTATCAATCCCAAACTAATCCCACTGCCCCGCTATCTCCCCATAATCTTGTATCTGTCCCAAAATAATCCCACTGCCCCACTCTCTCCCCATAGACCTGTATCAATCCCCAAACTAATCACACTTCCCCGCTCTCTCCCCATAGTCCTGTATCAATCCCCAAACTAATCCCACTGCCCCGCTCTCTCCCCACAGTCCTGTATCAATCCCCAAACTAATCCCACTGCCCCGCTCTCTCCCCACAGTCCTGTGTCAATCCCCAAACTAATCCCACTGCCCCGCTCTCTCCCCATAGTCCTGTATCAATCCCCAAACTAATCCCACTGCCCGCTCTCTCCCCAGAGCCCTGTATCAATCCCCAAACTAATCGCACTGCCCCGCTCTCTCCCCATAGTCCTGTATCAATCCCCAAACTAATCCCACTACCACGCTCTCTCCCCATAGTCCTGGATCAATCCCCAAACTAATCCCACTGCCTTGCTCTCTCCCCATAGTCCTGTATCAATCCCCAAACTAATCCCACTGCCCCGGTCTCTCCCCATAGTCCTGTATCAATCCCAAACTAATAGCACTGCCCCGCTCTCTCCCCATAGTCCTTTATCAATGCTAAACTAATCTCACTGACCCCCTCTCTCCCCATAGTCCTGTATCAATCCCGAACTAATCCCACTGACCCGCTTTCTCCCCATAGTACTTTATCAATCTCCAAATTAATCCCACTGACCCGCTCTCTCCCCATAGTCCTGTATCAATCCCAAACTAATCCCACTACCACGCTCGCTCCCCATAGTCCTGTATCAATCCTCAAACTAATCCCACTTCCTTGCTCTCTCCCCATAGACCTGTATCAATCCCCAAACTAATCACACTGCCCCGCTCTCTCCCCATAGTCCTGTATCAATCCCCAAACTAATCCCACTGCCCCGCTCTCTCCCCACAGTCCTGTACCAATCACCAAACTAATCCCACTGCCCCGCTCTCTCCCCACAGTCCTGTGTCAATCCCCAAACTCATCCCACTGCCCCGCTCTCTCCCCATAGTGCTGTATCAATCCCCAAACTAATCCCACTACCACGCTCTCTCCCCATAGTCCTGTATCAATCCCCAAACTAATCCCACTGCCTCGCTCTCTCCCCATAGTTCGGTATCAATCCCCAAACTAATCCTACTGCCCCGCTCTCTCCCCATAGTCCTGTACAATGCCAAACTAATCTCACTGACGCCATCTCTCCCCATAGTCCTGTATCAATCCCGAACTAATCCCACTGCCCCGCTCTCTCCCCATAGTCCTGTATCAATCTCCAAACTAATCCCACTGCCCCGCTCTCTCCCCATAGTTCTGTATCAATCCCCAAACTAATCCGACTGCCCCGCTCTCTCCCCACAGACCTGTATCAATCCCCAAACTAATCCCACTGCCCCGCTCTCTCCCCACAGTCCTGTGTCAATCCCCAAACTAATCCCACTGACCCGCTCTCTCCCCACAGCCCTGTATCATCCCCAAACTAATCCCACTGTCCCGTTCTCTTCCCATAGTCCTGTATCAATCCCAAAACTAATCCCACTGCCCCGCTCTCTCCCCATAGTACTGTATCAATCCCAAACTGATCCCACTGCCCCGGTCTCTCACCATAGTCCTGTATCAATCCCAAACTAATCGCACTGCCCCGCTCTCTCCCCATAGTCCTGTATCAATGCTAAACTAATCTCACTGACCCCCTCTCTCCCCATAGTCCTGTATCAATCCCGAACTAATCCCACTGACCCGCTCTCTCCCCATAGTACTGTTTCAATCTCCAAATTAATCCCACTGACCCGCTCTCTCCCCATAGTCCTGTATCAATCCCAAACTAATCCCACTGCCTCGCTCTCGCTCGATAGACCTGCATCAATCCCAAACTAATCCCACTGCCCCGCTATCTCCCCATAATCCTGTATCTGTCCCAAAATAATCCCACTGCCCCACTCTCTCCCCATAGTCCTGTATCAACCCCCAAACTAATGCCACTGCCTCGCTCTCTCCCCATAGTCCTGTATCAATCCCCAAACTAATCCCACTGCCCCGCTTTCTCCCCATAGTCCTGTATCAATCCCCAAACTGATCCCACTGCCCTGCTCTCTCCCCACAGTCCTGTATCAATCCCCAAACTAATCCCACTGCCCCGCTCTCTCCCCATAGTCCTGTATCAATCCCCAAACTAATCGCACTGCCCGCTCTCTCCCCATAGCCCTGTATCAATCCCCAAACTAATCGCACTGCCCCGCTCTCTCCCCATAGTCCTGTATCAAACCCCAAACTAATCCCACTACCACGCTCGCTCCCCATAGTCCTATATCAATCCCCAAACTAATCCCACTGCCCCGCTCTCTCCCCACAGTCCTGTATCAATCACCAAACTAATCCCACTGCCCCGCTCTCTCCCCACAGTCCTGTGTGAATCCCCAAACTAATCCCACTGCCCCGCTCTCTCCCCACAGTCCTGTATCAATCACCAAACTAATCCCACTGCCCCGCTCTCTCCCCACAGTCCTGTATCAATCCCCAAACTAATCCCACTACCACGCTCTCTCCCCACAGTCCTGTATCAATCCCCAAACTAATCCCACTGCCTTGCTCTCTCCCCATAGTCCTGTATCAATCCCCATACTAATCCCACTGGCCCGATCTCTCCCCATTGTCCTGTATCAAGGCCAAACTAATCTCACTGACCCCCTCTCTCCCCATAGTCCTGTATCAATCACGAACTAATCCCACTTCCCCGCTCTCTCCCCATAGTCCTGTATCAATCCCAAACTAATCCCACTGCCTCGCTCTCTCTCCATAGTCCTGTATCAATCCAAATCTAATCCCACTGCCCCGCTATCTCCCGATAATCCTGTATCTGTCCCAAAATAATCTCACTGCCCCACTCTCTCCCCATCGTCCTGTATCAACCCCCAAACTAATCCCACTGCCTCGCTCACTCCCCATAGTTCGGTATCAATCCCCAAACTAATCCTACTGCCCCGCTCTCCCCCATAGTCCTGTATCAATTCCAAACTAATCCCACTGCCTCTTTCTCTCTCCATAGTCCTGTATCAATCCAAAACTAATCCCACTGCCCCGCTATCTCCCCATAATCTTGTATCTGTCCCAAAATAATCCCACTGCCCCACTCTCTCCCCATAGACCTGTATCAATCCCCAAACTAATCACACTTCCCCGCTCTCTCCCCATAGTCCTGTATCAATCCCCAAACTAATCCCACTGCCCCGCTCTCTCCCCACAGTCCTGTATCAATCCCCAAACTAATCCCACTGCCCCGCTCTCTCCCCACAGTCCTGTGTCAATCCCCAAACTAATCCCACTGCCCCGCTCTCTCCCCATAGTCCTGTATCAATCCCCAAACTAATCCCACTGCCCGCTCTCTCCCCAGAGCCCTGTATCAATCCCCAAACTAATCGCACTGCCCCGCTCTCTCCCCATAGTCCTGTATCAATCCCCAAACTAATCCCACTACCACGCTCTCTCCCCATAGTCCTGGATCAATCCCCAAACTAATCCCACTGCCTTGCTCTCTCCCCATAGTCCTGTATCAATCCCCAAACTAATCCCACTGCCCCGGTCTCTCCCCATAGTCCTGTATCAATCCCAAACTAATAGCACTGCCCCGCTCTCTCCCCATAGTCCTTTATCAATGCTAAACTAATCTCACTGACCCCCTCTCTCCCCATAGTCCTGTATCAATCCCGAACTAATCCCACTGACCCGCTTTCTCCCCATAGTACTTTATCAATCTCCAAATTAATCCCACTGACCCGCTCTCTCCCCATAGTCCTGTATCAATCCCAAACTAATCCCACTACCACGCTCGCTCCCCATAGTCCTGTATCAATCCTCAAACTAATCCCACTTCCTTGCTCTCTCCCCATAGACCTGTATCAATCCCCAAACTAATCACACTGCCCCGCTCTCTCCCCATAGTCCTGTATCAATCCCCAAACTAATCCCACTGCCCCGCTCTCTCCCCACAGTCCTGTATCAATCACCAAACTAATCCCACTGCCCCGCTCTCTCCCCACAGTCCTGTGTCAATCCCCAAACTCATCCCACTGCCCCGCTCTCTCCCCATAGTGCTGTATCAATCCCCAAACTAATCCCACTACCACGCTCTCTCCCCATAGTCCTGTATCAATCCCCAAACTAATCCCACTGCCTCGCTCTCTCCCCATAGTTCGGTATCAATCCCCAAACTAATCCTACTGCCCCGCTCTCTCCCCATAGTCCTGTACAATGCCAAACTAATCTCACTGACGCCATCTCTCCCCATAGTCCTGTATCAATCCCGAACTAATCCCACTGCCCCGCTCTCTCCCCATAGTCCTGTATCAATCTCCAAACTAATCCCACTGCCCCGCTCTCTCCCCATAGTTCTGTATCAATCCCCAAACTAATCCGACTGCCCCGCTCTCTCCCCACAGACCTGTATCAATCCCCAAACTAATCCCACTGCCCCGCTCTCTCCCCACAGTCCTGTGTCAATCCCCAAACTAATCCCACTGCCCCGCTCTCTCCCCATAGTCCTGTATCAATCCCCAAACTAATCCCACTGCCCGCTCTCTCCCCATAGTCCTGTATCAATCGCCAAACTAATCCCACTACCACGCTCTCTCCCCATAGTCCTGTATCAATCTCCAACCTAATCCCACTGCCCCGCTCTCACCCCATAGTCCTGTATCAATCCCAAACTAATCCTACTGCCTCGCTCTCTCTCCATAGTCCTGTATCAATCCCAAACTAATCCCACTGCCCCGCTATCTCCCGATAATCCTGTATCTGTCCCAAAATAATCTCACTGCCCCACTCTCTCCCCATCGTCCTGTATCAACCCCCAAACTAATCCCACTGCCTCGCTCTCTCCCCATAGTTCAGTATCAATCCCCAAACTAATCCCACTGCCCCGCTCTCTCCCCAGAGTCCTGTATCAATCCCCAAACTAATCCCACTGCCCCGCTCTCTCCCCACATTCCTGTATCAATCCCCAAACTAATCCCACTGACCCGCTCTCTCCCGATAGCCCTGTATCAATCCCCAAACTAATCCCACTGCGCCGTTCTCTTCCGATAGTCCTGTATCAATCCCCAAACTAATCGCACTGCCCCGCTCTCTCCCCATAGCCCTGCATCAATCCCGAAACTATTCGCACTGCCCCACTGTCTCCACATAGCCCTGTATCAATCCCAAACTAATCCCACTGCCCCGCCCTCTCCCCATAGTCCTGTATCAATCCCAAACCGATCCCACTGCCCCGGTCTGTCCCCATAGTCCTGTATCAATCCCCAAACTAATCCCATTGCCCCGCTCTCTTCCCATAGTCCTGTATCAATCCCCAAACTAATCACACTGCCCCGCTCTCTCCCCATAGCCCTGTGTCAATCCCCAAACTATTCCTACTGCCCCACTCGCTACACATAGCCCTGTATCAATCCCAAACTAATCCCACTGCCCCACTCTCTCCCCACATTCATGTATCAATCCCCAAACTAATCGCACTGCCCCGCGCTCTCCCCATAGCCCTGCATCAATCCCCAAACTATTCCCACTGCCCCACTGTCTCCACATAGCCCTGTATCAATCCCAAACTAATCCCACTGCCCCGCTCTCTCCCCATAGTCCTGTATCAATTCCCCAAACTAATCCCACTGCCCCGCTCTCTTCCCATAGTCCTGTATCAATCCCCAAACTGATCCCAATGCCCCGGTCTCTCCCCATAGTCCTGTATCAATCCCGAACTAATCCCACTGCCCCGCTCTCTCCCCATAGTCCTGTATCAATCTCCAAACTAATCCCACTGCCCCGCTCTCTCCCCATAGTTCTGTATCAATCCCCAAACTAATCCGACTGCCCCGCTCTCTCCCCACAGACCTGTATCAATCCCCAAACTAATCCCACTGCCCCGCTCTCTCCCCACAGTCCTGTGTCAATCCCCAAACTAATCCCACTGCCCCGCTCTCTCCCCATAGTCCTGTATCAATCCCCAAACTAATCCCACTGCCCGCTCTCTCCCCATAGTCCTGTATCAATCGCCAAACTAATCCCACTACCACGCTCTCTCCCCATAGTCCTGTATCAATCTCCAACCTAATCCCACTGCCCCGCTCTCACCCCATAGTCCTGTATCAATCCCAAACTAATCCTACTGCCTCGCTCTCTCTCCATAGTCCTGTATCAATCCCAAACTAATCCCACTGCCCTGCTATCTCCCGATAATCCTGTATCTGTCCCAAAATAATCTCACTGCCCCACTCTCTCCCCATCGTCCTGTATCAACCCCCAAACTAATCCCACTGCCTCGCTCTCTCCCCATAGTTCAGTATCAATCCCCAAACTAATCCCACTGCCCCGCTCTCTCCCCAGAGTCCTGTATCAATCCCCAAACTAATCCCACTGCCCCGCTCTCTCCCCACATTCCTGTATCAATCCCCAAACTAATCCCACTGACCCGCTCTCTCCCGATAGCCCTGTATCAATCCCCAAACTAATCCCACTGCGCCGTTCTCTTCCGATAGTCCTGTATCAATCCCCAAACTAATCGCACTGCCCCGCTCTCTCCCCATAGCCCTGCATCAATCCCGAAACTATTCGCACTGCCCCACTGTCTCCACATAGCCCTGTATCAATCCCAAACTAATCCCACTGCCCCGCCCTCTCCCCATAGTCCTGTATCAATCCCAAACCGATCCCACTGCCCCGGTCTGTCCCCATAGTCCTGTATCAATCCCCAAACTAATCCCACTGCCCCGCTCTCTTCCCATAGTCCTGTATCAATCCCCAAACTAATCACACTGCCCCGCTCTCTCCCCATAGCCCTGTGTCAATCCCCAAACTATTCCTACTGCCCCACTCGCTACACATAGCCCTGTATCAATCCCAAACTAATCCCACTGCCCCACTCTCTCCCCACATTCATGTATCAATCCCCAAACTAATCGCACTGCCCCGCGCTCTCCCCATAGCCCTGCATCAATCCCCAAACTATTCCCACTGCCCCACTGTCTCCACATAGCCCTGTATCAATCCCAAACTAATCCCACTGCCCCGCTCTCTCCCCATAGTCCTGTATCAATTCCCCAAACTAATCCCACTGCCCCGCTCTCTTCCCATAGTCCTGTATCAATCCCCAAACTGATCCTAATGCCCCGGTCTCTCCCCATAGTCCTGTATCAATCCCGAACTAATCCCACTGCCCCGCTCTCTCCCCATAGTCCTGTATCAATCTCCAAACTAATCCCACTGCCCCGCTCTCTCCCCATAGTTCTGTATCAATCCCCAAACTAATCCGACTGCCCCGCTCTCTCCCCACAGACCTGTATCAATCCCCAAACTAATCCCACTGCCCCGCTCTCTCCCCACAGTCCTGTGTCAATCCCCAAACTAATCCCACTGCCCCGCTCTCTCCCCATAGTCCTGTATCAATCCCCAAACTAATCCCACTGCCCGCTCTCTCCCCATAGTCCTGTATCAATCGCCAAACTAATCCCACTACCACGCTCTCTCCCCATAGTCCTGTATCAATCTCCAACCTAATCCCACTGCCCCGCTCTCACCCCATAGTCCTGTATCAATCCCAAACTAATCCTACTGCCTCGCTCTCTCTCCATAGTCCTGTATCAATCCCAAACTAATCCCACTGCCCCGCTATCTCCCGATAATCCTGTATCTGTCCCAAAATAATCTCACTGCCCCACTCTCTCCCCATCGTCCTGTATCAACCCCCAAACTAATCCCACTGCCTCGCTCTCTCCCCATAGTTCAGTATCAATCCCCAAACTAATCCCACTGCCCCGCTCTCTCCCCAGAGTCCTGTATCAATCCCCAAACTAATCCCACTGCCCCGCTCTCTCCCCACATTCCTGTATCAATCCCCAAACTAATCCCACTGACCCGCTCTCTCCCGATAGCCCTGTATCAATCCCCAAACTAATCCCACTGCGCCGTTCTCTTCCGATAGTCCTGTATCAATCCCCAAACTAATCGCACTGCCCCGCTCTCTCCCCATAGCCCTGCATCAATCCCGAAACTATTCGCACTGCCCCACTGTCTCCACATAGCCCTGTATCAATCCCAAACTAATCCCACTGCCCCGCCCTCTCCCCATAGTCCTGTATCAATCCCAAACCGATCCCACTGCCCCGGTCTGTCCCCATAGTCCTGTATCAATCCCCAAACTAATCCCACTGCCCCGCTCTCTTCCCATAGTCCTGTATCAATCCCCAAACTAATCACACTGCCCCGCTCTCTCCCCATAGCCCTGTGTCAATCCCCAAACTATTCCTACTGCCCCACTCGCTACACATAGCCCTGTATCAATCCCAAACTAATCCCACTGCCCCACTCTCTCCCCACATTCATGTATCAATCCCCAAACTAATCGCACTGCCCCGCGCTCTCCCCATAGCCCTGCATCAATCCCCAAACTATTCCCACTGCCCCACTGTCTCCACATAGCCCTGTATCAATCCCAAACTAATCCCACTGCCCCGCTCTCTCCCCATAGTCCTGTATCAATTCCCCAAACTAATCCCACTGCCCCGCTCTCTTCCCATAGTCCTGTATCAATCCCCAAACTGATCCCAATGCCCCGGTCTCTCCCCATAGTCCTGTATCAATTCCCCAAACTAATCCCACTGCCCCGCTCTCTTCCCATAGTCCTGTATCAATCCCCAAACTGATCCCAATGCCCCGGTCTCTCCCCATAGTCCTGTATCAATCCCAAACTAATCCCACTGCCCCGCTATCTCCCGATAATCCTGTATCTGTCCCAAAATAATCTCACTGCCCCACTCTCTCCCCATCGTCCTGTATCAACCCCCAAACTAATCCCACTGCCTCGCTCTCTCCCCATAGTTCAGTATCAATCCCCAAACTAATCCCACTGCCCCGCTCTCTCCCCAGAGTCCTGTATCAATCCCCAAACTAATCCCACTGCCCCGCTCTCTCCCCACATTCCTGTATCAATCCCCAAACTAATCCCACTGACCCGCTCTCTCCCGATAGCCCTGTATCAATCCCCAAACTAATCCCACTGCGCCGTTCTCTTCCGATAGTCCTGTATCAATCCCCAAACTAATCACACTGCCCCGCTCTCTCCCCATAGCCCTGCATCAATCCCGAAACTATTCGCACTGCCCCACTGTCTCCACATAGCCCTGTATCAATCCCAAACTAATCCCACTGCCCCGCCCTCTCCCCATAGTCCTGTATCAATCCCAAACCGATCCCACTGCCCCGGTCTGTCCCCATAGTCCTGTATCAATCCCCAAACTAATCCCACTGCCCCGCTCTCTTCCCATAGTCCTGTATCAATCCCCAAACTAATCACACTGCCCCGCTCTCTCCCCATAGCCCTGTGTCAATCCCCAAACTATTCCTACTGCCCCACTCGCTACACATAGCCCTGTATCAATCCCAAACTAATCCCACTGCCCCACTCTCTCCCCACATTCATGTATCAATCCCCAAACTAATCGCACTGCCCCGCGCTCTCCCCATAGCCCTGCATCAATCCCCAAACTATTCCCACTGCCCCACTGTCTCCACATAGCCCTGTATCAATCCCAAACTAATCCCACTGCCCCGCTCTCTCCCCATAGTCCTGTATCAATTCCCCAAACTAATCCCACTGCCCCGCTCTCTTCCCATAGTCCTGTATCAATCCCCAAACTGATCCCAATGCCCCGGTCTCTCCCCATAGTCCTGTATCAATTCCCCAAACTAATCCCACTGCCCCGCTCTCTTCCCATAGTCCTGTATCAATCCCCAAACTGATCCCAATGCCCCGGTCTCTCCCCATAGTCCTGTATCAATCCCCAAACTAATCCCACTGCCCCGCTCTCTCGCCATAGTCCTGTATCAATGCCAAACTAATCCCACTGACCCCCTCTCTCCCCATAGTCCTGTATCAATCCCCAACCTAATGCCACTGCCCTGCTCTCTCCCCATAGTCCTGTATCAATCCCCAAACTAATCCCACTGCCCCGCTCTCTCCCCATAGCCCTGTGTCAATCCCCAAACTATTCCTACTGCCCCACTCGCTACACATAGCCCTGTATCAATCCCAAACTAATCCCACTGCCCCGCTCTCTCCCCATAGTCCTGTATCAATTCCCCAAACTAATCCCACTGACCCGCTCTCTCCCCATAGCACTGTATCTATCAATACAAACTAATCCCACTGCCTCGCTCTCTTCCCATCGTCCTATAATAATCCCCAAACTAATCCCATGGCCCGCTCTCTCCCCATAGTCCTGTATCAATCCCAAACCGATCCCACTGCCCCGGTCTGTCCCCATAGTCCTGTATCAATCCCCAAACTAATCGCACTGCCCCGCTCTCTCCCCATAGTCCTTCATCAATGCCAAACTAATCTCACTGACCCCCTCTCTCCCCAGAGTCCTGTATCAACCCACAAACTAATCTGACTGCGTTGCTCTCTCCCCATAGTCCGGTATCAATCCCCAAACTAATCCCACTGCCCCGCTCTCTCCCCATAGTCCTGTATCAATCCCCAAACTAATCCCACTGCCCCGCTCTCTCCCCACATTCCTGTATCAATCCCCAAACAAATCCCACTGACCCGCTCTCTCCCCACAGCCCTGTATCAATCCCCAAACTAATCCCACTGTCCCGTTCTCTTCCCATAGTCCTGTATCAATCCCCAAACTAATCCCACTGCCACGCTCTCCCCATAGTACTGTATCAATCCCAAACTGATCCCACTGCCCCGGTCTCTCCCCATAGTCCTGTATCAATCCCAAACTAATCGCACTGCCCCGCTCTCTCCCCATCGTCCTGTATCAATGCTAAACTAATCTCACTGACCCCCCTCTCCCCATAGTCCTGTATCAATCCCGAACTAATCCCACTGACCCGCTCTTTCCCCATAGTACTGTATCAATCTCCATATTAATCCCACTGACCCGCTCTCTCTCCATAGTCCTCTATCAATCCCATAATAATCCCACTGCCTCGCTCTCGCTCGATAGTCCTGTATCAATCCCAAACTAATCCCACTGCCCCGCAATCTCCCCATAATCCTGTATCTGTCCCAAAATAATCCCACTGCCCCAATCTCTCCCCATAGTCCTGTATCAACCCCCAAACTAATCCCACTGCCTCGCTCTCTCCCCATAGTCCTGTATCAATCCCCAAACTAATCCCACTGCCCCGCTTTCTCCCCATAGTCCTGTATCAATCCCCAAACTGATCCCACTGCCCCGCTCTCTCCCCACAGTCCTGTATCAATCCCCAAACTAATCGCACTGCCCCGCTCTCTCCCCATAGTCCTGTATCAATCCCCAAACTAATCCCACTGCCCCGCTCTCTCCCCACAGTCCTGTATCAATCACCAAACTAATCCCACTGCCCCGCTCTCTCCCCACATTCCTGTGTCAATCCCCAAACTAATCCCACTGCCCCGCTCTCTCCCCATAGTCCTGTATCAACCCCCAAACTAATCCCACTGCCCCGCTCTCTCCCCATAGCCCTGTATCAATCCCCAAACTAATCGCACTGCCCGGCTCTCTCCCCATAGTCCTGTATCAATCCCCAAACTAATCCCACTACCACGCTCTCTCCCCATAGTCCTGTATCAATCCCCAAACTAATCCCACTGCCTTGCTCTCTCCCCATAGTCCTGTATCAATACCCAAACTAATCCCACTGTCCGGATCTCTCCCCATTGTCCTGTATCAATGCTAAACTAAACTTACTGACCCCCTCTCTCCCCATAGTCCTGTATCAATCTCCAACCAAATCCCACTGCCTCGCTCTCTCTCCATAGTCCTGTATCAATCCCAAACTAATCCCACTGCCCCGCTATCTCCCGATAATCCTGTATCTGTCCCAAAATAATCTCAATGCCCCACTCTCTCCCCATCGTCCTGTATCAACCCCCAAACTAATCCCACTGCTTCGCTTTCTCCCCATAGTTCGTTATCAATCCCCAAACTAATCCCACTGCCCCGCTCTCTCCCCAGAATCCTGTATCAATCCCCAAACTAATCCCACTGTCCCGCTCTCTCCCCACATTCCTGTATCAATCCCCAAACTAATCCCACTGTCCCGCTCTCTCCCGATAGCCCTGTATCAATCCCCAAACTAATCCCACTGCGCCGTTCTCTTCCTATAGTCCTGTATCAATCCCCAAACTAATCCCACTGTCCCGCTCTCTCCCCATAGTACTGTATCAATCCCAAACTGATCCCACTGCCCCGGTCTCTCCCCTTGGTCCTGTATCAATCCCCAAACTAATCGCACTGCCCCGCTCTCTCCCCATAGCCCTGCATCAATCCCCAAACTATTCCCACTGCCCCACTGTCTCCACATAGCCTTGTATCAATCCCAAACTAATCCCACTGCCCCGCTCTCTCCCCATAGTCCTGTATCAATTCCCCAAACTAATCCCACTGACCCGCTCTCTACCCATAGCCCTGTATCAATCCCCAAACTAATCCCACTGCCCCGCTCTCTCCCCATATTCCTGTATCAATCCCAAACTAATCTCACTAACCCCCTCTCTCCCCATAGTCCTGTATCAATCCCCAAACTAATGCCACTGCCCTGCTCTCTCCCCACAGTCCTGTATCAATCCCCAAACTAATCCCACTGCCCCGCTCTCTCCCCATCGCCCTGTGTCAATCCCCAAACTATTCCTACTGCCCCACTCGCTAGACATAGCCCTGTATCAATCCCAAACTAATCCCACTGCCCCGCTCTCTCCCCATAGTCCTGTATCAAGTCCCCAAACTAATCCCACTGACCCGCTCTCTCCCCATAGCACTGTATCTATCAATACAAACTAATCCCAATGCCTCGCTCTCTTCCCATACTCCTATAATAATCCCCAAACTAATCCCACTGCCCCGCTCTCTCCCCATAGTCCTGTATCAATCCCAAACCGATCCCACTGCCCCGGTCTGTCCCCATAGTCCTGTATCAATCCCCAAACTAATCGCACTGCCCCGCTCTCTCCCCATAGTCCTGTATCAATGCCAAACTAATCTCACTGACCCCCTCTCTCCCCATAGTCCTGTGTCAATCCCGAACTAATCCCAATGCCCCGCTCTCTCCCCATAGTCCTGTATCAATCTCCAAACTAATCCCACTGCCCCGCTCTCACCCCATAGTCCTGTATCAATCCCAAACTAATCGCACTGCCTCGCTCTCTCTCCATAGTCCTGTATCAATCCCAAACTAATCCCACTGCCCCGCTCTCTCCCAACATTCCTGTTTAAATCCCCAAACTAATCCTACTGCCCCGCTCTCTCCCCAGAGTCCTGTATCAATGCCAAACTAATCTCACTGACGCCATCTCTCCCCATAGTCCTGTATCAATCCCGAACTAATCCCACTGCCCCGCTCTCTCCCCATAGTCCTGTATCAATCTCCAAACTAATCCCACTGCCCCGCTCTCTCCCCATAGTTCTGTATCAATCCCAAACTAATCCCACTGCCTCGGTCTCTCTCCATAGTCCTGTATCAATCCCAAACTAATCCCACTGCCCCGCTATCTCCCCATAATCCTGTATCTGTCCCAAAATAATCCCACTGCCCCACTCTCTCCCCATAGACCTGTATCAATCCCCAAACTAATCACACTGCCCCGCTCTCTCCCCATAGTCCTGTATCAATCCCCAAACTAATCCCACTGCCCCGCTCTCTCCCAACAGTCCTGTATCAATCCCCAAACTAATCCCACTGCCCCGCTCTCTCCCCACATTCCTGTATCAATCCCCAAACTAATCCCACTGACCCGCTCTCTCCCGATAGCCCTGTATCAATCCCCAAACTAATCCCACTGCGCCGTTCTCTTCCTATAGCCCTGCATCAATCCCTAAACTATTCCCACTGCCCCACTGTCTCCACATAGCCCTGTATCAATCCCAAAACTAATCCCACTGCCCCGCTCTCTCCCCATAGTACTGTATCAATCCCAAACTGATCCCACTGCCCCGGTCTCTCACCATAGTCCTGTATCAATCCCAAACTAATCGCACTGCCCCGCTCTCTCCCCATAGTCCTGTATCAATGCTAAACTAATCTCACTGACCCCCCTCTCTCCCCATAGTCCTGTATCAATCCCGAACTAATCCCACTGACCCGCTCTCTCCCCATAGTACTGTATCAATCTCCAAATTAATCCCACTGACCCGCTCTCTCCCCTTAGTCCTGTATCAATCCCAAACTAATCCCACTGCGTCGCTCTCGCTCGATAGTCCTGCATCAATCCCAAACTAATCCCACTGCCCCGCTATCTCCCCATAATCCTGTATCTGTCCCAAAATAATCCCACTGCCCCACTCTCTCCCCATAGTCCTGTATCAACCCCCAAACTAATCCCACTGCCTCGCTCTCTCCCCATAGTCATGTATCAATCCCCAAACTAATCCCACTGCCCCTCTTTATCCCCATAGTCCTGTACCAATCCCCAAACTGATCCCACTGCCCTGCTCTCTCCCCACAGTCCTGTATCAATCCCCAAACTAATCCCACTGCCCCGCTCTCTCCCAATAGTCCTGTATCAATCCCCAAACTAATCGCACTGCCCGCTCTCTCCCCATAGCCCTGTGTCAATCCCCAAACTAATCGCACTGCCCCGCTCTCTCCCCATAGTCCTGTATCAAACCCCAAACTAATCCCACTACCACGCTCGCTCCCCATAGTCCTGTATCAATCCCCAAACTAATCCCACTGCCCCGCTCTCTCCCCACAGTCCTGTATCAATCACCAAACTAATCCCACTGCCCCGCTCTCTCCCCACAGTCCTGTGTGAATCCCCAAACTAATCCCACTGCCCCGCTCTCTCCCCACAGTCCTGTATCAATCCCAAAACTAATCCCACTGCCCCGCTCTCTCCCCACAGTCCTGTATCAATCACCAAACTAATCCCACTGCCTTGCTCTCTCCCCATAGTCCTGTATCAATCCCCAAACTAATCCCACTGGCCCGATCTCTCCCCATTGTCCTGTATCAAGGCGAAACTAATCTCACTGACCCCCTCTCTCCACATAGTCCTGTATTAATCACGAACTAATCCCACTTCCCTGCTCTCTCCCTATAGTCCTGTATCAATCTCCAACCTAATCCCACTGCCCCGCTCTCTCCCCATAGTCCTGTATCAATGCCAAACTAATCTCACTGACGCCATCTCTCCCCATAGTCCTGTATCAATTCCAAACTAATCCCACTGCCTCGGTCTCTCTCCATAGTCCTGTATCAATCCCAAACTAATCCCACTGCCCCGCTATCTCCCCATAATCCTGTATCTGTCCCAAAATAATCCCACTGCCCCACTCTCTCCCCATAGACCTGTATCAATCCCCAAACTAATCACACTGCCCCGCTCTCTCCCCATAGTCCTGTATCAATCCCCAAACTAATCCCACTGCCCCGCTCTCTCCCCACAGTCCTGTATCAATCCCCAAACTAATCCCACTGCCCCGCTCTCTCCCCACAGTCCTGTGTCAATCCCCAAACTAATCCCACTGCCCCGCTCTCTCCCCACAGTCCTGTATCAATCCCCAAACTAATCCCACTGCCCGCTCTCTCCCCAGAGTCCTGTTTCAATCCCCAAACTAATCGCACTGCCCCGCTCTCTCCCCATAGTCCTGTATCAATCCCCAAACTAATCCCACTACCACGCTCTCTCCCCATAGTCCTGTATCAATCCCCAAACTAATCCCACTGCCTTGCTCTCTCCCCATAGTCCTGTATCAATCCCCAAACTAATCCCACTGCCCCGCTCTCTCCCCATAGTCCTTTATCAATGCTAAACTAATCTCACTGACCCCCTCTCTCCTCATAGTCCTGTATCAATCCCGAACTAATCCCACTGACCCGCTTTCTCCCCATAGTACTTTATCAATCTCCAAATTAATCCCACTGACCCGCTCTCTCCCCATAGTCCTGTATCAATCCCAAACTAATCCCACTGCCTCGCTCTCGCTCGATAGTCCTGTGTCAATCCCAAACTAATCCCACTGTCCGCTCTCTCCCCATAGTCCTGTATCAATCCCCAAACTAATCCCACTACCACGCTCGCTCCCCATAGTCCTGTATCATTCCTCAAACTAATCCCACTGCCTTGCTCTCTCCCGATAGACCTGTATCAATCCCCAAACTAATCACACTGCCCCGCTCTCTCCCCATAGTCCTGTATCAATCCCCAAACTAATCCCACTGCCCCGCTCTCTCCCCACAGTCCTGTATCAATCACCAAACTAATCCCACTGCCCCGCTCTCTCCCCACAGTCCTGTGTCAATCCCCAAACTAATCCCACTGCCCCGCTCTCTCCCCATAGTGCTGTATCAATCCCCAAACTAATCCCACTACCACGCTCTCTCCCCATAGTCCTGTATCAATCCACAAACTAATCCCACTGCCTCGCTCTCTCCCCATAGTTCGGTATCAATCCCCAAACTAATCCTACTGCCCCGCTCTCTCCCCATAGTCCTGTATCAATGACAAACTAATCTCACTGACGCCATCTCTCCCCATAGTCCTGTATCAATCCCGAACTAATCCCACTGCCCCGCTCTCTCCCCATAGTCCTGTATCAATCTCCAAACTAATCCCACTGCCCCGCTGTCTCCCCATAGTTCTGTATCAATTCCAAACTTATCCCACTGCCTCGGTCTCTCTCCATGGTCCTGTATCAATCCCAAACTAATCCCACTGCCCCGCTATCTGCCCATAATCCTGTATCTGTCCCAAAATAATCCCACTGCCCCACTCTCTCCCCATAGTCCTGTATCAATGCCAAACTAATCTCACTGACGCCATCTCTCCCCATAGTCCTGTATCAATTCCAAACTAATCCCACTGCCTCGGTCTCTCTCCATAGTCCTGTATCAATCCCAAACTAATCCCACTGCCCCGCTATCTCCCCATAATCCTGTATCTGTCCCAAAATAATCCCACTGCCCCACTCTCTCCCCATAGACCTGTATCAATCCCCAAACTAATCACACTGCCCCGCTCTCTCCCCATAGTCCTGTATCAATCCCCAAACTAATCCCACTGCCCCGCTCTCTCCCCACAGTCCTGTATCAATCCCCAAACTAATCCCACTGCCCCGCTCTCTCCCCACAGTCCTGTGTCAATCCCCAAACTAATCCCACTGCCCCGCTCTCTCCCCACAGTCCTGTATCAATCCCCAAACTAATCCCACTGCCCGCTCTCTCCCCAGAGCCCTGTTTCAATCCCCAAACTAATCGCACTGCCCCGCTCTCTCCCCATAGTCCTGTATCAATCCCCAAACTAATCCCACTACCACGCTCTCTCCCCATAGTCCTGTATCAATCCCCAAACTAATCCCACTGCCTTGCTCTCTCCCCATAGTCCTGTATCAATCCCCAAACTAATCCCACTGCCCCGCTCTCTCCCCATAGTCCTTTATCAATGCTAAACTAATCTCACTGACCCCCTCTCTCCCCATAGTCCTGTATCAATCCCGAACTAATCCCACTGACCCGCTTTCTCCCCATAGTACTTTATCAATCTCCAAATTAATCCCACTGACCCGCTCTCTCCCCATATTCCTGTATCAATCCCAAACTAATCCCACTGCCTCGCTCTCGCTCGATAGTCCTGTGTCAATCCCAAACTAATCCCACTGTCCGCTCTCTCCCCATAGTCCTGTATCAATCCCCAAACTAATCCCACTACCACGCTCGCTCCCCATAGTCCTGTATCAATCCTCAAACTAATCCCACTGCCTTGCTCTCTCCCGATAGACCTGTATCAATCCCCAAACTAATCACACTGCCCCGCTCTCTCCCCATAGTCCTGTATCAATCCCCAAACTAATCCCACTGCCCCGCTCTCTCCCCACAGTCCTGTATCAATCACCAAACTAATCCCACTGCCCCGCTCTCTCCCCACAGTCCTGTGTCAATCCCCAAACTAATCCCACTGCCCCGCTCTCTCCCCATAGTGCTGTATCAATCCCCAAACTAATCCCACTACCACGCTCTCTCCCCATAGTCCTGTATCAATCCACAAACTAATCCCACTGCCTCGCTCTCTCCCCATAGTTCGGTATCAATCCCCAAACTAATCCTACTGCCCCGCTCTCTCCCCATAGTCCTGTATCAATGACAAACTAATCTCACTGACGCCATCTCTCCCCATAGTCCTGTATCAATCACGAACTAATCCCACTGCCCCGCTCTCTCCCCATAGTCCTGTATCAATCTCCAAACTAATCCCACTGCCCCGCTCTCTCCCCATAGTTCTGTATCAATTCCAAACTTATCCCACTGCCTCGGTCTCTCTCCATGGTCCTGTATCAATCCCAAACTAATCCCACTGCCCCGCTATCTCCCCATAATCCTGTATATGTCCCAAAATAATCCCACTGCCCCACTCTCTCCCCATAGACCTGTATCAATCCCCAAACTAATCACACTGCCCCGCTCTCTCCCCATAGTCCTGTATCAATCCCCAAACTAATCCCACTGCCCCGCTCTCTCCCCACAGTCCTGTGTCAATCCCCAAACTAATCCCACTGCCCCGCTCTCTCCCCATAGTCCTGTATCAATCCCCAAACTAATCCCACTGCCCGCTCTCTCCCCATAGTCCTGTATCAATCCCCAAACTAATCCCACTACCACGCTCTCTCCCCATAGTCCTGTATCAATAACCAATCTAATCCCACTGCCTTGCTCTCTCCCCATAGTCCTGTATCAAACCGCAAACTAATCCCACTGCCCCGATCTCTCCCCATTGTCCTGTATCAATGCCAAACTAATCTCACTGACCCCCTCTCTCCCCACAGTCCTGTATCAATCCCGAACTAATCCCACTGCACCGCTCTCTCCCCATAGTCCTGTATCAATCCCCAAACTAATCCCACTGCCCGCTCTCTCCCCATAGCCCTGTATCAATCCCCAAACTAATCGCACTGCCCCGCTCTCTCCCCATAGTCCTGTATCAATCCCCAAACTAATACCACTACCACGCTCTCTCCCCATAGTCCTGTATCAATCTCCAACCTAATCCCACTGCCCCGCTCTCACCCCATAGTCCTGTATCAATCCCAAACTAATCCCACTGCCTCTCTCTCTCTCCATAGTCCTGCATCAATCCCAAACTAATCCCACTGCCCCGCTATCTCCCGATAATCCTGTATCTGTCCCAAAATAATCTCACTGCCCCACTCTCTCCCCATCGTCCTGTATCAACACCCAAACTAATCCCACTGCCTCGCTCTCTCCCCATAGTTCGGTATCAATCCCCAAACTAATCCCACTGCCCCGCTCTCTCCCCAGAGTCCTGTATCAATCCCCAAACTAATCCCACTGCCCCGCGCTCTCCCCACATTCCTGTATCAATCCCCAAACTAATCCCACTGACCCGCTCTCTCCCGATAGCCCTGTATCAATCCCCAAACTAATCCCACTGCGCCGTTCTCTACCTATCGTCCTGTATCAATACCCAAACTAATCCCACTGCCCCGCTCTCTCCCCATAGTACTGTATCAATCCCAAACTTATCCCACTGCCCCGGTTTCTCCCCATAGTCCTGTATCAATCCCCAAACTAATCGCACTGCCCCGCTCTCTCCCCATAGCCCTGCATCAATCCAGAAACTATTCCCAATGCCCCACTGTCTCCACATAGCCCTGTATCAATCCCAAACTAATCCCACTGCCCCGCTCTCTCCCCATATTCCTGTATCAATTCCCCAAACTAATCCCACTGACCTGCTCTCTCCCCATAGCCCTGTATCAATCCCCAAACTAATCCCACTGCCCCGCTCTCTTCCCATAGTCCTGTATCAATCCCCAAACTAATCACACTGCCCCGCTCTCTCCCCATAGCCCTGTGTCAATCCCCAAACTATTCCTACTGCCCCACTCGCTACACATAGCCCTGTATCAATCCCAAACTAATCCCACTGCCCCACTCTCTCCCCACATTCCTGTATCAATCCCCAAACTAATCGCACTGCGCCGCTCTCTCCCCATAGCCCTGCATCAATCCCCAAACTATTCGCACTGCCCCACTGTCTCCACATAGCCCTGTATCAATCCCAAACTAATCCCACTGCCCCGCTCTCTCCCCATAGTCCTGTATCAATTCCCCAAACTAATCCCACTGCCCCGCTCTCTTCTCATAGTCCTGTATCAATCCCCAAACTGATCCCAATGCCCCGGTCTCTCCCCACAGTCCTGTATCAATTCCCCAAACTAATCCCACTGCCCCGCTCTCTTCCCATAGTCCTGTATCAATCCCCAAACTGATCCCAATGCCCCGGTCTCTCCCCATAGTCCTGTATCAATCCCCAAACTATTCCCACTGCCTCGCTCTCTCCCCATAGTTCGGTATCAATCCCCAAACTAATCCTACTGCCCCGCTCTCTCCCCATAGTCCTGTATCAATGACAAACTAATCTCACTGACGCCATCTCTCCCCATAGTCCTGTATCAATCCCGAACTAATCCCACTGCCCCGCTCTCTCCCCATAGTCCTGTATCAATCTCCAAACTAATCCCACTGCCCCGCTCTCTCCCCATAGTTCTGTATCAATTCCAAACTTATCCCACTGCCTCGGTCTCTCTCCATGGTCCTGTATCAATCCCAAACTAATCCCACTGCCCCGCTATCTCCCCATAATCCTGTATCTGTCCCAAAATAATCCCACTGCCCCACTCTCTCCCCATAGACCTGTATCAATCCCCAAACTAATCACACTGCCCCGCTCTCTCCCCATAGTCCTGTATCAATCCCCAAACTAATCCCACTGCCCCGCTCTCTCCCCACAGTCCTGTGTCAATCCCCAAACTAATCCCACTGCCCCGCTCTCTCCCCATAGTCCTGTATCAATCCCCAAACTAATCCCACTGCCCGCTCTCTCCCCATAGTCCTGTATCAATCCCCAAACTAATCCCACTACCACGCTCTCTCCCCATAGTCCTGTATCAATCCCCAATCTAATCCCACTGCCTTGCTCTCTCCCCATAGTCCTGTATCAAACCGCAAACTAATCCCACTGCCCCGATCTCTCCCCATTGTCCTGTATCAATGCCAAACTAATCTCACTGACCCCCTCTCTCCCCACAGTCCTGTATCAATCCCGAACTAATCCCACTGCACCGCTCTCTCCCCATAGTCCTGTATCAATCCCCAAACTAATCCCACTGCCCGCTCTCTCCCCATAGCCCTGTATCAATCCCCAAACTAATCGCACTGCCCCGCTCTCTCCCCATAGTCCTGTATCAATCCCCAAACTAATACCACTACCACGCTCTCTCCCCATAGTCCTGTATCAATCTCCAACCTAAGCCCACTGCCCCGCTCTCACCCCATAGTCCTGTATCAATCCCAAACTAATCCCACTGCCTCTCTCTCTCTCCATAGTCCTGCATCAATCCCAAACTAATCCCACTGCCCCGCTATCTCCCGATAATCCTGTATCTGTCCCAAAATAATCTCACTGCCCCACTCTCTCCCCATCGTCCTGTATCAACCCCCAAACTAATCCCACTGCCTCGCTCTCTCCCCATAGTTCGGTATCAATCCCCAAACTAATCCCACTGCCCCGCTCTCTCCCCAGAGTCCTGTATCAATCCCCAAACTAATCCCACTGCCCCGCGCTCTCCCCACATTCCTGTATCAATCCCCAAACTAATCCCACTGACCCGCTCTCTCCCGATAGCCCTGTATCAATCCCCAAACTAATCCCACTGCCCCGCTCTCTTCCCATAGTCCTGTATCAATCCCCAAACTGATCCCAATGCCCCGGTCTCTCCCCATAGTCCTGTATCAATCCCCAAACTATTCCCACTGCCCCGCTCTCTCCCCATAGTCCTGTATCAATGCCAAACTAATCTCACTGACCCCCTCTCTCCCCATAGTCCTGTATCAATCCCCAAACTAATGCCACTGCCCTGCTCACTCCCCATAGTCCTGTATCAATCCCCAAACTAATCCCACTGCCCCGCACTCTCCCCATAGCCCTGTGTCAATCCCCAAACTATTCCTACTGCCCCACTCGCTACACATAGCCCTGTATCAATCCCAAACTAATCCCACTGCCCCGCTCTCTCCCCATAGTCCTGTATCAATTCCCCAAACTAATCCCACTGACCCGCTCTCTCCCCATAGCACTGTATCTATCAATACAAACTAATCCCACTGCCTCGCTCTCTTCCCATAGTCCTATAATAATCCCCAAACTAATCCCACTGCCCCGCTCTCTCCCCATAGTCCTATATCAATCCCAAACTAATCTCACTGACCCCCTCTCTCCCCATAGTCCTGTGTCAATCCCGAACTAATCCCACTGCCCCGCTCTCTCCCCATAGTCCTGTATCAATCTCCAAACTAATCCCACTGCCCCGCTCTCACCCCATAGTCCTGTATCAATCCCAAACTAATCCCACTGCCCCGCTATCTCTCCATAATCCTGTATCTGTCGCAAAATAATCCCACTGCCCCACTCTCTCCCCAGAGTCCTGTATCAACCCACAAACAAATCTGACTGCCTCGCTCTCTCCCCATAGTCCAGTATCAATCCCCAAACTAATCGCACTGCCCTCCTCTCTCCCCATCGTCCTCTATCAATGCTAAACTAATCTCACTGACCCCCTCCCTCCCCATAGTCCTGTATCAATCCCGAACTAATCCCACTGACCCGCTCTCTCCCCATAGTACTGTATCAATCTCCATATTAATCCCACTGACCCGCTCTCTCTCCATAGTCCTGTATCAATCCCAAACTACTCCCACTGCCTCGCTCTCGCTCGATAGTCCTGTATCAACCCCCAAACTAATCCCACTGCCTCGCTCTCTCCCCATAGTCCTGTATCAATCCCCAAACTAATCCCACTGCCCCGCTTTCTCCCCATAGTCCTGTATCAATCCCCAAACTGATCCCACTGCCCCGCTCTCTCCCCACAGTCCTGTATCAATCCCCAAACTAATCGCACTGCCCCGCTCTCTCCCCATAGTCCTGTATCAATCCCCAAACTAATCCAACTGCCCCGCTCTCTCCCCACAGTCCTGTATCAATCACCAAACTAATCCCACTGCCCCGCTCTCTCCCCACATTCCTGTGTCAATCCCCAAACTAATCCCACTGCCCCGCTTTCTCCCCATAGTCCTGTATCAATCCCCAAACTGATCCCACTGCCCCGCTCTCTCCCCACAGTCCTGTATCAATCCCCAAACTAATCGCACTGCCCCGCTCTCTCCCCATAGTCCTGTATCAATCCCCAAACTAATCGCACTGCCCCGCTCTCTCCCCATAGTCCTGTATCAATCCCCAAACTAATCCCACTACCACGCTCTCTCCCCATAGTCCTGTATCAATCCCCAAACTAATCCCACTGCCTTGCTCTCTCCCCATAGTCCTGTATCAATCCCCAAACTAATCCCACTGTCCGGATCTCTCCCCATTGTCCTGTATCAATGCTAAACTAAACTTACTGATACCCTCTCTCCCCATAGTCCTGTATCAATGCCGAACTAATCCCACTTCCCCGCTCTCTCCCCATAGTCCTGTATCAATCTCCAACCTAATCCCACTGCTTCACTCTCTCTCCATAGTCCTGTATCAATCCCAAACTAATCCCACTGCCCCGCTATCTCCCGATAATCCTGTATCTGTCCCAAAATAATCTCAATGCCCCAATCTCTCCCCATCGTCCTGTATCAACCCCCAAACTAATCCCACTGCCTCGCTCTCTCCCCATAGTTCGGTATCAATCCCCAAACTAATCCCACTGCCCCGCTCTCTCCCCAGAGTCCTGTATCAAGCCCCAAACTAATCCCACTGCCCCGCTCTCTCCCCACATTCCTGTATCAATCCCCAAACTAATCCCACTGACCCGCTCTCTCCCGATAGCCCTGTATCAATCCCCAAACTAATCCCACTGCGCCGTTCTCTTCCTATAGTCCTGTATCAATCCCCAAACTAATCCCACTGTCCCGCTCTCTCCCCCTAGTACTGTATCAATCCCAAACTGATCCCACTGCCCCGGTCTCTCCCCTTGGTCCTGTATCAATCCCCAAACTAATCGCACTGCCCCGCTCTCTCCCCATAGCCCTGCATCAATCCCCAAACTATTCCCACTGCCCCACTGTCTCCACATAGCCCTGTGTCAATCCCAAACTAATCCCACTGCCCCGCTCTCTCCCCATAGTCCTGTATCAATTCCCCAAACTAATCCCACTGACCCGCTTTCTCCCCATAGCCCTGTATCAATCCCCAAACTAATCCCACTGCCCCGCTCTCTCCCCATATTCCTGTATCAATCCCAAACTAATCTCACTGACCCCCTCTCTCCCCATAGTCCTGTATCAATCCCCAAACTAATTCCACTGCCCTGCTCTCTCCCCATAGTCCTGTATCAATCCCCAAACTAATCCCACTGCCCCGCTCTCTCCCCATCGCCCTGTGTCAATCCCCAAACTATTCCTACTGCCCCACTCGCTACACATAGCCCTGTATCAATCCCAAACTAATCCCACTGCCCCGCTCTCTCCCCATAGTCCTGTATCCAGTCCCCAAACTAATCCCACTGACCCGCTCTCTCCCCATAGCACTGTATCTATCAATACAAACTAATCCCACTGCCTCGCTCTCTTCCCATACTCCTATAATAATCCCCAAACTAATCCCACTGCCCCGCTCTCTCTCCATAGTCCTGTATCAATCCCAAACCGATCCCCTTGCCCCGGTCTGTCCCCATAGTCCTGTATCAATCCCCAAACTAATCGCACTGCCCCGCTCTCTCCCCACAGTCCTGTATCAATGCCAAACTAATCTCACTGACCCCCTCTCTCCCCATAGTCCTGTGTCAATACCGAACTAATCCCACTGCCCCGCTCTCTCCCCATAGTCCTGTATCAATCTCCAAACTAATCCCACTGCCCCGCTCTCACCCCATAGTCCTGTATCAATCCCAAACTAATCGCACTGCCTCGCTCTCTCTCCATAGTCCTGTATCAATCCCAAACTAATCCCACTTCCCCGCTCTCTCCCAACATTCCTGTTTAAATCCCCAATCTAATCCTACTGCCCCGCTATCTCCCCAGAGTCCTGTATCAATGCCAAACTAATCTCACTGACGCCATCTCTCCCCATAGTCCTGTATCAATCCCGAACTAATCCCACTGCCCCGCTCTCTCCCCATAGTCCTGTATCAATCTCCAAACTAATCCCACTGCCCCGCTCTCTCCCCATAGTTGTGTATCAATCCCAAGCTAATCCCACTGCCTCGGTCTCTCTCCATAGTCCTGCATCAATCCCAAACTAATCCCACTGCCCCGCTATCTCCCCATAATCCTGTATCTGTCCCAAAATAATCCCACTGCCCCACTCTCTCCCCATAGACCTGTATCAATCCCCAAACTAATCACACTGCCCCGCTCTCTCCCCATAGTCCTGTATCAATCCCCAAACTAATCCCACTGCCCCGCTCTCTCCCCACAGTCCTGTATCAATCCCCAAACTAATCCCACTGCCCCGCTCTCTCCCCACAGTCCTGTTTCAATCCCCAAACTAATCCCACTGCCCCGCTCTCTCCCCATAGTCCTGTATCAATCCCCAAACTAATCCCACTGCCCGCTCTCTCCCCATAGCCCTGTATCAATCCCCAAACTAATCGCACTGCCCCGCTCTCTCCCCATAGTCCTGTATCAATCTCCAAACTAATCCCACTGCCCCGCTCTCACCCCATAGTCCTGATTCAATCCCAAACTAATCCCACTGCCCCGCTATCTCCCCATAATCCTGTATCTGTCCCAAAATAATCCCACTGCCCCACTCTCTCCCCATAGACCTGTATCAATCCCCAAACTAATCACACTGCCCCGCTCTCTCCCCATAGTCCTGTATCAATCCCCAAACTAATCCCACTGCCCCGCTCTCTCCCCACAGTCCTGTATCAATCCCCAAACTAATCCCACTGCCCCGCTCTCTCCCCACAGTCCTGTGTCAATCCCCAAACTAATCCCACTGCCCCGCTCTCTCCCCACAGTCCTGTATCAATCCCCAAACTAATCCCACTGCCCGCTCTCTCCCCAGAGCCCTGTATCAATCCCCAAACTAATCGCACTGCCCCGCTCTCTCCCCATAGTCCTGTATCAATCCCCAAACTAATCCCACTACCACGCTCTTTCCCCATAGTCCTGTATCAATCCCCAAACTAATCCCACTGCCTTGCTCTCTCCCCATAGTCCTGTATCAATCCCCAAACTAATCCCACTTCCCCGCTCTCTCCCCATAGTTCTTTATCAATGCTAAACTAATCTCACTGACCCCCTCTCTCCCCATAGTCCTGTATCAATCCCGAACTAATCCCACTGACCCGCTTTCTCCCCATAGTACTTTATCAATCTCCAAATTAATCCCACTGACCCGCTCTCTCCCCATAGTCCTGTATCAATCCCAAACTAATCCCAATGCCTCGCTCTCGCTCGATAGTCCTGTGTCAATCCCACACTAATCCCACTGTCCGCTCTCTCCCCATAGTCCTGTATCAATCCCCAAACTAATCCCACTACCACGCTCGCTCCCCATAGTCCTGTATCAATCCTCAAACTAATCCCACTGCCTTGCTCTCTCCCGATAGACCTGTATCAATCCCCAAACTAATCACACTGCCCCGCTCTCTCCCCATAGTCCTGTATCAATCCCCAAACTAATCCCACTGCCCCGCTCTCTCCCCACAGTCCTGTATCAATCACCAAACTAATCCCACTGCCCCGCTCTCTCCCCACAGTCCTGTTTCAATCCCCAAACTAATCCCACTGCCCCGCTCTCTCCCCATAGTGCTGTATCAATCCCCAAACTAATTCCACTACCACGCTCTCTCCCCATAGTCCTGTATCAATCCCCAAACTAATCCCACTGCCTCGCTCTCTCCCCATAGTTCGGTATCAATCCCCAAACTAATCCTACTGCCCCGCTCTCTCCCCATAGTCCTGTATCAATGCCAAACTAATCTCACTGACGCCATCTCTCCCCATAGTCCTGTATCAATCCCGAACTAATCCCACTGCCCCGCTCTCTCCCCATAGTCCTGTATCAATCTCCAAACTAATCCCACTGCCCCGCTCTCTCCCCATAGTTCTGTATCAATTCCAAACTTATCCCACTGCCTCGGTCTCTCTCCATGGTCCTGTATCAATCCCAAACTAATCCCACTGCCCCGCTATCTCCCCATAATCCTGTATCTGTCCCAAAATAATCCCACTGCCCCACTCTCTCCCCATAGACCTGTATCAATCCCCAAACTAATCACATTGCCCCGCTCTCTCCCCATAGTCCTGTATCAATCCCCAAACTAATCCCACTGCCCCGCTCTCTCCCCACAGTCCTGTGTCAAGCCCCAAACTAATCCCACTGCCCCGCTCTCTCCCCATAGTCCTGTATCAATCCCCAAACTTATCCCACTGCCCGCTCTCTCCCCATAGTCCTGTATCAATCCCCAAACTAATCCCACTACCACGCTCTCTCCCCATAGTCCTGTATCAATCCCCAATCTAATCCCACTGCCTTGCTCTCTCCCCATAGTCCTGTATCAAACCGCAAACTAATCCCACTGCCCCGATCTCTCCCCATTGTCCTGTATCAATGCCAAACTAATCTCACTGTCCCCCTCTCTCCCCACAGTTCTGTATCAATCCCGAACTAATCCCACTACCCCGCTCTCTCCCCATAGTCCTGTATCAATCCCCAAACTAATCCCACTGCCCGCTCTCTCCCCATAGCCCTGTAGCAATCCCCAAACTAATCGCACTGCCCCGCTCTCTCCCCATAGTCCTGTTTCAATCTCCAACCTAATCCCACTGCCCCGCTCTCACCCCATAGTCCTGTATCAATCCCAAACTAATCCCACTGCCTCTCTCTCTCTCCATAGTCCTGTATCAATCCCAAACTAATCCCACTGCCCCGCTATCTCCCGATAATCCTGTATCTGTCCCAAAATAATCTCACTGACCCACTCTCTCCCCATCGTCCTGTTTCAACCCCCAAACTAATCCCACTGCCTCGCTCTCTCCCCATAGTTCGGTATCAATCCCCAAACTAATCCCACTGCCCCGCTCTCTCCCCAGAGTCCTGTATCAATCCCCAAACTAATCCCACTGCCCCGCTCTCTCCCCACATTCCTGTATCAATCCCCAAACTAATCCCACTGACCCGCTCTCTCCCGATAGCCCTGTATCAATCCCCAAACTAATCCCACTGCGCCGTTCTCTTCCTATAGTCCTGTATCAATACCCAAACTAATCCCACTGCCCCGCTCTCTCCCCATAGTACTGTATCAATCCCAAACTTATCCCACTTCCCCGGTTTCTCCCCATAGTCCTGTATCAATCCCCAAACTAATCGCACTGCCCCGCTCTCTCCCCATAGCCCTGCATCAATCCAGAAACTATTCCCAATGCCCCACTGTCTCCACATAGCCCTGTATCAATCCCAAACTAATCCCACTGCCCCGCTCTCTCCCCATATTCCTGTATCAATTCCCCAAACTAATCCCACTGACCTGCTCTCTCCCCATAGCCCTGTATCAATCCCCAAACTAATCCCATTGCCCCGCTCTCTTCCCATAGTCCTGTATCAATCCCCAAACTAATCACACTGCCCCGCTCTCTCCCCATAGCCCTGTGTCAATCCCCAAACTATTCCTACTGCCCCACTCGCTACACATAGCCCTGTATCAATCCCAAACTAATCCCACTGCCCCACTCTCTCCCCACATTCCTGTATCAATCCCCAAACTAATCGCACTGCCCCGCTCTCTCCCCATAGCCCTGCATCAATCCGCAAACTATTCCCACTGCCCCACTGTCTCCACATAGCCCTGTATCAATCCCAAACTAATCCCACTGCCCCGCTCTCTCCCCATAGTCCTGTATCAATCTCCAAACTAATCCCACTGCCCCACTCTCTCCCCATAGTTCTGTATCAATTCCAAACTTATCCCACTGCCTCGGTCTCTCTCCATGGTCCTGTATCAATCCCAAACTAATCCCACTGCCCCGCTATCTCCCCATAATCCTGTATCTGTCCCAAAATAATCCCACTGCCCCACTCTCTCCCCATAGACCTGTATCAATCCCCAAACTAATCACACTGCCCCGCTCTCTCCCCATAGTCCTGTATCAATCCCCAAACTAATCCCACTGCCCCGCTCTCTCCCCACAGTCCTGTGTCAATCCCCAAACTAATCCCACTGCCGCGCTCTCTCCCCATAGTCCTGTATCAATGCCAAACTAATCTCACTGACCCCCTCTCTCCCCACAGTCCTGTATCAATCCCGAACTAATCCCACTGCACCGCTCTCTCCCCATATTCCTGTATCAATCCCCAAACTAATCCCACTGCCCGCTCTCTCCCCATAGCCCTGTATCAATCCCCAAACTAATCGCACTGCCCCGCTCTCTCCCCATAGTCCTGTATCAATCCCCAAACTAATACCACTGCCACGCTCTCTCCCCATAGCCCTGTGTCAATCCCCAAACTATTCCTACTGCCCCACTCGCTACACATAGCCCTGTATCAATCCCAAACTAATCCCACTGCCCCGGTTTCTCCCCATAGTCCTGTATCAATCCCCAAACTAATCCCACTGACCTGCTCTCTCCCCATAGCCCTGTATCAATCCCCAAACTAATCCCATTGCCCCGCTCTCTTCCCATAGTCCTGTATCAATCCCCAAACTAATCACACTGCCCCGCTCTCTCCCCATAGCCCTGTGTCAATCCCCAAACTATTCCTACTGCCCCACTCGCTACACATAGCCCTGTATCAATCCCAAACTAATCCCACTGCCCCACTCTCTCCCCACATTCCTGTATCAATCCCCAAACTAATCGCACTGCCCCGCTCTCTCCCCATAGCCCTGCATCAATCCGCAAACTATTCCCACTGCCCCACTGTCTCCACATAGCCCTGTATCAATCCCAAACTAATCCCACTGCCCCGCTCTCTCCCCATAGTCCTGTATCAATCTCCAAACTAATCCCACTGCCCCACTCTCTCCCCATAGTTCTGTATCAATTCCAAACTTATCCCACTGCCTCGGTCTCTCTCCATGGTCCTGTATCAATCCCAAACTAATCCCACTGCCCCGCTATCTCCCCATAATCCTGTATCTGTCCCAAAATAATCCCACTGCCCCACTCTCTCCCCATAGACCTGTATCAATCCCCAAACTAATCACACTGCCCCGCTCTCTCCCCATAGTCCTGTATCAATCCCCAAACTAATCCCACTGCCCCGCTCTCTCCCCACAGTCCTGTGTCAATCCCCAAACTAATCCCACTGCCCCGCTCTCTCCCCATAGTCCTGTATCAATGCCAAACTAATCTCACTGACCCCCTCTCTCCCCACAGTCCTGTATCAATCCCGAACTAATCCCACTGCACCGCTCTCTCCCCATATTCCTGTATCAATCCCCAAACTAATCGCACTGCCCCGCTCTCTCCCCATAGTCCTGTATCAATCCCCAAACTAATACCACTACCACGCTCTCTCCCCATAGTCCTGTATCAATCTCCAACCTAATCCCACTGCCCCGCTCTCACCCCATAGTCCTGTATCAATCCCAAACTAATCCCACTGCCTCTCTCTCTCTCCATAGTCCTGCATCAATCCCAAACTAATCCCACTGCCCCGCTATCTCCCGATAATCCTGTATCTGTCCCAAAATAATCTCACTGCCCCACTCTCTCCCCATCGTCCTGTATCAACCCCCAAACTAATCCCACTGCCTCGCTCTCTCCCCATAGTTCGGTATCAATCCCCAAACTAATCCCACTGCCCCGCTCTCTCCCCAGAGTCCTGTATCAATCCCCAAACTAATCCCACTGCCCCGCGCTCTCCCCACATTCCTGTATCAATCCCCAAACTAATCCCACTGACCCGCTCTCTCCCGATAGCCCTGTATCAATCCCCAAACTAATCCCACTGCGCCGTTCTCTACCTATCGTCCTGTATCAATACCCAAACTAATCCCACTGCCCCGCTCTCTCCCCATAGTACTGTATCAATCCCAAACTTATCCCACTGCCCCGGTTTCTCCCCATAGTCCTGTATCAATCCCCAAACTAATCGCACTGCCCCGCTCTCTCCCCATAGCCCTGTGTCAATCCCCAAACTATTCCTACTGCCCCACTCGCTACACATAGCCCTGTATCAATCCCAAACTAATCCCACTGCCCCACTCTCTCCCCACATTCCTGTATCAATCCCAAAACTAATCGCACTGCCCCGCTCTCTCCCCATAGCCCTGCATCAATCCCCAAACTATTCCCACTGCCCCACTGTCTCCACATAGCCCTGTATCAATCCCAAACTAATCCCACTGCCCCGCTCTCTCCCCATAGTCCTGTATCAATTCCCCAAACTAATCCCACTGCCCCGCTCTCTTCTCATAGTCGTGTATCAATCCCCAAACTGATCCCAATGCCCCGGTCTCTCCCCACAGTCCTGTATCAATTCCCCAAACTAATCCCACTGCCCCGCTCTCTTCCCATAGTCCTGTATCAATCCCCAAACTGATCCCAATGCCCCGGTCTCTCCCCATAGTCCTGTATCAATCCCCAAACTATTCCCACTGCCCCGCTCTCTCCCCATAGTCCTGTATCAATGCCAAACTAATCTCACTGACCCCTCTCTCCCCATAGTCCTGTATCAATCCTCAAACTAATGCCACTGCCCTGCTCACTCCCCATAGTCCTGTATCAATCCCCAAACTAATCCCACTGCCCCGCACTCTCCCCATAGCCCTGTGTCAATCCCCAAACTATTCCTACTGCCCCACTCGCTACACATAGCCCTGTATCAATCCCAAACTGATCCCACTGCCCCGCTCTCTCCCCATAGTCCTGTATCAATTCCCCAATCTAATCCCACTGACCCGCTCTCTCCCCATAGCACTGTATCTATCAATACAAACTAATCCCACTGCCTCGCTCTCTTCCCATAGTCCTATAATAATCCCCAAACTAATCCCACTGCCCCGCTCTCTCCCCATAGTCCTATATCAATCCCAAACTAAACTCACTGACCCCCTCTCTCCCCATAGTCCTGTGTCAATCCCGAACTAATCCCACTGCCCCGCTCTCTCCCCATAGTCCTGTATCAATCTCCAAACTAATCCCACTGCCCCGCTCTCACCCCATAGTCCTGTATCAATCCCAAACTAATCCCACTGCCCCGCTATCTCTCCATAATCCTGTATCTGTCGCAAAATAATCACACTGCCCCACTCTCTCCCCAGAGTCCTGTATCAACCCACAAACTAATCTGACTGCCTCGCTCTCTCCCCATAGTCCAGTATCAATCCCCAAACTAATCGCACTGCCCTCCTCTCTCCCCATCGTCCTCTATCAATGCTAAACTAATCTCACTGACCCCCTCTCTCCCCATAGTCCTGTATCAATCCCGAACTAATCCCACTGACCCGCTCTCTCCCCATAGTAATGTATCAATCTCCATATTAATCCCACTGACCCGCTCTCTCTCCATAGTCCTGTATCAATCCCAAACTAATCCCACTGCCTCGCTCTCGCTCGATAGTCCTGTATCAATCCCAAACTAATCCCACTGCCCCGCAATCTCCCCATAATCCTGTATCTGTCCCAAAATAATCCCACTGCCCCACTCTCTCCCCATAGTCCTGTATCAACCCCCAAACTAATCCCACTGCCTCGCTCTCTCCCCATAGTCCTGTATCAATCCCCAAACTAATCCCACTGCCCCGCTTTCTCCCCATAGTCCTGTATCAATCCCCAAACTGATCCCACTGCCCCGCTCTCTCCCCACAGTCCTGTATCAATCCCCAAACTAATCGCACTGCCCCGCTCTCTCCCCATAGTCCTGTATCAATCCCCAAACTAATCCCACTGCCCCGCTCTCTCCCCACAGTCCTGTATCAATCACCAAACTAATCCCACTGCCCCGCTCTCTCCCCACATTCCTGTGTCAATCCCCAAACTAATCCCACTGCCCCGCTTTCTCCCAATAGTCCTGTATCAACCCCCAAACTAATCCCACTGCCCGCTCTCTCCCCATAGCCCTGTATCAATCCCCAAACTAATCGCACTGCCCCGCTCTCTCCCCATAGTCCTGTATCAATCCCCAAACTAATCCCACTACCACGCTCTCTCCCCATAGTCCTGTATCAATCCCCAAACTAATCCCACTGCCTTGCTCTCTCCCCATAGTCCTGTATCAATCCCCAAACTAATCCCACTGTCCGGATCTCTCCCCATTGTCCTGTATCAATGCTAAACTAAACTTACTGATACCCTCTCTCCCCATAGTCCTGTATCAATGCCGAACTAATCCCACTTCCCCGCTCTCTCCCCATAGTCCTGTATCAATCTCCAACCTAATCCCACTGCTTCACTCTCTCTCCATAGTCCTGTATCAATCCCAAACTAATCCCACTGCCCCGCTATCTCCCGATAATCCTGTATCTGTCCCAAAATAATCTCAATGCTCCAATCTCTCCCCATCGTCCTGTATCAACCCCCAAACTAATCCCACTGCCTCGCTCTCTCCCCATAGTTCGGTATCAATCCCCAAACTAATCCCACTGCCCCGCTCTCTCCCCAGAGTCCTGTATCAATCCCCAAACTAATCCCACTGCCCCGCTCTCTCCCCACATTCCTGTATCAATCCCCAAACTAATCCCACTGACCCGCTCTCTCCCGATAGCCCTGTATCAATCCCCAAACTAATCCCACTGCGCCGTTCTCTTCCTATAGTCCTGTATCAATCCCCAAACTAATCCCACTGTCCCGCTCTCTCCCCCTAGTACTGTATCAATCCCAAACTGATCCCACTGCCCCGGTCTCTCCCCTTGGTCCTGTATCAATCCCCAAACTAATCGCACTGCCCCGCTCTCTCCCCATAGCCCTGCATCAATCCCCAAACTATTCCCACTGCCCCACTGTCTCCACATAGCCCTGTGTCAATCCCAAACTAATCCCACTGCCCCGCTCTCTCCCCATAGTCCTGTATCAATTCCCCAAACTAATCCCACTGACCCGCTTTCTCCCCATAGCCCTTTATCAATCCCCAAACTAATCCCACTGCCCCGCTCTCTCCCCATATTCCTGTATCAATCCCAAACTAATCTCACTGACCCCCTCTCTCCCCATAGTCCTGTATCAATCCCCAAACTAATTCCACTGCTCTGCTCTCTCCCCATAGTCCTGTATCAATCCCCAAACTAATCCCACTGCCCCGCTCTCTCCCCATCGCCCTGTGTCAATCCCCAAACTATTCCTACTGCCCCACTCGCTACACATAGCCCTGTATCAATCCCAAACTAATCCCACTGCCCCGCTCTCTCCCCATAGTCCTGTATCAAGTCCCCAAACTAATCCCACTGACCCGCTCTCTCCCCATAGCACTGTATCTATCAATACAAACTAATCCCACTGCCTCGCTCTCTTCCCATACTCCTATAATAATCCCCAAACTAATCCCACTGCCCCGCTCTCTCTCCATAGTCCTGTATCAATCCCAAACCGATCCCCTTGCCCCGGTCTGTCCCCATAGTCCTGTATCAATCCCCAAACTAATCGCACTGCCCCGCTCTCTCCCCATAGTCCTGTATCAATGCCAAACTAATCTCACTGACCCCCTCTCTCCCCATAGTCCTGTGTCAATACCGAACTAATCCCACTGCCCCGCTCTCTCCCCATAGTCCTGTATCAATCTCCAAACTAATCCCACTGCCCCGCTCTCACCCCATAGTCCTGTATCAATCCCAAACTAATCGCACTGCCTCGCTCTCTTTCCATAGTCCTGTATCAATCCCAAACTAATCCCACTGCCCCGCTCTCTCCCAACATTCCTGTTTAAATCCCCAAACTAATCCTACTGCCCCGCTCTCTCCCCAGAGTCCTGTATCAATCCCCAAACTAATCCCACTGCCCCGCTCTCTCCCCACATTCCTGTATCAATCCCCAAACTAATCCCACTGACCCGCTCTCTCCCGATAGCCCTGTATCAATCCCCAAACTAATCCCACTGCGCCGTTCTCTTCCTATAGTCCTGCATCAATACCCAAACTAATCCCACTGCCCCGCTCTCTCCCCATAGTACTGTATCAATCCCAAACTTATCCCACTTCCCCGGTTTCTCCCCATAGTCCTGTATCAATCCCCAAACTAATCGCACTGCCCCGCTCTCTCCCCATAGCCCTGCATCAATCCAGAAACTATTCCCAATGCCCCACTGTCTCCACATAGCCCTGTATCAATCCCAAACTAATCCCACTGCCCCGCTCTCTCCCCATATTCCTGTATCAATTCCCCAAACTAATCCCACTGACCTGCTCTCTCCCCATAGCCCTGTATCAATCCCCAAACTAATCCCATTGCCCCGCTCTCTTCCCATAGTCCTGTATCAATCCCCAAACTAATCACACTGCCCCGCTCTCTCCCCATAGCCCTGTGTCAATCCCCAAACTATTCCTACTGCCCCACTCGCTACACATAGCCCTGTATCAATCCCAAACTAATCCCACTGCCCCACTCTCTCCCCACATTCCTGTATCAATCCCCAAACTAATCGCACTGCCCCGCTCTCTCCCCATAGCCCTGCATCAATCCCCAAACTATTCCCACTGCCCCACTGTCTCCACATAGCCCTGTATCAATCCCAAACTAATCCCACTGCCCCGCTCTCTCCCCATAGTCCTGTATCAATCTCCAAACTAATCCCACTGCCCCGCTCTCTCCCCATAGTTCTGTATCAATTCCAAACTTATCCCACTGCCTCGGTCTCTCTCCATGGTCCTGTATCAATCCCAAACTAATCCCACTGCCCCGCTATCTCCCCATAATCCTGTATCTGTCCCAAAATAATCCCACTGCCCCACTCTCTCCCCATAGACCTGTATCAATCCCCAAACTAATCACACTGCCCCGCTCTCTCCCCATAGTCCTGTATCAATCCCCAAACTAATCCCACTGCCCCGCTCTCTCCCCACAGTCCTGTGTCAATCCCCAAACTAATCCCACTGCCCCGCTCTCTCCCCATAGTCCTGAATCAATCCCCAAACTAATCCCACTGCCCGCTCTCTCCCCATAGTCCTGTATCAATCCCCAAACTAATCCCACTACCACGCTCTCTCCCCATAGTCCTGTATCAATCCCCAATCTAATCCCACTACCTTGCTCTCTCCCCATAGTCCTGTATCAAACCGCAAACTAATCCCACTGCCCCGATCTCTCCCCATTGTCCTGTATCAATGCCAAACTAATCTCACTGACCCCCTCTCTCCCCACAGTCCTGTATCAATCCCGAACTAATCCCACTGCACCGCTCTCTCCCCATAGTCCTGTATCAATCCCCAAACTAATCCCACTGCCCGCTCTCTCCCCATAGCCCTGTATCAATCCCCAAACTAATCGCACTGCCCCGCTCTCTCCCCATAGTCCTGTATCAATCCCCAAACTAATACCACTACCACGCTCTCTCCCCATAGTCCTGTATCAATCTCCAACCTAATCCCACTGCCCCGCTCTCACCCCATAGTCCTGTATCAATCCCAAACTAATCCCACTGCCTCTCTCTCTCTCCAAGTCCTGCATCAATCCCAAACTAATCCCACTGCCCCGCTATCTCCCGATAATCCTGTATCTGTCCCAAAATAATCTCACTGCCCCACTCTCTCCCCATCGTCCTGTATCAACCCCCAAACTAATCCCACTGCCTCGCTCTCTCCCCATAGTTCGGTATCAATCCCCAAACTAATCCCACTGCCCCGCTCTCTCCCCACATTCCTGTATCAATCCCCAAACTAATCCCACTGACCCGCTCTCTCCCGATAGCCCTGTATCAATCCCCAAACTAATCCCACTGCGCCGTTCTCTACCTATCGTCCTGTATCAATACCCAAACTAATCCCACTGCCCCGCTCTCTCCCCATAGTACTGTATCAATCCCAAACTTATCCCACTGCCCCGGTTTCTCCCCATAGTCCTGTATCAATCCCCAAACTAATCGCACTGCCCCGCTCTCTCCCCATAGCCCTGCATCAATCCAGAAACTATTCCCAATGCCCCACTGTCTCCACATAGCCCTGTATCAATCCCAAACTAATCCCACTGCCCCGCTCTCTCCCCATATTCCTGTATCAATTCCCCAAACTAATCCCATTGACCTGCTCTCTCCCCATAGCCCTGTATCAATTCCCCAAACTAATCCCACTGCCCCGCTCTCTTCTCATAGTCCTGTATCAATCCCCAAACTGATCCCAATGCCCCGGTCTCTCCCCACAGTCCTGTATCAATTCCCCAAACTAATCCCACTGCCCCGCTCTCTCCCCGTAGTCCTGTATCAATGCCAAACTAATCTCACTGACCCCCTCTCTCCCCATAGTCCTGTATCAATCCTCAAACTAATGCCACTGCCCTGCTCACTCCCCATAGTCCTGTATCAATCCCCAAACTAATCCCACTGCCCCGCACTCTCCCCATAGCCCTGTGTCAATCCCCAAACTATTCCTACTGCCCCACTCGCTACACATAGCCCTGTATCAATCCCAAACTAATCCCACTGCCCCGCTCTCTCCCCATAGTCCTGTATCAATTCCCCAAACTAATCCCACTGACCCGCTCTCTCCCCATAGCACTGTATCTATCAATACAAACTAATCCCACTGCCTCGCTCTCTTCCCATAGTCCTATAATAATCCCCAAACTAATCCCACTGCCCCGCTCTCTCCCCATAGTCCTATATCAATCCCAAACTAATCTCACTGACCCCCTCTCTCCCCATAGTCCTGTATCAATCTCCATATTAATCCCACTGACCCGCTCTCTCTCCATAGTCCTGTATCAATCCCAAACTAATCCCACTGCCTCGCTCTCGCTCGATAGTCCTGTATCAATCCCAAACTAATCCCACTGCCCCGCAATCTCCCCATAATCCTGTATCTGTCCCAAAATAATCCCACTGCCCCACTCTCTCCCCATAGTCCTGTATCAACCCCCAAACTAATCCCACTGCCTCGCTCTCTCCCCATAGTCCTGTATCAATCCCCAAACTAATCCCACTGCCCCGCTTTCTCCACATAGTCCTGTATCAATCCCCAAACTGATCCCACTGCCCCGCTCTCTCCCCACAGTCCTGTATCAATCCCCAAACTAATCGCACTGCCCCGCTCTCTCCCCATAGTCCTGTATCAATCCCCAAACTAATCCCATTGCCCCGCTCTCTTCCCATAGTCCTGTATCAATCCCCAAACTAATCACACTGCCCCGCTCTCTCCCCATAGCCGTGTGTCAATCCCCAAACTATTCCTACTGCCCCACTCGCTACACATAGCCCTGTATCAATCCCAAACTAATCCCACTGACCCACTCTCTCCCCACATTCCTGTATCAATCCCCAAACTAATCGCACTGCCCCGCTCTCTCCACATAGCCCTGCATCAATCCCCAAACTATTCCCACTGCCCCACTGTCTCCACATAGCCCTGTATCAATCCCAAACTAATCCCACTGCCCCGCTCTCTCCCCATAGTCATGTATCAATCTCCAAACTAATCCCACTGCCCCGCTCTCTCCCCATAGTTCTGTATCAATTCCAAACTTATCCCACTGCCTCGGTCTCTCTCCATGGTCCTGTATCAATCCCAAACTAATCCCACTGCCCCGCTATCTCCCCATAATCCTGTATCTGTCCCAAAATAATCCCACTGCCCCACTCTCTCCCCATAGACCTGTATCAATCCCCAAACTAATCACACTGCCCCGCTCTCTCCCCATAGTCCTGTATCAATCCCCAAACTAATCCCACTGCCCCGCTCTCTCCCCACAGTCCTGTGTCAATCCCCAAACTAATCCCACTGCCCCGCTCTCTCCCCATAGTCCTGTATCAATCCCCAAACTAATCCCACTGCCCGCTCTCTCCCCATAGTCCTGTATCAATCCCCAAACTAATCCCACTACCACGCTCTCTCCCCATAGTCCTGTATCAATCCCCAATCTAATCCCACTGCCTTGCTCTCTCCCCATAGTCCTGTATCAAACCGCAAACTAATCCCACTGCCCCGATCTCTCCCCATTGTCCTGTATCAATGCCAAACTAATCTCACTGACCCCCTCTCTCCCCACAGTCCTGTATCAATCCCGAACTAATCCCACTGCACCGCTCTCTCCCCATAGTCCTGTATCAATCCCCAAACTAATCCCACTGCCCGCTCTCTCCCCATAGCCCTGTATCAATCCCCAAACTAATCGCACTGCCCCGCTCTCTCCCCATAGTCCTGTATCAATCCCCAAACTAATACCACTACCACGCTCTCTCCCCATAGTCCTGTATCAATCTCCAACCTAATCCCACTGCCCCGCTCTCACCCCATAGTCCTGTATCAATCCCAAACTAATCCCACTGCCTCTCTCTCTCCCCATAGCCCTGCATCAATCCAGAAACTATTCCCAATGCCCCACTGTCTCCACATAGCCCTGTATCAATCCCAAACTAATCCCACTGCCCCGCTCTCTCCCCATATTCCTGTATCAATTCCCCAAACTAATCCCACTGACCTGCTCTCTCCCCATAGCCCTGTATCAATTCCCCAAACTAATCCCACTGCCCCGCTCTCTTCTCATAGTCCTGTATCAATCCCCAAACTGATCCCAATGCCCCGGTCTCTCCCCACAGTCCTGTATCAATTCCCCAAACTAATCCCACTGCCCCGCTCTCTCCCCGTAGTCCTGTATCAATGCCAAACTAATCTCACTGACCCCCTCTCTCCCCATAGTCCTGTATCAATCCTCAAACTAATGCCACTGCCCTGCTCACTCCCCATAGTCCTGTATCAATCCCCAAACTAATCCCACTGCCCCGCACTCTCCCCATAGCCCTGTGTCAATCCCCAAACTATTCCTACTGCCCCACTCGCTACACATAGCCCTGTATCAATCCCAAACTAATCCCACTGCCCCGCTCTCTCCCCATAGTCCTGTATCAATTCCCCAAACTAATCCCACTGACCCGCTCTCTCCCCATAGCACTGTATCTATCAATACAAACTAATCCCACTGCCTCGCTCTCTTCCCATAGTCCTATAATAATCCCCAAACTAATCCCACTGCCCCGCTCTCTCCCCATAGTCCTATATCGTCCCAAACTAATCTCACTGACCCCCTCTCTCCCCATAGTCCTGTGTCAATCCCGAACTAATCCCACTGCCCCGCTCTCTCCCCATAGTCCTGTATCAATCTCCAAACTAATCCCACTGCCCCGCTCTCACCCCATAGTCCTGTATCAATCCCAAACTAATCCCACTGCCCCGCTATCTCTCCATAATCCTGTATCTGTCGCAAAATAATCCCACTGCCCCACTCTCTCCCCAGAGTCCTGTATCAACCCACAAACTAATCTGACTGCCTCGCTCTCTCCCCATAGTCCAGTATCAATCCCCAAACTAATCGCACTGCCCTCCTCTCTCCCCATCGTCCTCTATCAATGCTAAACTAATCTCACTGACCCCCTCTCTCCCCATAGTCCTGTATCAATCCCGAACTAATCCCACTGACCCGCTCTCTCCCCATAGTACTGTATCAATCTCCATATTAATCCCACTGACCCGCTCTCTCTCCATAGTCCTGTATCAATCCCAAACTAATCCCACTGCCTCGCTCTCGCTCGATAGTCCTGTATCAATCCCAAACTAATCCCACTGCCCCGCAATCTCCCCATAATCCTGTATCTGTCCCAAAATAATCCCACTGCCCCACTCTCTCCCCATAGTCCTGTATCAACCCCCAAACTAATCCCACTGCCTCGCTCTCTCCCCATAGTCCTGTATCAATCCCCAAACTAATCCCACTGCCCCGCTTTCTCCCCATAGTCCTGTATCAATCCCCAAACTGATCCCACTGCCCCGCTCTCTCCCCACAGTCCTGTATCAATCCCCAAACTAATCGCACTGCCCCGCTCTCTCCCCATAGTCCTGTATCAATCCCCAAACTAATCCCACTGCCCCGCTCTCTCCCCACAGTCCTGTATCAATCACCAAACTAATCCCACTGCCCCGCTCTCTCCCCACATTCCTGTGTCAATCCCCAAACTAATCCCACTGCCCCGCTTTCTCCCAATAGTCCTGTATCAACCCCCAAACTAATCCCACTGCCCGCTCTCTCCCCATAGCCCTGTATCAATCCCCAAACTAATCGCACTGCCCCGCTCTCTCCCCATAGTCCTGTATCAATCCCCAAACTAATCCCACTACCACGCTCTCTCCCCATAGTCCTGTATCAATCCCCAAACTAATCCCACTGCCTTGCTCTCTCCCCATAGTCCTGTATCAATCCCCAAACTAATCCCACTGTCCGGATCTCTCCCCATTGTCCTGTATCAATGCTAAACTAAACTTACTGATACCCTTTCTCCCCATAGTCCTGTATCAATGCCGAACTAATCCCACTTCCCCGCTCTCTCCCCATAGTCCTGTATCAATCTCCAACCTAATCCCACTGCTTCACTCTCTCTCCATAGTCCTGTATCAATCCCAAACTAATCCCACTGCCCCGCTATCTCCCGATAATCCTGTATCTGTCCCAAAATAATCTCAATGCCCCAATCTCTCCCCATCGTCCTGTATCAACCCCCAAACTAATCCCACTGCCTCGCTCTCTCCCCATAGTTCGGTATCAATCCCCAAACTAATCCCACTGCCCCGCTCTCTCCCCAGAGTCCTGTATCAATCCCCAAACTAATCCCACTGCCCCGCTCTCTCCCCACATTCCTGTATCAATCCCCAAACTAATCCCACTGACCCGCTCTCTCCCGATAGCCCTGTATCAATCCCCAAACTAATCCCACTGCGCCGTTCTCTTCCTATAGTCCTGTATCAATCCCCAAACTAATCCCACTGTCCCACTCTCTCCCCCTAGTACTGTATCAATCCCAAACTGATCCCACTGCCCCGGTCTCTCCCCTTGGTCCTGTATCAATCCCCAAACTAATCGCACTGCCCCGCCCTCTCCCCATAGCCCTGCCTCAATCCCCAAACTATTCCCACTGCCCCACTGTCTCCACATAGCCCTGTGTCAATCCCAAACTAATCCCACTGCCCCGCTCTCTCCCCATAGTCCTGTATCAATTCCCCAAACTAATCCCACTGACCCGCTTTCTCCCCATAGCCCTGTATCAATCCCCAAACTAATCCCACTGCCCCGCTCTCTCCCCATATTCCTGTATCATCCCAAACTAATCTCACTGACCCCCTCTCTCCCCATAGTCCTGTATCAATCCCCAAACTAATTCCACTGCCCTGCTCTCTCCCCATAGTCCTGTATCAATCCCCAAACTAATCCCACTGCCCCGCTCTCTCCCCATCGCCCTGTGTCAATCCCCAAACTATTCCTACTGCCCCACTCGCTACACATAGACTGTATCAATCCCAAACTAAACCCACTGCCCCGCTCTCTCCCCATAGTCCTGTATCAAGTCCCCAAACTAATCCCACTGACCCGCTCTCTCCCCATAGCACTGTATCTATCAATACAAACTAATCCCACTGCCTCGCTCTCTTCCCATACTCCTATAATAATCCCCAAACTAATCCCACTGCCCCGCTCTCTCTCCATAGTCCTGTATCAATCCCAAACCGATCCCCTTGCCCCGGTCTGTCCCCATAGTCCTGTATCAATCCCCAAACTAATCGCACTGCCCCGCTCTCTCCCCATAGTCCTGTATCAATGCCAAACTAATCTCACTGCCCCGCTCTCTCCCCATAGTCCTGTATCAATCCCAAACTAATCGCACTGCCTCGCTCTCTCTCCATAGTCCTCTATCAATCCCAAACTAATCCCACTGCCCCGCTCTCTCCCAACATTCCTGTTTAAATCCCCAAACTAATCCTACTGCCCCGCTCTCTCCCCAGAGTCCTGTATCAATGCCAAACTAATCTCACTGACGCCATCTCTCCCCATAGTCCTGTATCAATCCCGAACTAATCCCACTGCCCCGCTCTCTCCCCATAGTCCTGTATCAATCTCCAAACTAATCCCACTGCCCCGCTCTCTCCCCATAGTTGTGTATCAATCCCAAGCTAATCCCACTGCCTCGGTCTCTCTCCATAGTCCTGCATCAATCCCAAACTAATCCCACTGCCCCGCTATCTCCCCATAATCCTGTATCTGTCCCAAAATAATCCCACTGCCCCACTCTCACCCCATAGACCTGTATCAATCCCCAAACTAATCACACTGCCCCGCTCTCTCCCCATAGTCCTGTATCAATCCCCAAACTAATCCCACTGCCCCGCTCTCTCCCCACAGTCCTGGATCAATCCCCAAACTAATCCCACTGCCCCGCTCTCTCCCCACAGTCCTGTTTCAATCCCCAAACTAATCCCACTGCCCCGCTCTCTCCCCATAGTCCTGTATCAATCCCCAAACTAATCCCACTGCCCGCTCTCTCCCCATAGCCCTGTATCAATCCCCAAACTAATCGCACTGCCCCGCTCTCTCCCCATAGTCCTGTATCAATCTCCAAACTAATCCCACTGCCCCGCTCTCATCCCATAGTCCTGTTTCAATCCCAAACTAATCCCACTGCCCCGCTATCTCCCCATAATCCTGTATCTGTCCCAAAATAATCCCACTGCCCCACTCTCTCCCCATAGACCTGTATCAATCCCCAAACTAATCACACTGCCCCGCTCTCTCCCCATAGTCCTGTATCAATCCCCAAACTAATCCCACTGCCCCGCTCTCTCCCCACAGTCCTGTATCAATCCCCAAACTAATCCCACTGCCCCGCTCTCTCCCCACAGTCCTGTGTCAATCCCCAAACTAATCCCACTGCCCCGCTCTCTCCCCACAGTCCTGTATCAATCCCCAAACTAATCCCACTGCCCGCTCTCTCCCCAGAGCCCTGTATCAATCCCCAAACTAATCGCACTGCCCCGCTCTCTCCCCATAGTCCTGTATCAATCCCCAAACTAATCCCACTACCACGCTCTCTCCCCATAGTCCTGTATCAATCCCCAAACTAATCCCACTGCCCCGCTCTCTCCCCATAGTTCTTTATCAATGCTAAACTAATCTCACTGACCCCCTCTCTCCCCATAGTCCTGTATCAATCCCGAACTAATCCCACTGACCCGCTTTCTCCCCATAGTACTTTATCAATCTCCAAATTAATCCCACTGACCCGCTCTCTCCCCATAGTCCTGTATCAATCCCAAACTAATCCCAATGCCTCGCTCTCGCTCGATAGTCCTGTGTCAATCCCAAACTAATCCCACTGTCCGCTCTCTCCCCATAGTCCTGTATCAATCCCCAAACTAATCCCACTACCACGCTCGCTCCCCATAGTCCTGTATCAATCCTCAAACTAATGCCACTGCCTTGCTCTCTCCCGATAGACCTGTATCAATCCCCAAACTAATCACACTGCCCCGCTCTCTCCCCATAGTCCTGTATCAATCCCCAAACTAATCCCACTGCCCCGCTCTCTCCCCACAGTCCTGTATCAATCACCAAACTAATCCCACTGCCCCGCTCTCTCCCCACAGTCCTGTTTCAATCCCCAAACTAATCCCACTGCCCCGCTCTCTCCCCATAGTGCTGTATCAATCCCCAAACTAATTCCACTACCACGCTCTCTCCCCATAGTCCTGTATCAATCCCCAAACTAATCCCACTGCCTCGCTCTCTCCCCATAGTTCGGTATCAATCCCCAAACTAATCCTACTGCCCCGCTCTCTCCCCATAGTCCTGTATCAATGCCAATCTAATCTCACTGACGCCATCTCTCCCCATAGTCCTGTATCAATCCCGAACTAATCCCACTGCCCCGCTCTCTCCCCATAGTCCTGTATCAATCTCCAAACTAATCCCACTGCCCCGCTCTCTCCCCATAGTTCTGTATCAATTCCAAACTTATCCCACTGCCTCGGTCTCTCTCCATGGTCCTGTATCAATCCCAAACTAATCCCACTGCCCCGCTATCTCCCCATAATCCTGTATCTGTCCCAAAATAATCCCACTGCCCCACTCTCTCCCCATAGACCTGTATCAATCCCCAAACTAATCACATTGCCCCGCTCTCTCCCCATAGTCCTGTATCAATCCCCAAACTAATCCCACTGCCCCGCTCTCTCCCCACAGTCCTGTGTCAATCCCCAAACTAATCCCACTGCCCCGCTCTCTCCCCATAGTCCTGTATCAATCCCCAAACTTATCCCACTGCCCGCTCTCTCCCCATAGTCCAGTATCAATCCCCAAACTAATCCCACTACCACGCTCTCTCCCCATAGTCCTGTATCAATCCCCAATCTAATCCCACTGCCTTGCTCTCTCCCCATAGTCCTGTATCAAACCGCAAACTAATCCCACTGCCCCGATGTCTCCCCATTGTCCTGTATCAATGCCAAACTAATCTCACTGTCCCCCTCTCTCCCCACAGTTCTGTATCAATCCCGAACTAATCCCACTGCCCCGCTCTCTCCCCATAGTCCTGTATCAATCCCCAAACTAATCCCACTGCCCGCTCTCTCCCCATAGCCCTGTATCAATCCCCAAACTAATCGCACTGCCCCGCTCTCTCCCCATAGTCCTGTATCAATCTCCAACCTAATCCCACTGCCCCGCTCTCACCCCATAGTCCTGTATCAATCCCAAACTAATCCCACTGCCTCTCTCTCTCTCCATAGTCCTGCATCAATCCCAAACTAATCCCACTGCCCCGCTATCTCCCGATAATCCTGTATCTGTCCCAAAATAATCTCACTGCCCCACTCTCTCCCCATCGTCCTGTATCAACCCCCAAACTAATCCCACTGCCTCGCTCTCTCCCCATAGTTCGGTATCAATCCCCAAACTAATCCCACTGCCCCGCTCTCTCCCCAGAGTCCTGTATCAATCCCCAAACTAATCCCACTGCCCCGCGCTCTCCCCACATTCCTGTATCAATCCCCAAACTAATCCCACTGACCCGCTCTCTCCCGATAGCCCTGTATCAATCCCCAAACTAATCCCACTGCGCCGTTCTCTACCTATCGTCCTGTATCAATACCCAAACTAATCCCACTGCCCCGCACTCTCCCCATAGTACTGTATCAATCCCAAACTTATCCCTCTGCCCCGGTTTCTCCCCATAGTCCTGTATCAATCCCCAAACTAATCGCACTGCCCCGCTCTCTCCCCATAGCCCTGCATCAATCCAGAAACTATTCCCAATGCCCCACTGTCTCCACATAGCCCTGTATCAATCCCAAACTAATCCCACTGCCCCGCTCTCTCCCCATATTCCTGTATCAATTCCCCAAACTAATCCCACTGACCTGCTCTCTCCCCATAGCCCTGTATCAATCCCCAAACTAATCCCACTGCCCCGCTCTCTTCCCATAGTCCTGTATCAATCCCCAAACTAATCACACTGCCCCGCTCTCTCCCCATAGCCCTGTGTCAATCCCCAAACTATTCCTACTGCCCCACTCGCTACACATAGCCCTGTATCAATCCCAAACTAATCCCACTGCCCCACTCTCTCCCCACATTCCTGTTTCAATCCCCAAACTAATCGCACTGCCCCGCTCTCTCCCCATAGCCCTGCATCAATCCCCAAACTATTCCCACTGCCCCACTGTCTCCACATAGCCCTGTATCAATCCCAAACTAATCCCACTGCCCCGCTCTCTCCCCATAGTCCTGTATCAATTCCCCAAACTAATCCCACTGCCCCGCTCTCTTCTCATAGTCCTGTATCAATCCCCAAACTGATCCCAATGCCCCGGTCTCTCCCCACAGTCCTGTATCAATTCCCCAAACTAATCCCACTGCCCCGCTCTCTTCCCATAGTCCTGTATCAATCCCCAAACTGATCCCAATGCCCCGGTCTCTCCCCATAGTCCTGTATCAATCCCCAAACTATTCCCACTGCCCCGCTCTCTCCCCATAGTCCTGTATCAATGCCAAACTAATCTCACTGACCCCCTCTCTCCCCATAGTCCTGTATCAATCCCCAAACTAATGCCACTGCCCTGCTCACTCCCCATAGTCCTGTATCAATCCCCAAACTAATCCCACTGCCCCGCACTCTCCCCATAGCCCTGTGTCAATCCCCAAACTATTCCTACTGCCCCACTCGCTACACATAGCCCTGTATCAATCCCAAACTAATCCCACTGCCCCGCTCTCTCCCCATAGTCCTGTATCAATTCCCCAAACTAATCCCACTGACCCGCTCTCTCCCCATAGCACTGTATCTATCAATACAAACTAATCCCACTGCCTCGCTCTCTTCCCATAGTCCTATAATAATCCCCAAACTAATCCCACTGCCCCGCTCTCTCCCCATAGTCCTATATCAATCCCAAACTAATCTCACTGACCCCCTCTCTCCCCATAGTCCTGTGTCAATCCCGAACTAATCCCACTGCCCCGCTCTCTCCCCATAGTCCTGTATCAATCTCCAAACTAATCCCACTGCCCCGCTCTCACCCCATAGTCCTGTATCAATCCCAAACTAATCCCACTGCCCCGCTATCTCTCCATAATCCTGTATCTGTCGCAAAATAATCCCACTGCCCCACTCTCTCCCCAGAGTCCTGTATCAACCCACAAACTAATCTGACTGCCTCGCTCTCTCCCCATAGTCCAGTATCAATCCCCAAACTAATCGCACTGCCCTCCTCTCTCCCCATCGTCCTCTATCAATGCTAAACTAATCTCACTGACCCCCTCTCTCCCCATAGTCCTGTATCAATCCCGAACTAATCCCACTGACCCGCTCTCTCCCCATAGTACTGTATCAATCTCCATATTAATCCCACTGACCCGCTCTCTCTCCATAGTCCTGTATCAATCCCAAACTAATCCCACTGCCTCGCTCTCGCTCGATAGTCCTGTATCAATCCCAAACTAATCCCACTGCCCCGCAATCTCCCCATAATCCTGTATCTGTCCCAAAATAATCCCACTGCCCCACTCTCTCCCCATAGTCCTGTATCAACCCCCAAACTAATCCCACTGCCTCGCTCTCTCCCCATAGTCCTGTATCAATCCCCAAACTAATCCCACTGCCCCGCTTTCTCCCCATAGTCCTGTATCAATCCCCAAACTGATCCCACTGCCCCGCTCTCTCCCCACAGTCCTGTATCAATCCCCAAACTAATCGCACTGCCCCGCTCTCTCCCCATAGTCCTGTATCAATCCCCAAACTAATCCCACTGCCCCGCTCTCTCCCCACAGTCCTGTATCAATCACCAAACTAATCCCACTGCCCCGCTCTCTCCCCACATTCCTGTGTCAATCCCCAAACTAATCCCACTGCCCCGCTTTCTCCCAATAGTCCTGTATCAACCCCCAAACTAATCCCACTGCCCGCTCTCTCCCCATAGCCCTGTATCAATCCCCAAACTAATCGCACTGCCCCGCTCTCTCCCCATAGTCCTGTATCAATCCCCAAACTAATCCCACTACCACGCTCTCTCCCCATAGTCCTGTATCAATCCCCAAACTAATCCCACTGCCTTGCTCTCTCCCCATACTCCTGTATCAATCCCCAAACTAATCCCACTGTCCGGATCTCTCCCCATTGTCCTGTATCAATGCTAAACTAAACTTACTGATACCCTCTCTCCCCATCGTCCTGTATCAATGCCGAACTAATCCCACTTCCCCGCTCTCTCCCCATAGTCCTGTATCAATCTCCAACCTAATCCCACTGCTTCACTCTCTCTCCATAGTCCTGTATCAATCCCAAACTAATCCCACTGCCCCGCTATCTCCCGATAATCCTCTATCTGTCCCAAAATAATCTCAATGCCCCAATCTCTCCCCATCGTCCTGTATCAACCCCCAAACTAATCCCACTGCCTCGCTCTCTCCCCATAGTTCGGTATCAATCCCCAAACTAATCCCACTGCCCCGCTCTCTCCCCAGAGTCCTGTATCAATCCCCAAACTAATCCCACTGCCCCGCTCTCTCCCCACATTCCTGTATCAATCCCCAAACTAATCCCACTGACCCGCTCTCTCCCGATAGCCCTGTATCAATCCCCAAACTAATCCCACTGCGCCGTTCTCTTCCTATAGTCCTGTATCAATCCCCAAACTAATCCCACTGTCCCGCTCTCTCCCCCTAGTACTGTATCAATCCCAAACTGATCCCACTGCCCCGGTCTCTCCCCTTGGTCCTGTATCAATCCCCAAACTAATCGCACTGCCCCACTCTCTCCCCATAGCCCTGCATCAATCCCCAAACTATTCCCACTGCCCCACTGTCTCCACATAGCCCTGTGTCAATCCCAAACTAATCCCACTGCCCCGCTCTCTCCCCATAGTCCTGTATCAATTCCCCAAACTAATCCCACTGACCCGCTTTCTCCCCATAGCCCTGTATCAATCCCCAAACTAATCCCACTGCCCCGCTCTCTCCCCATATTCCTGTATCAATCCCAAACTAATCTCACTGACCCCCTCTCTCCCCATAGTCCTGTTTCAATCCCCAAACTAATTCCACTGCCCTGCTCTCTCCCCATAGTCCTGTATCAATCCCCAAACTAATCCCACTGCCCCGCTCTCTCCCCATCGCCCTGTGTCAATCCCCAAACTATTCCTACTGCCCCACTCGCTACACATAGCCCTGTATCAATCCCAAACTAATCCCACTGCCCCGCTCTCTCCCCATAGTCCTGTATCAAGTCCCCAAACTAATCCCACTGACCCGCTCTCTCCCCATAGCACTGTATCTATCAATACAAACTAATCCCACTGCCTCGCTGTCTTCCCATACTCCTATAATAATCCCCAAACTAATCCCACTGCCCCGCTCTCTCTCCACAGTCCTGTATCAATCGCAAACCGATCCCCTTGCCCCGGTCTGTCCCCATAGTCCTGTATCAATCCCCAAACTAATCGCACTGCCCCGCTCTCTCCCCATAGTCCTGTATCAATGCCAAACTAATCTCACTGACCCCCTCTCTCCCCATAGTCCTGTGTCAATACCGAACTAATCCCACTGCCCCGCTCTCTCCCCATAGTCCTGTATCAATCTCCAAACTAATCCCACTGCCCCGCTCTCACCCCATAGTCCTGTATCAATCCCAAACTAATCGCACTGCCTCGCTCTCTCTCCATAGTCCTGTATCAATCCCAAACTAATCCCACTGCCCCGCTCTCTCCCAACATTCCTGTTTAAATCCCCAAACTAATCCTACTGCCCCGCTCTCTCCCCAGAGTCCTGTATCAATGCCAAACTAATCTCACTGACGCCATCTCTCCCCATAGTCCTGTATCAATCCCGAACTAATCCCACTGCCCCGCTCTCTCCCCATAGTCCTGTATCAATCTCCAAACTAATCCCACTGCCCCGCTCTCTCCCCATAGTTGTGTATCAATCCCAAGCTAATCCCACTGCCTCGGTCTCTCTCCATAGTCCTGCATCAATCCCAAACTAATCCCACTGCCCCGCTATCTCCCCATAATCCTGTATCTGTCCCAAAATAATCCCACTGCCCCACTCTCTCCCCATAGACCTGTATCAATCCCCAAACTAATCACACTGCCCCGCTCTCTCCCCATAGTCCTGTATCAATCCCCAAACTAATCCCACTGCCCCGCTCTCTCCCCACAGTCCTGTATCAATCCCCAAACTAATCCCACTGCCCCGCTCTCTCCCCACAGTCCTGTTTCAATCCCCAAACTAATCCCACTGCCCCGCTCTCTCCCCATAGTCCTGTATCAATCCCCAAACTAATCCCACTGCCCGCTCTCTCCCCATAGCCCTGTATCAATCCCCAAACTAATCGGACTGCCCCGCTCTCTCCCCATAGTCCTGTATCAATCTCCAAACTAATCCCACTGCCCCGCTCTCACCCCATAGTCCTGTTTCAATCCCAAACTAATCCCACTGCCCCGCTATCTCCCCATAATCCTGTATCTGTCCCAAAATAATCCCACTGCCCCACTCTCTCCCCATAGACCTGTATCAATCCCCAAACTAATCACACTGCCCCGCTCTCTCCCCATAATCCTGTATCAATCCCCAAACTAATCCCACTGCCCCGCTCTCTCCCCGCAGTCCTGTATCAATCCCCAAACTAATCCCACTGCCCCGCTCTCTCCCCACAGTCCTGTGTCAATCCCCAAACTAATCCCACTGCCCCGCTCTCTCCCCACAGTCCTGTATCAATCCCCAAACTAATCCCACTGCCCGCTCTCTCCCCAGAGCCCTGTATCAATCCCCAAACTAATCGCACTGCCCCGCTCTCTCCCCATAGTCCTGTATCAATCCCCAAACTAATCCCACTACCACGCTCTCTCCCCATAGTCCTGTATCAATCCCCAAACTAATCCCACTGCCTTGCTCTCTCCCCATAGTCCTGTATCAATCCCCAAACTAATCCCACTGCCCCGCTCTCTCCCCATAGTTCTTTATCAATGCTAAACTAATCTCACTGACCCCCTCTCTCCCCATAGTCCTGTATCAATCCCGAACTAATCCCACTGACCCGCTTTCTCCCCATAGTACTTTATCAATCTCCAAATTAATCCCACTGACCCGCTCTCTCCCCATAGTCCTGTATCAATCCCAAACTAATCCCAATGCCTCGCTCTCGCTCGATTGTCCTGTGTCAATCCCAAACTAATCCCACTGTCCACTCTCTCCCCATAGTCCTGTATCAATCCCCAAACTAATCCCACTACCACGCTCGCTCCCCATAGTCCTGTATCAATCCTCAAACTAATCCCACTGCCTTGCTCTCTCCCGATAGACCTGTATGAATCCCCAAACTAATCACACTGCCCCGCTCTCTCCCCATATTCCTGTATCAATCCCCAAACTAATCCCACTGCCCCGCTCTCTCCCCACAGTCCTGTATCAATCACCAAACTAATCCCACTGCCCCGCTCTCTCCCCACAGTCCTGTTTCAATCCCCAAACTAATCCCACTGCCCCGCTCTCTCCCCATAGTGCTGTATTAATCCCCAAACTAATTCCACTACCACGCTCTCTCCCCATAGTCCTGTATCAATCCCCAAACTAATCCCACTGCCTCGCTCTCTCCCCATAGTTCGGTATCAATCCCCAAACTAATCCTACTGCCCCGCTCTCTCCCCATAGTCCTGTATCAATGCCAAACTAATCTCACTGACGCCATCTCTCCCCATAGTCCTGTATCAATCCCGAACTAATCCCACTGCCCCGCTCTCTCCCCATAGTCCTGTATCAATCTCCAAACTAATCCCACTGCCCCGCTCTCTCCCCATAGTTCTGTATCAATTACAAACTTATCCCACTGCCTCGGTCTCTCTCCATGGTCCTGTATCAATCCCAAACTAATCCCACTGCCCCGCTATCTCCCCATAATCCTGTATCTGTCCCAAAATAATCCCACTGCCCCACTCTCTCCCCATAGACCTGTATCAATCCCCAAACTAATCACATTGCCCCGCTCTCTCCCCATAGTCCTGTATCAATCCCCAAACTAATCCCACTGCCCCGCTCTCTCCCCACAGTCCTGTGTCAATCCACAAACTAATCCCACTGCCCCGCTCTCTCCCCATAGTCCTGTATCAATCCCCAAACTTATCCCACTGCCCGCTCTCTCCCCATAGTCCTGTATCAATCCCCAAACTAATCCCACTACCACGCTCTCTCCCCATAGTCCTGTATCAATCCCCAATCTAATCCCACTGCCTTGCTCTCTCCCCATAGTCCTGTATCAAACCGCAAACTAATCCCACTGCCCCGATCTCTCCCCATTGTCCTGTATCAATGCCAAACTAATCTCACTGTCCCCCTCTCTCCCCACAGTTCTGTATCAATCCCGAACTAATCCCACTGCCCCGCTCTCTCCCCATAGTCCTGTATCAATCCCCAAACTAATCCCACTGCCCGCTCTCTCCCCATAGCCCTGTATCAATCCCCAAACTAATCGCACTGCCCCGCTCTCTCCCCATAGTCCTGTATCAATCTCCAACCTAATCCCACTGCCCCGCTCTCACCCCATAGTCCTGTATCAATCCCAAACTAATCCCACTGCCTCTCTCTCTCTCCATAGTCCTGTATCAATCCCAAACTAATCCCACTGCCCCGCTATCTCCCGATAATCCTGTATCTGTCCCAAAATAATCTCACTGACCCACTCTCTCCCCATCGTCCTGTATCAACCCCCAAACTAATCCCACTGCCTAGCTCTCTCCCCATAGTTCGGTATCAATCCCCAAACTAATCCCACTGCCCCGCTCTCTCCCCAGAGTCCTGTATCAATCCCCAAACTAATCCCACTGCCCCGCTCTCTCCCCACATTCCTGTATCAATCCCCAAACTAATCCCACTGACCCGCTCTCTCCCGATAGCCCTGTATCAATCCCCAAACTAATCCCACTGCGCCGTTCTCTTCCTATAGTCCTGTATCAATACCCAAACTAATCCCACTGCCCCGCTCTCTCCCCATAGTGCTGTATCAATCCCAAACTTATCCCACTTCCCCGGTTTCTCCCCATAGTCCTGTATCAATCCCCAAACTAATCGCACTGCCCCGCTCTCTCCCCATAGCCCTGCATCAATCCAGAAACTATTCCCAATGCCCCACTTTCTTCACATAGCCATGTATCAATCCCAAACTAATCCCACTGCCCCGCTCTCTCCCCATATTCCTGTATCAATTCCCCAAACTAATCCCACTGACCTGCTCTCTCCCCATAGCCCTGTATCAATCCCCAAACTAATCCCATTGCCCCGCTCTCTTCCCATAATCCTGTATCAATCCCCAAACTAATCACACTGCCCCGCTCTCTCCCCATAGCCCTGTGTCAATCCCCAAACTATTCCTACTGCCCCACTCGCTACACATAGCCCTGTATCAATCCCAAACTAATCCCACTGCCCCACTCTCTCCCCACATTCCTGCATCAATCCCCAAACTAATCGCACTGCCCCGCTCTCTCCCCATAGCCCTGCATCAATCCCCAAACTATTCCCACTGCCCCACTGTCTCCACATAGCCCTGTATCAATCCCAAACTAATCCCACTGCCCCGCTCTCTCCCCATAGTCCTGTATCAATTCCCCAAACTAATCCCACTGCCCCGCTCTCTTCCCATAGTCCTGTATCAATCCCCAAACTGATCCCAATGCCCCGGTCTCTCCCCATAGTCCTGTATCAATTCCCCGAACTAATCCCACTGCCCCGCTCTCTTCCCATAGTCCTGTATCAATCCCCAAACTGATCCCAATGCCCCGGTCTCTCCCCATAGTCCTGTATCAATCCCCAAACTATTCCCACTGCCCCGCACTCTCCCCATAGTCCTGTATCAATCCCCAAACTAATCCCATTGCCCCGCTCTCTTCCCATAGTCCTCTATCAATCCCCAAACTAATCACACTGCCCCGCTCTCTCCCCATAGCCCTGTGTCAATCCCCAAACTATTCCTACTGCCCCACTCGCTACACATAGCCCTGTATCAATCCCAAACTAATCCCACTGCCCCATTCTCTCGCCACATTCCTGTATCAATCCCCAAACTAATCGCACTGCCCCGCTCTCTCCCCATAGCCCTGCATCAATCCCCAAACTATTCCCACTGCCCCACTGTCTCCACCTAGCCCTGTATCAATCCCAAACTAATCCCACTGCCCCGCTCTCTCCCCATAGTCCTGTATCAATTCCCCAAACTAATCCCACTGCACCGCTCTCTTCCCATAGTCCTGTATCAATCCCCAAACTGATCCCAATGCCCCGGTCTCTCCCCATAGTCCTGTATCAATTCCCCAAACTAATCCCACTGCCCCGCTCTCTTCCCATAGTCCTGTATCAATCCCCAAACTGATCCCAATGCCCCGGTCTCTCCCCATAGTCCTGTATCAATCCCCAAACTATTCCCACTGCCCCGCTCTCTCCCCATAGTCCTGTATCAATGCCAAACTAATCTCACTGACCCCCTCTCTCCCCATAGTCCTGTATCAATCCCCAAACTAATGCCACTGCCCTGCTCTCTCCCCATAGTCCTGTATCAATCCCCAAACTAATCCCACTGCCCCGCTCTCTCCCCATAGCCCTGTGTCAATCCCCAAACTATTCCTACTGCCCCACTCGCTACACATAGCCCTGTATCAATCCCAAACTAATCCCACTGCCCCGCTCTCTCCCCATAGTCCTGTATCAATTCCCCAAACTAATCCCACTGACCCGCTCTCTCCCCATAGCACTGTATCTATCAATACAAACTAATCCCACTGCCTCGCTCTCTTCCCATAGTCCTATAATAATCCCCAAACTAATCCCACTGCCCCGCTCTCTCCCCATAGTCCTATATCAATCCCAAACCGATCCCACTGCCCCGGACTGTACCCATAGTCCTGTATCAATCCCCAAACTAATCGCAGTGCCCCGCTCTCTCCCCATAGTCCTGTATCAATGCCAAACTAATCTCACTGACCCCCTCTCTCCCCATAGTCCTGTGTCAATCCCGAACTAATCCCACTGTCCCGCGCTCTCCCCATAGTCCTGTATCAATCTCCAAACTAATCCCACTGCCCCGCTCTCACCCCATAGTCCTGTATCAATCCCAAACTAATCCCACTGCCCCGCTATCTCTCCATAATCCTGTATCTGTCGCAAAATAATCCCACTGCCCCACTCTCTCCCCAGAGTCCTGTATCAACCCACAAACTAATCTGACTGCCTCGCTCTCTCCCCATAGTCCAGTATCAATCCCCAAACTAATCGCACTGCCCCGCTCTCTCCCCATCGTCCTCTATCAATTATAAACTAATCTCACTGACCCCCTCTCTCCCCATAGTCCTGTATCAATCCCGAACTAATCCCACTGACCCGCTCTCTCCCCATAGTTCTGTATCAATCTCCATATTAATCCCACTGACCCGCTCTCTCTCCATAGTCCTGTATCAATCCCAATCTAATCCCACTGCCTCGCTCTCGCTCGATAGTCCTGTATCAATCCCAAACTAATCCCACTGCCCCGCAATCTCCCCATAATCCTGTATCTGTCCCAAAATAATCCCACTGCCCCACTCTCTCCCCATAGTCCTGTATCAACCCCCAAACTAATCCCACTGCCTCGCTCTCTCCGCATAGTCCTGTATCAATCCCCAAACTAATCCCACTGCCCCGCTTTCTCCCCACATTCCTGTATCAATCCCCAAACTAATCGCACTGCCCCGCTCTCTCCCCATAGTCCTGTATCAATCCCCAAACTAATCCCGCTGCCCCGCTCTCTCCCCAAAGTCCTGTATCAATCACCAAACTAATCCCACTGCCCCGCTCTCTCCCCACATTCCTGTGTCAATCCCCAAACTAATCCCACTGCCCCGCTCTCTCCCAATAGTCCTGTATCAACCCCCAAACTAATCCCACTGCCCGCTCTCTCCCCATAGCCCTGTATCAATCCCCAAACTAATCGCACTGCCCCGCTCTCTCCCCATAGTCCTGTATCAATCCCCAAACTAATCCCACTACCACGCTCTCTCCCCATAGTCCTGTATCAATCCCCAAACTAATCCCACTGCCTTGCTCTCTCCCCATAGTCCTGTATCAATCCCCAAACTAATCCCACTGTCCGGATCTCTCCCCATTGTCCTGTATCAATGCTAAACTAAACTTACTGATACCCTCTCTCCCCATAGTCCTGTATCAATGCCGAACTAATCCCACTTCCCCGCTCTCTCCCCATAGTCCTGTATCAATCTCCAACCTAATCCCACTGCCTCGCTCTCTCTCCATAGTCCTGTATCAATCCCAAACTAATCCCACTGCCCCGCTATCTCCCGATAATCCTGTATCTGTCCCAAAATAATCTCAATGCCCCACTCTCTCCCCATCGTCCTGTATCAACCCCCAAACTAATCGCACTGCCCCGCTCTCTCCCCATAGCCCTGCATCAATCCCCAAACAATTCCCACTGACCCGCTCTCTCCCGATAGCCCTGTATCAATCCCCAAACTAATCCCACTGCGCCGTTCTCTTCCTATAGTCCTGTATCAATCCCCAAACTAATCCCACTGTCCCGCTCTCTCCCCCTAGTACTGTATCAACCCCAACCTGATCCCACTGCCCCGGTCTCTCCCCTTGGTCCTGTATCAATCCCCAAACTAATCGCACTGCCCCGCTCTCTCCCCATAGCCCTGCATCAATCCCCAAACAATTCCCACTGTCCCACAGTCTCCACATAGCCCTGTGTCAATCCCAAACTAATCCCACTGTCCCGCTCTCTCCCCAAAATCCTGTATCAATTCCCCAAACTAATCCCACTGACCCGCTTTCTCCCCATAGCCCTGTATCAATCCCCAAACTAATCCCACTGCCCCGCTCTCTCCCCATATTCCTGTATCAATCCCAAACTAATCTCACTGACCCCCTCTCTCCCCATAGTCCTGTATCAATCCCCAAACTAATTCCACTGCCCTGCTCTCTCCCCATAGTCCTGTATCAATCCCCAAACTAATCCCACTGCCCCGCTCTCTCCCCATCGCCCTGTGTCAATCCCCAAACTATTCCTACTGCCCCACTCGCTACACATAGCCCTGTATCAATCCCAAACTAATCCCACTGCCCCGCTCTCTCCCCATAGTCCTGTATCAAGTCCCCAAACTAATCCCACTGACCCGCTCTCTCCCCATAGCACTGTATCTATCAATACAAACTAATCCCACTGCCTCGCTCTCTTCCCATACTCCTATAATAATCCCCAAACTAATCCCACTGCCCCGCTCTCTCTCCATAGTCCTGTATCAATCCCAAACCGATCCCCTTGCCCCGGTCTGTCCCCATAGTCCTGTATCAATCCCCAAACTAATCGCACTGCCCCGCTCTCTCCCCATAGTCCTGTATCAATGCCAAACTAATCTCACTGACCCCCTCTCTCCCCATAGTCCTGTGTCAATCCCGAACTAATCCCACTGCCCCGCTCTCTCCCCATAGTCCTGTATCAATCTCCAAACTAATCCCACTGCCCCGCTCTCACCCCATAGTCCTGTATCAATCCCAAACTAATCGCACTGCTTCGCTCTCTCTCCATAGTCCTGTATCAATCCCAAACTAATCCCACTGCCCCGCTCTCTCACAACATTCCTGTTTAAATCCCCAAACTAATCCTACTGCCCCGCTCTCTCCCCAGAGTCTTGTATCAATGCCAAACTAATCTCACTGACGCCATCTCTCCCCATAGTCCTGTATCAATCTCCAAACTAATCCCACTGCCCCGCTCTCTCCCCATAGTTGTGTATCAATCCCAACCTAATCCCACTGCCTCGGTCTCTCTCCATAGTCCTGCATCAATCCCAAACTAATCCCACTGCCCCGCTATCTCCCCATAATCCTGTATCTGTCCCAAAATAATCCCACTGCCCCACTCTCTCCCCATAGACCTGTATCAATCCCCAAACTAATCACACTGCCCCGCTCTCTCCCCATAGTCCTGTATCAATCCCCAAACTAATCCCACTGCCCCGCTCTCTCCCCACAGTCCTGTATCAATCCCCAAACTAATCCCACTGCCCCGCTCTCTCCCCACAGTCCTGTGTCAATCCCCAAACTAATCCCACTGCCCCGTTCTCTCCCCATAGTCCTGTATCAATCCCCAAACTAATCCCACTGCCCGCTCTCTCCCCATAGCCCTGTATCAATCCCCAAACTAATCGCACTGCCCCGCTCTCTCCCCATGGTCCTGTATCAATCCCCAAACTAATCCCACTGCCACGCTCTCTCCCCATAGTCCTGTATCAATCCCCAAACTAATCCCACTGCCTTGCTCTCTCCCCATAGTCCTGTATCAATCCCCAAACTAATCCCACTGCCCCGATCTCTCCCCATTGTCCTGTATCAATGCCAAACTAATCTCACTGACCCCCTCTCTCCCCATAGTCCTGTATCAATCCCGAACTAATCCAACTTCCCCGCGCTCTCCCTATAGTCCTGTAACAATCTCCAACCTAATCCCACTGCCCCGCTCTCTCCCCATAGTCCTGTATCAATCCCAAACTAATCCCACTGCCTCGCTCTCTCTCCATAGTCCTGTATCAATCCCAAACTAATCCCACTGCCCCGCTATCTCCCGATAATCCTGTATCTGTCCCAAAATAATCTCACTTCCCCACTCTCTCCCGATCGTCCTGTATCAACCCCCAAACTAATCCCACTGCCTCGCTCTCTCCCCATAGTTCGGTGTCAATCCCCAAACTAATCCCACTGCCCCGCTCTCTCCCCAGATTCCTGTATCAATCCCCAAAATAATCCCAATGCCCCGCTCTCTCCCCACGTTCCTGTATCAATCCTCAAACTAATCCCACTGACCCGCTCTCTCCCAATAGCCCTGTATCAATCCCCAAACTAATCCCACTGCGCCGTTCTCTTCCTATAGTCCTGTATCAATCCCCAAACTAATCCCACTGCCCCGCTCTCTCCCCATAGTACTGTATCAATCCCAAACTGATCCCACTGCCCCGGTCTCTCCCCATAGGCCTGTATCAATCCCCAAACTAATCGCACTGCCCCGCTCTCTCCCCATAGCCCTGCATCAATCCCCAAACTATTCCCACTGCCCCACTGTCTCCACATAGCCCTGTATCAATCCCAAACTAATCCCACTGCCCCGCTCTCTCCCCATAGTCCTGTATCAATTCCCCAAACTAATCCCACTGACCCGCTCTCTCCCCATAGCCCTATATCAATCCCCAAACTATCCCACTCCCGCGCTCTCTTCCCATAGTCCTGTATCAATCCCCAAACTAATCCCACTGCCCCGCTCTCTCCCCATAGCCCTGTGTCAATCCCCAAACTATTCCTACTGCCCCACTCGCTACACATAGCCCTGTATCAATCCCAAACTAATCCCACTGCCCCGCTCTCTCCCCACATTCCTGTATCAATCCCCAAACTAATTGCACTGCCCCGCTCTCTCCCCATAGCCCTGCATCAATCCCCAAACTATTCCCACTGCCCCACTGTCTCCACATAGCCCTGTATCAATCCCAAACTAATCCCACTGCCCCGCTCTCTCCCCATAGTCCTGTATCAATTCCCCAAACTAATCCCACTGACCGGCTCTCTCCCCATAGCTCTGTATCAATCCCCAAACTAATCCCACTGCCCCGCTCTCTACCCATAGTCCTGTATCAATCCCCAAACTAATCCCACTGCCCCGCTCTCTCCCCATAGTCCTGTATCAATGCCAAACTAATCTCACTGACCCCCTCTCTCCCCATGGTCCTGTATCAATCCCCAAACTAATGCCACTGCCCTGCTCTCTCCCCATAGTCCTTTATCTCCCCAAACTAATCCCACTGCCCCGCTCTCTCCCCATAGCCCTGTGTCAATCCCCAAACTATTCCTACTGCCCCACTCGCTACACATAGCCCTGTATCAATCGCAAACTAATCCCACTGCCCCGCTCTCTCCCCATAGTCCTGTATCAATTCCCCAAACCAATCCCACTGACCCTCTCTCTCCCCATAGCACTGTATCTATCAATACAATCTAATCCCACAGCCTCGCTCTCTTCCCACAGTCCTATAATAATCCCCAAACTAATCCCACTGCCCCGCTCTCTCCCCATAGTCCTGTATCAATCCCAAACCGATCCCACTGCCCCGGTCTGTCCCCATAGTCCTGTATCAATCCCCAAACTAATCGCACTGCCCCGCTCTCTCCCCATAGTCCTGTATCAATGCCAAACTAATCTCACTGAGCCCCTCTCTCCCCATAGTCCTGTATCAATCCCCAAACTAATCCGACTGTCCCGCTCTCTCCCCACAGTCCTGTATCAATCCCCAAACTAATCCCACTGCCCCGCTCTCTCCCCACAGTCCTGTGTCAATCCCCAAACTAATCCCACTGCCCCGCTCTCTCCCCATAGTCCTGTATCAATCCCCAAACTAATCCCACTGCCCGCTCTCTCCCCATAGTCCTGTATCAATCGCCAAACTAATCCCACTACCACGCTCTCTCCCCATAGTCCTGTATCAATCTCCAACCTAATCCCACTGCCCCGCTCTCACCCCATAGTCCTGTATCAATCCCAAACTAATCCTACTGCCTCGATCTCTCTCCATAGTCCTGTATCAATCCCAAACTAATCCCACTGCCCCGCTATCTCCCGATAATCCTGTATCTGTCCCAAAATAATCTCACTGCCCCACTCTCTCCCCATCGTCCTGTATCAACCCCCAAACTAATCCCACTGCCTCGCTCTCTCCCCATAGTTCAGTATCAATCCCCAAACTAATCCCACTGCCCCGCTCTCTCCCCAGAGTCCTGTATCAATCCCCAAACTAATCCCACTGCCCCGCTCTCTCCCCACATTCCTGTATCAATCCCCAAACTAATCCCACTGACCCGCTCTCTCCCGATAGCCCTGTATCAAACCCAAACTAATCCCACTGCGCCGTTCTCTTCCTATAGTCCTGTATCAATCCCCAAACTAATCGCACTGCCCCGCTCTCTCCCCATAGCCCTGCATCAATCCCGAAACTATTCGCACTGCCCCACTGTCTCCACATAGCCCTGTATCAATCCCAAACTAATCCCACTGCCCCGCCCTCTCCCCATAGTCCTGTATCAATCCCAAACCGATCCCACTGCCCCGGTCTGTCCCCATAGTCCTGTATCAATCCCCAAACTAATCCCACTGCCCCGCTCTCTTCCCATAGTCCTGTATCAATCCCCAAACTAATCACACTGCCCCGCTCTCTCCCCATAGCCCTGTGTCAATCCCCAAACTATTCCTACTGCCCCACTCGCTACACATAGCCCTGTATCAATCCCAAACTAATCCCACTGCCCCACTCTCTCCCCACATTCCTGTATCAATCCCCAAACTAATCGCACTGCCCCGCGCTCTCCCCATAGCCCTGCATCAATCCCCAAACTATTCCCACTGCCCCACTGTCTCCACATAGCCCTGTATCAATCCCAAACTAATCCCACTGCCCCGCTCTCTCCCCATAGTCCTGTATCAATTCCCCAAACTAATCCCACTGCCCCGCTCTCTTCCCATAGTCCTGTATCAATCCCCAAACTGACCCCAATGCCCCGGTCTCTCCCCATAGTCCTGTATCAATTCCCCAAACTAATCCCACTGCCCCGCTCTCTTCCCATAGTCCTGTATCAATCCCCAAACTGATCCCAATGCCCCGGTCTCTCCCCATAGTCCTGTATCAATCCCCAAACTAATCCCACTGCCCCGCTCTCTCGCCATAGTCCTGTATCAATGCCAAACTAATCCCACTGACCCCCTCTCTCCCCATAGTCCTGTATCAATCCCCAACCTAATGCCACTGCCCTGCTCTCTCCCCATAGTCCTGTATCAATCCCCAAACTAATCCCACTGCCCCGCTCTCTCCCCATAGCCCTGTGTCAATCCCCAAACTATTCCTACTGCCCCACTCGCTACACATAGCCCTGTATCAATCCCAAACTAATCCCACTGCCCCGCTCTCTCCCCATAGTCCTGTATCAATTCCCCAAACTAATCCCACTGACCCGCTCTCTCCCCATACCACTGTATCTATCAATACAAACTAATCCCACTGCCTCGCTCTCTTCCCATCGTCCTATAATAATCCCCAAACTAATCCCATGGCCCGCTCTCTCCCCATAGTCCTGTATCAATCCCAAACCGATCCCACTGCCCCGGTCTGTCCCCATAGTCCTGTATCAATCCCCAAACTAATCGCACTGCCCCTCTCTCTCCCCATAGTCCTTCATCAATGCCAAACTAATCTCACTGACCCCCTCTCTCCCCAGAGTCCTGTATCAACCCACAAACTAATCTGACTGCCTCGCTCTCTCCCCATAGTCCGGTATCAATCCCCAAACTAATCCCACTGCCCCGCTCTCTCCCCATAGTCCTGTATCAATCCCCAAACTAATCCCACTGCCCCGCTCTCTCCCCACATTCCTGTATCAATCCCAAAACAAATCCCACTGACCCGCTCTCTCCCCACAGCCCTGTATCAATCCCCAAACTAATCCCACTGTCCCGTTCTCTTCCCATAGTCCTGTATCAATCCCCAAACTAATCCCACTGCCACGCTCTCCCCATAGTACTGTATCAATCCCAAACTGATCCCACTGCCCCGGTCTCTCCCCATAGTCCTGTATCAATCCCAAACTAATCGCACTGCCCCGCTCTCTCCCCATCGTCCTGTATCAATGCTAAACTAATCTCACTGACCCCCCTCTCCCCATAGTCCTGTATCAATCCCGAACTAATCCCACTGACCCGCTCTTTCCCCATAGTACTGTATCAATCTCCATATTAACCCCACTGACCCGCTCTCTCTCCATAGTCCTGTATCAATCCCAAACTAATCCCACTGCCTCGCTCTCGCTCGATAGTCCTGTATCAATCCCAAACTAATCCCACTGCCCCGCAATCTCCCCATAATCCTGTATCTGTCCCAAAATAATCCCACTGCCCCAATCTCTCCCCATAGTCCTGTATCAACCCCCAAACTAATCCCACTGCCTCGCTCTCTCCCCATAGTCCTGTATCAATCCCCAAACTAATCCCACTGCCCCGCTTTCTCCCCATAGTCCTGTATCAATCCCCAAACTGATCCCACTGCCCCGCTCTCTCCCCACAGTCCTGTATCAATCCCCAAACTAATCGCACTGCCCCGCTCTCTCCCCATAGTCCTGTATCAATCCCCAAACTAATCCCACTGCCCCGCTCTCTCCCCACAGTCCTGTATCAATAACCAAACTAATCCCACTGCCCCGCTCTCTCCCCACATTCCTGTGTCAATCCCCAAACTAATCCCACTGCCCCGCTCTCTTCCAATAGTCCTGTGTCAACCCCCAAACTAATCCCACTGCCCCGCTCTCTCCCCATAGCCCTGTATCAATCCCCAAACTAATCGCACTGCCCGGCTCTCTCCCCATAGTCCTGTATCAATCCCCAAACTAATCCCACTACCACGCTCTCTCCCCATAGTCCTGTATCAATCCCCAAACTAATCCCACTGCCTTGCTCTCTCCCCATAGTCCTGTATCAATACCCAAACTAATCCCACTGTCCGGATCTCTCCCCATTGTCCTGTATCAATGCTAAACTAAACTTACTGACCCCCTCTCTCCCCATAGTCCTGTATCAATGCCGAACTAATCCCACTTCCCCGCTCTCTCCCCATAGTCCTGTATCAATCTCCAACCTAATCCCACTGCCTCGCTCTCTCTCCATAGTCCTGTATCAATCCCAAACTAATCCCACTGCCCCGCTATCTCCCGATAATCCTGTATCTGTCCCAAAATAATCTCAATGCCCCACTCTCTCCCCATCGTCCTGTATCAACCCCCAAACTAATCCCACTGCCTCGCTCTCTCCCCATAGTTCGGTATCAATCCCCAAACTAATCCCACTGCCCCGCTCTCTCCCCAGAGTCCTGTATCAATCCCCAAACTAATCCCACTGCCCCGCTCTCTCCCCACATTCCTGTATCAATCCCCAAACTAATCCCACTGACCCGCTCTCTCCCGATAGCCCTGTATCAATCCACAAACTAATCCCACTGCGCCGTTCTCTTCCTATAGTCCTGTATCAATCCCCAAACTAATCCCACTGTCCCGCTCTCTCCCCCTAGTACTGTATCAATCCCAACCTGATCCCACTGCCCCGGTCTCTCCCCTTGGTCCTGTATCAATCCCCAAACTAATCGCACTGCCCCGCTCTCTCCCCATAGCCCTGCATCAATCCCCAAACAATTCCCACTGTCCCACAGTCTCCACATAGCCCTGTGTCAATCCCAAACTAATCCCACTGTCCCGCTCTCTCCCCATAGTCCTGTATCAATTCCCCAAACTAATCCCACTGACCCGCTTTCTCCCCATAGCCCTGTATCAATCCCCAAACTAATCCCACTGCCCCGCTCTCTCCCCATATTCCTGTACCAATCCCAAACTAATCTCACTGACCCCCTCTCTCCCCATAGTCCTGTATCAATCCCCAAACTAATTCCACTGCCCTGCTCTCTCCCCATAGTCCTGTATCAATCCCCAAACTAATCCCACTGCCCCGCTCTCTCCCCATCGCCCTGTGTCAATCCCCAAACTATTCCTACTGCCCCACTCGCTACACATAGCCCTGTATCAATCCCAAACTAATCCCACTGCCCCGCTCTCTCCCCATAGTCCTGTATCAAGTCCCCAAACTAATCCCACTGACCCGCTCTCTCCCCATAGCACTGTATCTATCAATACAAACTAATCCCACTGCCTCGCTCTCTTCCCATACTCCTATAATAATCCCCAAACTAATCCCACTGCCCCGCTCTCTCTCCATAGTCCTGTATCAATCCCAAACCGATCCCCTTGCCCCGGTCTGTCCCCATAGTCCTGTATCAATCCCCAAACTAATCGCACTGCCCCGCTCTCTCCCCATAGTCCTGTATCAATGCCAAACTAATCTCACTGACCCCCTCTCTCCCCATAGTCCTGTGTCAATCCCGAACTAATCCCACTGCCCCGCTCTCTCCCCATAGTCCTGTATCAATCTCCAAACTAATCCCACTGCCCCGCTCTCACCCCATAGTCCTGTATCAATCCCAAACTAATCGCACTGCTTCGCTCTCTCTCCATAGTCCTGTATCAATCCCAAACTAATCCCACTGCCCCGCTCTCTCACAACATTCCTGTTTAAATCCCCAAACTAATCCTACTGCCCCGCTCTCTCCCCAGAGTCTTGTATCAATGCCAAACTAATCTCACTGACGCCATCTCTCCCCATAGTCCTGTATCAATCCCGAACTAATCCCACTGCCCCGCTCTCTCCCCATAGTCCTGTATCAATCTCCAAACTAATCCCACTGCCCCGCTCTCTCCCCATAGTTGTGTATCAATCCCAACCTAATCCCACTGCCTCGGTCTCTCTCCATAGTCCTGCATCAATCCCAAACTAATCCCACTGCCCCGCTATCTCCCCATAATCCTGTATCTGTCCCAAAATAATCCCACTGCCCCACTCTCTCCCCATAGACCTGTATCAATCCCCAAACTAATCACACTGCCCCGCTCTCTCCCCATAGTCCTGTATCAATCCCCAAACTAATCCCACTGCCCCGCTCTCTCCCCACAGTCCTGTATCAATCCCCAAACTAATCCCACTGCCCCGCTCTCTCCCCACAGTCCTGTGTCAATCCCCAAACTAATCCCACTGCCCCGTTCTCTCCCCATAGTCCTGTATCAATCCCCAAACTAATCCCACTGCCCGCTCTCTCCCCATAGCCCTGTATCAATCCCCAAACTAATCGCACTGCCCCGCTCTCTCCCCATAGTCCTGTATCAATCCCCAAACTAATCCCACTACCACGCTCTCTCCCCATAGTCCTGTATCAATCCCCAAACTAATCCCACTGCCTTGCTCTCTCCCCATAGTCCTGTATCAATCCCCAAACTAATCCCACTGCCCCGATCTCTCCCCATTGTCCTGTATCAATGCCAAACTAATCTCACTGACCCCCTCTCTCCCCATAGTCCTGTATCAATCCCGAACTAATCCAACTTCCCCGCTCTCTCCCCATAGTCCTGTAACAATCTCCAACCTAATCCCACTGCCCCGCTCTCTCCCCATAGTCCTGTATCAATCCCAAACTAATCCCACTGCCTCGCTCTCTCTCCATAGTCCTGTATCAATCCCAAACTAATCCCACTGCCCCGCTATCTCCCGATAATCCTGTATCTGTCCCAAAATAATCTCACTTCCCCACTCTCTCCCGATCGTCCTGTATCAACCCCCAAACTAATCCCACTGCCTCGCTCTCTCCCCATAGTTCGGTGTCAATCCCCAAACTAATCCCACTGCCCCGCTCTCTCCCCAGATTCCTGTATCAATCCCCAAAATAATCCCAATGCCCCGCTCTCTCCCCACGTTCCTGTATCAATCCTCAAACTAATCCCACTGACCCGCTCTCTCCCGATAGCCCTGTATCAATCCCCAAACTAATCCCACTGCGCCGTTCTCTTCCTATAGTCCTGTATCAATCCCCAAACTAATCCCACTGCCCCGCTCTCTCCCCATAGTACTGTATCAATCCCAAACTGATCCCACTGCCCCGGTCTCTCCCCATAGGCCTGTATCAATCCCCAAACTAATCGCACTGCCCCGCTCTCTCCCCATAGCCCTGCATCAATCCCCAAACTATTCCCACTGCCCCACTGTCTCCACATAGCCCTGTATCAATCCCAAACTAATCCCACTGCCCCGCTCTCTCCCCATAGTCCTGTATCAATTCCCCAAACTAATCCCACTGACCCGCTCTCTCCCCATAGCCCTATATCAATCCCCAAACTATCCCACTCCCGCGCTCTCTTCCCATAGTCCTGTATCAATCCCCAAACTAATCCCACTGCCCCGGTCTCTCCCCATAGCCCTGTGTCAATCCCCAAACTATTCCTACTGCCCCACTCGCTACACATAGCCCTGTATCAATCCCAAACTAATCCCACTGCCCCGCTCTCTCCCCACATTCCTGTATCAATCCCCAAACTAATTGCACTGCCCCGCTCTCTCCCCATAGCCCTGCATCAATCCCCAAACTATTCCCACTGCCCCACTGTCTCCACATAGCCCTGTATCAATCCCAAACTAATCCCACTGCCCCGCTCTCTCCCCATAGTCCTGTATCAATTCCCCAAACTAATCCCACTGACCGGCTCTCTCCCCATAGCTCTGTATCAATCCCCAAACTAATCCCACTGCCCCGCTCTCTACCCATAGTCCTGTATCAATCCCCAAACTAATCCCACTGCCCCGCTCTCTCCCCATAGTCCTGTATCAATGCCAAACTAATCTCACTGACCCCCTCTCTCCCCATAGTCCTGTATCAATCCCCAAACTAATGCCACTGCCCTGCTCTCTCCCCATAGTCCTTTATCTCCCCAAACTAATCCCACTGCCCCGCTCTCTCCCCATAGCCCTGTGTCAATCCCCAAACTATTCCTACTGCCCCACTCGCTACACATAGCCCTGTATCAATCGCAAACTAATCCCACTGCCCCGCTCTCTCCCCATAGTCCTGTATCAATTCCCCAAACTAATCCCACTGACCCTCTCTCTCCCCATAGCACTGTATCTATCAATACAATCTAATCCCACAGCCTCGCTCTCTTCCCACAGTCCTATAATAATCCCCAAACTAATCCCACTGCCCCGCTCTCTCCCCATAGTCCTGTATCAATCCCAAACCGATCCCACTGCCCCGGTCTGTCCCCATAGTCCTGTATCAATCCCCAAACTAATCGCACTGCCCCGCTCTCTCCCCATAGTCCTGTATCAATGCCAAACTAATCTCACTGAGCCCCTCTCTCCCCATAGTCCTGTGTCAATCCCCAAACTAATCCGACTGCCCCGCTCTCTCCCCACAGTCCTGTATCAATCCCCAAACTAATCCCACTGCCCCGCTCTCTCCCCAGAGTCCTGTGTCAATCCCCAAACTAATCCCACTGCCCCGCTCTCTCCCCATAGTCCTGTATCAATCCCCAAACTAATCCCACTGCCCGCTCTCTCCCCATAGTCCTGTATCAATCGCCAAACTAATCCCACTACCACGCTCTCTCCCCATAGTCCTGTATCAATCTCCAACCTAATCCCACTGCCCCGCTCTCACCCCATAGTCCTGTATCAATCCCAAACTAATCCTACTGCCTCGATCTCTCTCCATAGTCCTGTATCAATCCCAAACTAATCCCACTGCCCCGCTATCTCCCGATAATCCTGTATCTGTCCCAAAATAATCTCACTGCCCCACTCTCTCCCCATCGTCCTGTATCAACCCCCAAACTAATCCCACTGCCTCGCTCTCTCCCCATAGTTCAGTATCAATCCCCAAACTAATCCCACTGCCCCGCTCTCTCCCCAGAGTCCTGTATCAATCCCCAAACTAATCCCACTGCCCCGCTCTCTCCCCACATTCCTGTATCAATCCCCAAACTAATCCCACTGACCCGCTCTCTCCCGATAGCCCTGTATCAATCCCCAAACTAATCCCACTGCGCCGTTCTCTTCCTATAGTCCTGTATCAATCCCCAAACTAATCGCACTGCCCCGCTCTCTCCCCATAGCCCTGCATCAATCCCGAAACTATTCGCACTGCCCCACTGTCTCCACATAGCCCTGTATCAATCCCAAACTAATCCCACTGCCCCGCCCTCTCCCCATAGTCCTGTATCGATCCCAAACCGATCCCACTGCCCCGGTCTGTCCCCATAGTCCTGTATCAATCCCCAAACTAATCCCACTGCCCCGCTCTCTTCCCATAGTCCTGTATCAATCCCCAAACTAATCACACTGCCCCGCTCTCTCCCCATAGCCCTGTGTCAATCCCCAAACTATTCCTACTGCCCCACTCGTACACATAGCCCTGTATCAATCCCAAACTAATCCCACTGCCCCACTCTCTCCCCACATTCCTGTATCAATCCCCAAACTAATCGCACTGCCGCGCGCTCTCCCCATAGCCCTGCATCAATCCTCAAACTATTCCCACTGCCCCACTGTCTCCACATAGCCCTGTATCAATCCCAAACTAATCCCACTGCCCCGCTCTCTCCCCATAGTCCTGTATCAATTCCCCAAACTAATCCCACTGCCCCGCTCTCTTCCCATAGTCCTGTATCAATCCCCAAACTGACCCCAATGCCCCGGTCTCTCCCCATAGTCCTGTATCAATTCCCCAAACTAATCCCACTGCCCCGCTCTCTTCCCATAGTCCTGTATCAATCCCCAAACTGATCCCAATGCCCCGGTCTCTCCCCATAGTCCTGTATCAATCCCCAAACTAATCCCACTGCCCCGCTCTCTCGCCATAGTCCTGTATCAATGCCAAACTAATCCCACTGACCCCCTCTCTCCCCATAGTCCTGTATCAATCCCCAACCTAATGCCACTGCCCTGCTCTCTCCCCATAGTCCTGTATCAATCCCCAAACTAATCCCACTGCCCCGCTCTCTCCCCATAGCCCTGTGTCAATCCCCAAACTATTCCTACTGCCCCACTCGCTACACATAGCCCTGTATCAATCCCAAACTAATCCCACTGCCCCGCTCTCTCCCCATAGTCCTGTGTCAATTCCCCAAACTAATCCCACTGACCCGCTCTCTCCCCATAGCACTGTATCTATCAATACAAACTAATCCCACTGCCTCGCTCTCTTCCCATCGTCCTATAATAATCCCCAAACTAATCCCATGGCCCCCTCTCTCCCCAGAGTCCTGTATCAACCCACAAACTAATCTGACTGCCTCGCTCTCTCCCCATAGTCCGGTATCAATCCCAAACTGATCCCACTGCCCCGGTCTCTCCCCATAGTCCTGTATCAATCCCAAACTAATCGCACTGCCCCGCTCTCTCCCCATCGTCCTGTATCAATGCTAAACTAATCTCACTGACCCCCCTCTCCCCATAGTCCTGTATTAATCCCGAACTAATCCCACTGACCCGCTCTTTCCCCATAGTACTGTATCAATCTCCATATTAATCCCACTGACCCGCTCTCTCTCCATAGTCCTGTATCAATCCCAAACTAATCCCACTGCCTCGCTCTCGCTCGATAGTCCTGTATCAATCCCAAACTAATCCCACTGCCCCGCAATCTCCCCATAATCCTGTATCTGTCCCAAAATAATCCCACTGCCCCAATCTCTCCCCATAGTCCTGTATCAACCCCCAAACTAATCCCACTGCCTCGCTCTATCCCCATAGTCCTGTATCAATCCCCAAACTAATCCCACTGCCCCGCTTTCTCCCCATAGTCCTGTATCAATCCCCAAACTGATCCCACTGCCCCGCTCTCTCCCCACAGTCCTGTATCAATCCCCAAACTAATCGCACTGCCCCGCTCTCTCCCCATAGTCCTGCATCAATCCCCAAACTAATCCCACTGCCCCGCTCTCTCCCCACAGTCCTGTATCAATCACCAAACTAATCCCACTGCCCCGCTCTCTCCCCACAGTCCTGTATCAATCACCAAACTAATCCCACTGCCCCGCTCTCTCCCAATAGTCCTGTATCAACCCCCAAACTAATCCCACTGCCCCGCTCTCTCCCCATAGCCCTGTATCAATCCCCAAACTAATCGCACTGCCCGGCTCTCTCCCCATAGTCCTGTATCAATCCCCAAACTAATCCCACTACCACGCTCTCTCCCCATAGTCCTGTATCAATCCCCAAACTAATCCCACTGCCTTGCTCTCTCCCCATAGTCCTGTATCAATACCCAAACTAATCCCACTGTCCGGATCTCTCCCCATTGTCCTGTATCAATGCTAAACTAAACTTACTGACCCCCTCTCTCCCCATAGTCCTGTATCAATGCCGAACTAATCCCACTTCCCCGCTCTCTCCCCATAGTCCTGTATCAATCTCCAACCTAATCCCACTGCCTCGCTCTCTCTCCATAGTCCTGTATCAATCCCAAACTAATCCCACTGCCCCGCTATCTCCCGATAATCCTGTATCTGTCCCAAAATAATCTCAATGCCCCACTCTCTCCCCATCGTCCTGTATCAACCCCCAAACTAATCCCACTGCTTCGCTCTCTCCCCATAGTTCGGTATCAATCCCCAAACTAATCCCACTGCCCCGCTCTCTCCCCAGAATCCTGTATCAATCCCCAAACTAATCCCACTGTCCCGCTCTCTCCCCACATTCCTGTATCAATCCCCAAACTAATCCCACTGTCCCGCTCTCTCCCGATAGCCCTGTATCAATCCCCAAACTAATCCCACTGCGCCGTTCTCTTCCTATAGTCCTGTATCAATCCCCAAACTAATCCCACTGTCCCGCTCTCTCCCCATAGTACTGTATCAATCCCAAACTGATCCCACTGCCCCGGTCTCTCCCCTTGGTCCTGTATCAATCCCCAAACTAATCGCACTGCCCCGCTCTCTCCCCATAGCCCTGCATCAATCCCCAAACTATTCCCACTGCCCCACTGTCTCCACATAGCCCTGTATCAATCCCAAACTAATCCCACTGCCCCGCTCTCTCCCCATAGTCCTGTATCAATTCCCCAAACTAATCCCACTGACCCGCTCTCTACCCATAGCCCTGTATCAATCCCCAAACTAATCCCACTGCCCCGCTCTCTCCCCATATTCCTGTATCAATCCCAAACTAATCTCACTAACCCCCTCTCTCCCCATAGTCCTGTATCAATCCCCAAACTAATGCCACTGCCCTGCTCTCTCCCCACAGTCCTGTATCAATCCCCAAACTAATCCCACTGCCCCGCTCTCTCCCCATCGCCCTGTGTCAATCCCCAAACTATTCCTACTGCCCCACTCGCTAGACATAGCCCTGTATCAATCCCAAACTAATCCCACTGCCCCGCTCTCTCCCCATAGTCCTGTATCAAGTCCCCAAACTAATCCCACTGACCCGCTCTCTCCCCATAGCACTGTATCTATCAATACAAACTAATCCCACTGCCTCGCTCTCTTCCCATACTCCTATAATAATCCCCAAACTAATCCCACTGCCCCGCTCTCTCCCCATAGTCCTGTATCAATCCCAAACCGATCCCACTGCCCCGGTCTGTCCCCATAGTCCTGTATCAATCCCCAAACTAATCGCACTGCCCCGCTCTCTCCCCATAGTCCTGTATCAATGCCAAACTAATCTCACTGACCCCGTCTCTCCCCATAGTCCTGTGTCAATCCCGAACTAATCCCACTGCCCCGCTCTCTCCCCATAGTCCTGTATCAATCTCCAAACTAATCCCACTGCCCCGCTCTCACCCCATAGTCCTGTATCAATCCCAAACTAATCGCACTGCCTCGCTCTCTCTCCATAGTCCTGTATCAATCCCAAACTAATCCCACTGCCCCGCTCTCTCCCAACATTCATGTTTAAATCCCCAAACTAATCCTACTGCCCCGCTCTCTCCCCAGAGTCCTGTATCAATGCCAAACTAATCTCACTGACGCCATCTCTCCCCATAGTCCTGTATCAATCCCGAACTAATCCCACTGCCCCGCTCTCTCCCCATAGTCCTGTATCAATCTCCAAACTAATCCCACTGCCCCGCTCTCTCCCCATAGTTCTGTATCAATCCCAAACTAATCCCACTGCCTCGGTCTCTCTCCATAGTCCTGTATCAATCCCAAACTAATCCCACTGCCCCGCTATCTCCCCATAATCCTGTATCTGTCCCAAAATAATCCCACTGCCCCACTCTCTCCCCATAGACCTGTATCAATCCCCAAACTAATCACACTGCTTTGCTCTCTCCCCATAGTCCTGTATCAATCCCCAAACTAATCCCACTGCCCCGCTCTCTCCCCACAGTCCTGTATCAATCCCCAAACTAATCCCACTGCCCCGCTCTCTCCCCACATTCCTGTATCAATCCCCAAACTAATCCCACTGACCCGCTCTCTCCCGATAGCCCTGTATCAATCCCCAAACTAATCCCACTGCGCCGTTCTCTTCCTATAGCCCTGCATCAATCCCCAAACTATTCCCACTGCCCCAAGTCTCCACATAGCCCTGTATCAATCCCAAAACTAATCCCACTGCCCCGCTCTCTCCCCATAGTACTGTATCAATCCCAAACTGATCCCACTGCCCCGGTCTCTCACCATAGTCCTGTATCAATCCCAAACTAATCGCACTGCCCCGCTCTCTCCCCATAGTCCTGTATCAATGCTAAACTAATCTCACTGACCCCCTCTCTCCCCATAGTCCTGTATCAATCCCGAACTAATCCCACTGACCCGCTCTCTCCCCATAGTACTGTATCAATCTCCAAATTAATCCCACTGACCCGCTCTCTCCCCTTAGTCCTGTATCAATCCCAAACTAATCCCACTGCGTCGCTCTCGCTCGATAGTCCTGCATCAATCCCAAACTAATCCCACTGCCCCGCTATCTCCCCATAATCCTGTATCTGTCCCAAAATAATCCCACTGCCCCACTCTCTCCCCATAGTCCTGTATCAACCCCCAAACTAATCCCACTGCCTCGCTCTCTCCCCATAGTCATGTATCAATCCCCAAACTAATCCCACTGCCCCTCTTTATCCCCATAGTCCTGTACCAATCCCCAAACTGATCCCACTGCCCTGCTCTCTCCCCACAGTCCTGTATCAATCCCCCAACTAATCCCACTGCCCCGCTCTCTCCCAATAGTCCTGTATCAATCCCCAAACTAATCGCACTGCCCGCTCTCTCCCCATAGCCCTGTATCAATCCCCAAACTAATCGCACTGCCCCGCTCTCTCCCCATAGTCCTGTATCAAACCCCAAACTAATCCCACTACCACGCTCGCTCCCCATAGTCCTGTATCAATCCCCAAACTAATCCCACTGCCCCGCTCTCTCCCCACAGTCCTGTATCAATCACCAAACTAATCCCACTGCCCCGCTCTCTCCCCACAGTCCTGTGTGAATCCCCAAACTAATCCCACTGCCCCGCTCTCTCCCCACAGTCCTGTATCAATCCCAAAACTAATCCCACTGCCCCGCTCTCTCCCCACAGTCCTGTATCAATCACCAAACTAATCCCACTGCCTTGCTCTCTCCCCATAGTCCTGTATCAATCCCCAAACTAATCCCACTGGCCCGATCTCTCCCCATTGTCCTGTATCAAGGCGAAACTAATCTCACTGACCCCCTCTCTCCCCATAGTCCTGTATTAATCACGAACTAATCCCACTTCCCCGCTCTCTCCCTATAGTCCTGTATCAATCTCCAACCTAATCCCACTGCCCCGCTCTCTCCCCATAGTCCTGTATCAATGCCAAACTGATCTCACTGACGCCATCTCTCCCCATAGTCCTGTATCAATTCCAAACTAATCCCACTGCCTCGGTCTCTCTCCATAGTCCTGTATCAATCCCAAACTAATCCCACTGCCCCGCTATCTCCCCATAATCCTGTATCTGTCCCAAAATAATCCCACTGCCCCACTCTCTCCCCATAGACCTGTATCAATCCCCAAACTAATCACACTGCCCCGCTCTCTCCCCATAGTCCTGTATCAATCCCCAAACTAATCCCACTGCCCCGCTCTCTCCCCACAGTCCTGTATGAATCCCCAAACTAATCCCACTGCCCCGCTCTCTCCCCACAGTCCTGTATCAATCCCCAAACTAATCCCACTGCCCCGCTCTCTCCCCACAGTCCTGTATCAATCCCCAAACTAATCCCACTGCCCGCTCTCTCCCCAGAGCCCTGTTTCAATCCCCAAACTAATCGCACTGCCCCGCTCTCTCCCCATAGTCCTGTATCAATCCCCAAACTAATCCCACTACCACGCTCTCTCCCCATAGTCCTGTATCAATCCCCAAACTAATCCCACTGCCTTGCTCTCTCCCCATAGTCCTGTATCAATCCCCAAACTAATCCCACTGCCCCGCTCTCTCCCCATAGTCCTTTATCAATGCTAAACTAATCTCACTGACCCCCTCTCTCCCCATAGTCCTGTATCAATCCCGAACTAATCCCACTGACCCGCTTTCTCCCCATAGTACTTTATCAATCTCCAAATTAATCCCACTGACCCGCTCTCTCCCCATAGTCCTGTATCAATCCCAAACTAATCCCACTGCCTCGCTCTCGCTCGATAGTCCTGTGTCAATCCCAAACTAATCCCACTGTCCGCTCTCTCCCCATAGTCCTGTATCAATCCCCAAACTAATCCCACTACCACGCTCGCTCCCCATAGTCCTGTATCAATCCTCAAACTAATCCCACTGCCTTGATCTCTCCCGATAGACCTGTATCAATCCCCAAACTAATCACACTGCCCCGCTCTCTCCCCATAGTCCTGTATCAATCCCCAAACTAATCCCACTGCCCCGCTCTCTCCCCACAGTCCTGTATCAATCACCAAACTAATCCCACTGCCCCGCTCTCTCCCCACAGTCCTGTGTCAATCCCCAAACTAATCCCACTGCCCCGCTCTGTCCCCATAGTGCTGTATCAATCCCCAAACTAATCCCACTACCACGCTCTCTCCCCATAGTCCTGTATCAATCCACAAACTAATCCCACTGCCTCGCTCTCTCCCCATAGTTCGGTATCAATCCCCAAACTAATCCTACTGCCCCGCTCTCTCCCCATAGTCCTGTATCAATGACAAACTAATCTCACTGACGCCATCTCTCCCCATAGTCCTGTATCAATCCCGAACTAATCCCACTGCCCCGCTCTCTCCCCATAGTCCTGTATCAATCTCCAAACTAATCCCACTGCCCCGCTCTCTCCCCATAGTTCTGTATCAATTCCAAACTTATCCCACTGCCTCGGTCTCTCTCCATGGTCCTGTATCAATCCCAAACTAATCCCACTGCCCCGCTATCTCCCCATAATCCTGTATCTGTCCCAAAATAATCCCACTGCCCCACTCTCTCCCCATAGACCTGTATCAATCCCCAAACTAATCACACTGCCCCGCTCTCTCCCCATAGTCCTGTGTCAATCCCCAAACTAATCCCACTGCCCCGCTCTCTCCCCACAGTCCTGTGTCAATCCCCAAACTAATCCCACTGCCCCGCTCTCTCCCCATAGTCCTGTATCAATCCCCAAACTAATCCCACTGCCCGCTCTCTCCCCATAGTCCTGTATCAATCCCCAAACTAATCCCACTACCACGCTCTCTCCCCATAGTCCTGTATCAATCCCCAATCTAATCCCACTGCCTTGCTCTCTCCCCATAGTCCTGTATCAAACCGCAAACTAATCCCACTGCCCCGATCTCTCCCCATTGTCCTGTATCAATGCCAAACTAATCTCACTGACCCCCTCTCTCCCCACAGTCCTGTATCAATCCCAAACTAATCCCACTGCCCGCTCTCTCCCCATAGCCCTGTATCAATCCCCAAACTAATCGCACTGCCCCGCTCTCTCCCCATAGTCCTGTATCAATCCCCAAACTAATACCACTGCCCCGCTCTCACCCCATAGTCCTGTATCAATCCCAAACTAATCCCACTGCCTCTCTCTCTCTCCATAGTCCTGCATCAATCCCAAACTAATCCCACTGCCCCGCTATCTCCCGATAATCCTGTATCTGTCCCAAAATAATCTCACTGCCCCACTCTCTCCCCATCGTCCTGTATCAACCCCCAAACTAATCCCACTGCCTCGCTCTCTCCCCATAGTTCGGTATCAATCCCCAAACTAATCCCACTGCCCCGCTCTCTCCCCAGAGTCCTGTATCAATCCCCAAACTAATCCCACTGCCCCGCGCTCTCCCCACATTCCTGTATCAATCCCCAAACTAATCCCACTGACCCGCTCTCTCCCGATAGCCCTGTATCAATCCCCAAACTAATCCCACTGCGCCGTTCTCTACCTATCGTCCTGTATCAATACCCAACCTAATCCCACTGCCCCGCTCTCTCCCCATAGTACTGTATCAATCCCAAACTTATCCCACTGCCCCGGTTTCTCCCCATAGTCCTGTATCAATCCCCAAACTAATCGCACTGCCCCGCTCTCTCCCCATAGCCCTGCATCAATCCAGAAACTATTCCCAATGCCCCACTGTCTCCACATAGCCCTGTGTCAATCCCAAACTAATACCACTGCCCCGCTCTCTCCCCATATTCCTGTATCAATTCCCCAAACTAATCCCACTGACCTGCTCTCTCCCCATAGCCCTGTATCAATCCCCAAACTAATCCCACTGCCCCGCTCTCTTCCCATAGTCCTGTATCAATCCCCAAACTAATCACACTGCCCCGCTCTCTCCCCATAGCCCTGTGTCAATCCCCAAACTATTCCTACTGCCCCACTCGCTACACATAGCCCTGTATCAATCCCAAACTAATCCCACTGCCCCACTCTCTCCCCACATTCCTGTATCAATCCCCAAACTAATCGCACTGCCCCGCTCTCTCCCCATAGCCCTGCATCAATCCCCAAACTATTCCCACTGCCCCACTGTCTCCACATAGCCCTGTATCAATCCCAAACTAATCCCACTGCCCCGCTCTCTCCCCATAGTCCTGTTTCAATTCCCCAAACTAATCCCACTGCCCCGCTCTCTTCCCATAGTCCTGTATCAATCCCCAAACTGATCCCAATGCCCCGGTCTCTCCCCATAGTCCTGTATCAATCCCAGACTTATCCCACTGCCCAGGTTTCTCCCCATAGTCCTGTATCAATCCCCAAACTAATCGCACTGCCCCGCTCTCTCCCCATAGCTCTGCATCAATCCAGAAACTATTCCCAATGCCCCACTGTCTCCACATAGCCCTGTATCAATCCCAAACTAATCCCACTGCCCCGCTCTCTCCCCATATTCCTGTATCAATTCCCCAAACTAATCCCACTGACCTGCTCTCTCCCCATAGCCCTGTATCAATCCCCAAACTAATCCCACTGCCCCGCTCTCTTCCCATAGTCCTGTATCAATCCCCAAACTAATCACACTGCCCCGCTCTCTCCCCATAGCCCTGTGTCAATCCCCAAACTATTCCTACTGCCCCACTCGCTACACATAGCCCTGTATCAATCCCAAACTAATCCCACTGCCCCACTCTCTCCCCACATTCCTGTATCAATCCCCAAACTAATCGCACTGCCCCGCTCTCTCCCCATAGCCCTGCATCAATCCCCAAACTATTCCCACTGCCCCACTGTCTCCACATAGCCCTGTATCAATCCCAAACTAATCCCACTGCCCCGCTCTCTCCCCATAGTCCTGTATCAATTCCCCAAACTAATCCCACTGCCCCGCTCTCTTCCCATAGTCCTGTATCAATCCCCAAACTGATCCCAATGCCCCGGTCTCTCCCCATAGTCCTGTATCAATCCCCAAACTATTCCCACTGCCCCGCTCTCTCCCCATAGTCCTGTATCAATGCCAAACTAATCTCACTGACCCCCTCTCTCCCCATAGTCCTGTATCAATCCCCAAACTAATGCCACTGCCCTGCTCACTCCCCATAGTCCTGTATCAATCCCCAAACTAATCCCACTGCCCCGCACTCTCCCCATAGCCCTGTGTCAATTCCCAAACTATTCCTACTGCCCCACTCGCTACACATAGCCCTCTATCAATCACCAAACTAATCCCACTGCCCCGCTCTCTCCCCACATTCCTGTGTCAATCCCCAAACTAATCCCACTGCCCCGCTTTCTCCCAATAGTCCTGTATCAACACCCAAACTAATCCCACTGCCCGCTCTCTCCCCATAGCCCTGTATCAATCCCCAAACTAATCGCACTGCCCCGCTCTCTCCCCATAGTCCTGTATCAATCCCCAAACTAATCCCACTACCACGCTCTCTCCCCATAGTCCTGTATCAATCCCCAAACTAATCCCACTGCCTTGCTCTCTCCCCATAGTCCTGTATCAATCCCCAAACTAATCCCACTGTCCGGATCTCTCCCCATTGTCCTGTATCAATGCTAAACTAAACTTACTGATACCCTCTCTCCCCATAGTCCTGTATCAATGCCGAACTAATCCCACTTCCCCGCTCTCTCCCCATAGTCCTGTATCAATCTCCAACCTAATCCCACTGCTTCACTCTCTCTCCATAGTCCTGTATCAATCCCAAACTAATCCCACTGCCCCGCTATCTCCCGATAATCCTGTATCTGTCCCAAAATAATCTCAATGCCCCAATCTCTCCCCATCGTCCTGTATCAACCCCCAAACTAATCCCACTGCCTCGCTCTCTCCCCATAGTTCGGTATCAATCCCCAAACTAATCCCACTGCCCCGCTCTCTCCCCAGAGTCCTGTATCAATCCCCAAACTAATCCCACTGCCCCGCTCTCTCCCCACATTCCTGTATCAATCCCCAAACTAATCCCACTGACCCGCTCTCTCCCGATAGCCCTGTATCAATCCCCAAACTAATCCCACTGCGCCGTTCTCTTCCTATAGTCCTGTATCAATCCCCAAACTAATCCCACTGTCCCGCTCTCTCCCCCTAGTACTGTATCAATCCCAAACTGCTCCCACTGCCCCGGTCTCTCCCCTTGGTCCTGTATCAATCCCCAAACTAATCGCACTGCCCCGCTCTCTCCCCATAGCCCTGCATCAATCCCCAAACTATTCCCACTGCCCCACTGTCTCCACATAGCCCTGTGTCAATCCCAAACTAATCCCACTGCCCCGCTCTCTCCCCATAGTCCTGTATCAATTCCCCAAACTAATCCCACTGACCCGCTTTCTCCCCATAGCCCTGTATCAATCCCCAAACTAATCCCACTGCCCCGCTCTCTCCCCATATTCCTGTATCAATCCCAAACTAATCTCACTGACCCCCTCTCTCCCCATAGTTCTGTATCAATCCCCAAACTAATTCCACTGCCCTGCTCTCTCCCCATAGTCCTGTATCAATCCCCAAACTAATCCCACTGCCCCGCTCTCTCCCCATAGCACTGTATCTATCAATACAAACTAATCCCACTGCCCCGCTCTCTCCCCATAGTCCTGTATCAATCCCCAAACTAATCCCACTGCCCGCTCTCTCCCCATAGCCCTGTATCAATCCCCAAACTAATCGCACTGCCCCGCTCTCTCCCCATAGTCCTGTATCAATCTCCAAACTAATCCCACTGCCCCGCTCTCACCCCATAGTCCTGTATCAATCCCAAACTAATCCCACTGCCCCGCTATCTCTCCATAATCCTGTATCTGTCCCAAAATAATCCCACTGCCCCACTCTCTCCCCATAGACCTGTATCAATCCCCAAACTAATCACACTGCCCCGCTCTCTCCCCATAGTCCTGTATCAATCCCCAAACTAATCCCACTGCCCCGCTCTCTCCCCACAGTCCTGTATCAATCCCCAAACTAATCCCACTGCCCCGCTCTCTCCCCACAGTCCTGTGTCAATCCCCAAACTAATCCCACTGCCCCGCTCTCTCCCCACAGTCCTGTATCAATCCCCAAACTAATCCCACTGCCCGCTCTCTCCCCAGAGCCCTGTATCAATCCCCAAACTAATCGCACTGCCCCGCTCTCTCCCCATAGTCCTGTATCAATCCCCAAACTAATCCCACTACCACGCTCTCTCCCCATAGTCCTGTATCAATCCCCAAACTAATCCCACTGCCTTGCTCTCTCCCCATAGTCCTGTATCAATCCCCAAACTAATCCCACTGCCCCGCTCTCTCCCCATAGTTCTTTATCAATGCTAAACTAATCTCACTGACCCCCTCTCTCCCCATAGTCCTGTATCAATCCCGAACTAATCCCACTGACCCGCTTTCTCCCCATAGTACTTTATCAATCTCCAAATTAATCCCACTGACCCGCTCTCTCCCCATAGTCCTGTATCAATCCCAAACTAATCCCAATGCCTCGCTCTCGCTCGATAGTCCTGTGTCAATCCCAAACTAATCCCACTGTCCGCTCTCTCCCCATAGTCCTGTATCAATCCCCAAACTAATCCCACTACCACGCTCGCTCCCCATAGTCCTGTATCAATCCTCAAACTAATCCCACTGCCTTGCTCTCTCCCGATAGACCTGTATCAATCCCCAAACTAATCACACTGCCCCGCTCTCTCCCCATAGTCCTGTATCAATCCCCAAACTAATCCCACTGCCCCGCTCTCTCCCCACAGTCCTGTATCAATCACCAAACTAATCCCACTGCCCCGCTCTCTCCCCACAGTCCTGTTTCAATCCCCAAACTAATCCCACTGCCCCGCTCTCTCCCCATAGTGCTGTATCAATCCCCAAACTAATTCCACTACCACGCTCTCTCCCCATAGTCCTGTATCAATCCCCAAACTAATCCCACTGCCGCGCTCTCTCCCCATAGTTCGGTATCAATCCCCAAACTAATCCTACTGCCCCGCTCTCTCCCCATAGTCCTGTATCAATGCCAAACTAATCTCACTGACGCCATCTCTCCCCATAGTCCTGTATCAATCCCGAACTAATCCCACTGCCCCGCTCTCTCCCCATAGTCCTGTATCAATCTCCAAACTAATCCCACTGCCCCGCTCTCTCCCCATAGTTCTGTATCAATTCCAAACTTATCCCACTGCCTCGGTCTCTCTCCATGGTCCTGTATCAATCCCAAACTAATCCCACTGCCCCGCTATCTCCCCATAATCCTGTATCTGTCCCAAAATAATCCCACTGCCCCACTCTCTCCCCATAGACCTGTATCAATCCCCAAACTAATCACATTGCCCCGCTCTCTCCCCATAGTCCTGTATCAATCCCCAAACTAATCCCACTGCCCCGCTCTCTCCCCACAGTCCTGTGTCAATCCCCAAACTAATCCCACTGCCCCGCTCTCTCCCCATAGTCCTGTATCAATCCCCAAACTTATCCCACTGCCCGCTCTCTCCCCATAGTCCTGTATCAATCCCCAAACTAATCCCACTACCACGCTCTCTCCCCATAGTCCTGTATCAATCCCCAATCTAATCCCACTGCCTTGCTCTCTCCCCATAGTCCTGTATCAAAGCGCAAACTAATCCCACTGCCCCGATCTCTCCCCATTGTCCTGTATCAATGCCAAACTAATCTCACTGTCCCCCTCTCTCCCCACAGTTCTGTATCAATCCCGAACTAATCCCACTGCCCCGCTCTCTCCCCATAGTCCTGTATCAATCCCCAAACTAATCCCACTGCCCGCTCTCTCCCCATAGCCCTGTATCAATCCCCAAACTAATCGCACTGCCCCGCTCTCTCCCCATAGTCCTGTATCAATCTCCAACCTAATCCCACTGCCCCGCTCTCACCCCATAGTCCTGTATCAATCCCAAACTAATCCCACTGCCTCTCTCTCTCTCCATAGTCCTGTATCAATCCCAAACTAATCCCACTGCCCCGCTATCTCCCGATAATCCTGTATCTGTCACAAAATAATCTCACTGACCCACTCTCTCCCCATCGTCCTGTATCAACCCCCAAACTAATCCCACAGCCTCGCTCTCTCCCCATAGTTCGGTATCAATCCCCAAACTAATCCCACTGCCCCGCTCTCTCCCCAGAGTCCTGTATCAATCCCCAAACTAATCCCACTGCCCCGCTCTCTCCCCACATTCCTGTATCAATCCCTAAACTAATCCCACTGACCCGCTCTCTCCCGATAGCCCTGTATCAATCCCCAAACTAATCCCACTGCGCCGTTCTCTTCCTATAGTCCTGTATCAATACCCAAACTAATCCCACTGCCCCGCTCTCTCCCCATAGTACTGTATCAATCCCAAACTTATCCCACTGCCCCGGTTTCTCCCCATAGTCCTGTATCAATCCCCAAACTAATCGCACTGCCCCGCTCTCTCCCCATAGCCCTGCATCAATCCAGAAACTATTCCCAATGCCCCACTGTCTCCACATAGCCCTGTATCAATCCCAAACTAATCCCACTGCCCCGCTCTCTCCCCATATTCCTGTATCAATTCCCCAAACTAATCCCACTGACCTGCTCTCTCCCCATAGCCCTGTATCAATCCCCAAACTAATCCCATTGCCCCGCTCTCTTCCCATAGTCCTGTATCAATCCCCAAACTAATCACACTGCCCCGCTCTCTCCCCATAGCCCTGTGTCAATCCCCAAACTATTCCTACTGCCCCACTCGCTACACATAGCCCTGTATCAATCCCAAACTAATCCCACTGCCCCGCTCTCTCCCCATAGTCCTGTATCAATCCCAAACTAATCCCACTGCCTCGCTCTCTCTCCATAGTCCTGTATCAATCCCAAACTAATCCCACTGCCCCGCTATCTCCCGATAATCCTGTATCTGTCCCAAAATAATCTCACTTCCCCACTCTCTCCCGATCGTCCTGTATCAACCCCCAAACTAATCCCACTGCCTCGCTCTCTCCCCATAGTTCGGTGTCAATCCCCAAACTAATCCCACTGCCCCGCTCTCTCCCCAGATTCCTGTATCAATCCCCAAAATAATCCCAATGCCCCGCTCTCTCCCCACGTTCCTGTATCAATCCTCAAACTAATCCCACTGACCCGCTCTCTCCCGATAGCCCTGTATCAATCCCCAAACTAATCCCACTGCGCCGTTCTCTTCCTATAGTCCTGTATCAATCCCCAAACTAATCCCACTGCCCCGCTCTCTCCCCATAGTACTGTATCAATCCCAAACTGATCCCACTGCCCCGGTCTCTCCCCATAGGCCTGTATCAATCCCCAAACTAATCGCACTGCCCCGCTCTCTCCCCATAGCCCTGCATCAATCCCCAAACTATTCCCACTGCCCCACTGTCTCCACATAGCCCTGTATCAATCCCAAACTAATCCCACTGCCCCGCTCTCTCCCCATAGTCCTGTATCAATTCCCCAAACTAATCCCACTGACCCGCTCTCTCCCCATAGCCGTATATCAATCCCCAAACTATCCCACTCCCGCGCTCTCTTCCCATAGTCCTGTATCAATCCCCAAACTAATCCCACTGCCCCGGTCTCTCCCCATAGCCCTGTGTCAATCCCCAAACTATTCCTACTGCCCCACTCGCTACACATAGCCCTGTATCAATCTCAAACTAATCCCACTGCCCCGCTCTCTCCCCACATTCCTGTATCAATCCCCAAACTAATTGCACTGCCCCGCTCTCTCCCCATAGCCCTGCATCAATCCCCAAACTATTCCCACTGCCCCACTGTCTCCACATAGCCCTGTATCAATCCCAAACTAATCCCACTGCCCCGCTCTCTCCCCATAGTCCTGTATCAATTCCCCAAACTAATCCCACTGACCGGCTCTCTCCCCATAGCTCTGTATCAATCCCCAAACTAATCCCACTGCCCCGCTCTCTACCCATAGTCCTGTATCAATCCCCAAACTAATCCCACTGCCCCGCTCTCTCCCCATAGTCCTGTATCAATGCCAAACTAATCTCACTGACCCCCTCTCTCCCCATAGTCCTGTATCAATCCCCAAACTAATGCCACTGCCCTGCTCTCTCCCCATAGTCCTTTATCTCCCCAAACTAATCCCACTGCCCCGCTCTCTCCCCATAGCCCTGTGTCAATCCCCAAACTATTCCTACTGCCCCACTCGCTACACATAGCCCTGTATCAATCGCAAACTAATCCCACTGCCCCGCTCTCTCCCCATAGTCCTGTATCAATTCCCCAAACTAATCCCACTGACCCTCTCTCTCCCCATAGCACTGTATCTATCAATACAATCTAATCCCACAGCCTCGCTCTCTTCCCACAGTCCTATAATAATCCCCAAACTAATCCCACTGCCCCGCTCTCTCCCCATAGTCCTGTATCAATCCCAAACCGATCCCACTGCCCCGGTCTGTCCCCATAGTCCTGTATCAATCCCCAAACTAATCGCACTGCCCCGCTCTCTCCCCATAGTCCTGTATCAATGCCAAACTAATCTCACTGAGCCCCTCTCTCCCCATAGTCCTGTGTCAATCCCCAAACTAATCCGACTGCCCCGCTCTCTCCCCACAGTCCTGTATCAATCCCCAAACTAATCCCACTGCCCCGCTCTCTCCCCAGAGTCCTGTGTCAATCCCCAAACTAATCCCACTGCCCCGCTCTCTCCCCATAGTCCTGTATCAATCCCCAAACTAATCCCACTGCCCGCTCTCTCCCCATAGTCCTGTATCAATCGCCAAACTAATCCCACTACCACGCTCTCTCCCCATAGTCCTGTATCAATCTCCAACCTAATCCCACTGCCCCGCTCTCACCCCATAGTCCTGTATCAATCCCAAACTAATCCTACTGCCTCGATCTCTCTCCATAGTCCTGTATCAATCCCAAACTAATCCCACTGCCCCGCTATCTCCCGATAATCCTGTATCTGTCCCAAAATAATCTCACTGCCCCACTCTCTCCCCATCGTCCTGTATCAACCCCCAAACTAATCCCACTGCCTCGCTCTCTCCCCATAGTTCAGTATCAATCCCCAAACTAATCCCACTGCCCCGCTCTCTCCCCAGAGTCCTGTATCAATCCCCAAACTAATCCCACTGCCCCGCTCTCTCCCCACATTCCTGTATCAATCCCCAAACTAATCCCACTGACCCGCTCTCTCCCGATAGCCCTGTATCAATCCCCAAACTAATCCCACTGCGCCGTTCTCTTCCTATAGTCCTGTATCAATCCCCAAACTAATCGCACTGCCCCGCTCTCTCCCCATAGCCCTGCATCAATCCCGAAACTATTCGCACTGCCCCACTGTCTCCACATAGCCCTGTATCAATCCCAAACTAATCCCACTGCCCCGCCCTCTCCCCATAGTCCTGTATCAATCCCAAACCGATCCCACTGCCCCGGTCTGTCCCCATAGTCCTGTATCAATCCCCAAACTAATCCCACTGCCCCGCTCTCTTCCCATAGTCCTGTATCAATCCCCAAACTAATCACACTGCCCCGCTCTCTCCCCATAGCCCTGTGTCAATCCCCAAACTATTCCTACTGCCCCACTCGCTACACATAGCCCTGTATCAATCCCAAACTAATCCCACTGCCCCACTCTCTCCCCACATTCCTGTATCAATCCCCAAACTAATCGCACTGCCCCGCGCTCTCCCCATAGCCCTGCATCAATCCCCAAACTATTCCCACTGCCCCACTGTCTCCACATAGCCCTGTATCAATCCCAAACTAATCCCACTGCCCCGCTCTCTCCCCATAGTCCTGTATCAATTCCCCAAACTAATCCCACTGCCCCGCTCTCTTCCCATAGTCCTGTATCAATCCCCAAACTGACCCCAATGCCCCGGTCTCTCCCCATAGTCCTGTATCAATTCCCCAAACTAATCCCACTGCCCCGCTCTCTTCCCATAGTCCTGTATCAATCCCCAAACTGATCCCAATGCTCCGGTCTCTCCCCATAGTCCTGTATCAATCCCCAAACTAATCCCACTGCCCCGCTCTCTCGCCATAGTCCTGTATCAATGCCAAACTAATCCCACTGACCCCCTCTCTCCCCATAGTCCTGTATCAATCCCCAACCTAATGCCACTGCCCTGCTCTCTCCCCATAGTCCTGTATCAATCCCCAAACTAATCCCACTGCCCCGCTCTCTCCCCATAGCCCTGTGTCAATCCCCAAACTATTCCTACTGCCCCACTCGCTACACATAGCCCTGTATCAATCCCAAACTAATCCCACTGCCCCGCTCTCTCCCCATAGTCCTGTGTCAATTCCCCAAACTAATCCCACTGACCCGCTCTCTCCCCATAGCACTGTATCTATCAATACAAACTAATCCCACTGCCTCGCTCTCTTCCCATCGTCCTATAATAATCCCCAAACTAATCCCATGGCCCGCTCTCTCCCCATAGTCCTGTATCAATCCCAAACCGATCCCACTGCCCCGGTCTGTCCCCATAGTCCTGTATCAATCCCCAAACTAATCGCACTGCCCCGCTCTCTCCCCATAGTCCTTCATCAATGCCAAACTAATCTCACTGACCCCCTCTCTCCCCAGAGTCCTGTATCAACCCACAAACTAATCTGACTGCCTCGCTCTCTCCCCATAGTCCGGTATCAATCCCCAAACTAATCCCACTGCCCCGCTCTCTCCCCATAGTCCTGTATCAATCCCCAAACTAATCCCACTGCCCCGCTCTCTCCCCACATTCCTGTATCAATCCCAAAACAAATCCCACTGACCCGCTCTCTCCCCACAGCCCTGTATCAATCCCCAAACTAATCCCACTGTCCCGTTCTCTTCCCATAGTCCTGTATCAATCCCCAAACTAATCCCACTGCCACGCTCTCCCCATAGTACTGTATCAATCCCAAACTGATCCCACTGCCCCGGTCTCTCCCCATAGTCCTGTATCAATCCCAAACTAATCGCACTGCCCCGCTCTCTCCCCATCGTCCTGTATCAATGCTAAACTAATCTCACTGACCCCCCTCTCCCCATAGTCCTGTATTAATCCCGAACTAATCCCACTGACCCGCTCTTTCCCCATAGTACTGTATCAATCTCCATATTAATCCCACTGACCCGCTCTCTCTCCATAGTCCTGTATCAATCCCAAACTAATCCCACTGCCTCGCTCTCGCTCGATAGTCCTGTATCAATCCCAAACTAATCCCACTGCCCCGCAATCTCCCCATAATCCTGTATCTGTCCCAAAATAATCCCACTGCCCCAATCTCTCCCCATAGTCCTGTATCAACCCCCAAACTAATCCCACTGCCTCGCTCTCTCCCCATAGTCCTGTATCAATCCCCAAACTAATCCCACTGCCCCGCTTTCTCCCCATAGTCCTGTATCAATCCCCAAACTGATCCCACTGCCCCGCTCTCTCCCCACAGTCCTGTATCAATCCCCAAACTAATCGCACTGCCCCGCTCTCTCCCCATAGTCCTGCATCAATCCCCAAACTAATCCCACTGCCCCGCTCTCTCCCCACAGTCCTGTATCAATCACCAAACTAATCCCACTGCCCCGCTCTCTCCCCACATTCCTGTGTCAATCCCCAAACTAATCCCACTGCCCCGCTCTCTCCCAATAGTCCTGTATCAACCCCCAAACTAATCCCACTGCCCCGCTCTCTCCCCATAGCCCTGTATCAATCCCCAAACTAATCGCACTGCCCCGCTCTCTCCCCATAGTCCTGTATCAATCCCCAAACTAATCCCACTACCACGCTCTCTCCCCATAGTCCTGTATCAATCCCCAAACTAATCCCACTGCCTTGCTCTCTCCCCATAGTCCTGTATCAATACCCAAACTAATCCCACTGTCCGGATCTCTCCCCATTGTCCTGTATCAATGCTAAACTAAACTTACTGACCCCCTCTCTCCCCATAGTCCTGTATCAATGCCGAACTAATCCCACTTCCCCGCTCTCTCCCCATAGTCCTGTATCAATCTCCAACCTAATCCCACTGCCTCGCTCTCTCTCCATAGTCCTGTATCAATCCCAAACTAATCCCACTGCCCCGCTATCTCCCGATAATCCTGTATCTGTCCCAAAATAATCTCAATGCCCCACTCTCTCCCCATCGTCCTGTATCAACCCCCAAACTAATCCCACTGCTTCGCTCTCTCCCCATAGTTCGGTATCAATCCCCAAACTAATCCCACTGCCCCGCTCTCTCCCCAGAATCCTGTATCAATCCCCAAACTAATCCCACTGTCCCGCTCTCTCCCCACATTCCTGTATCAATCCCCAAACTAATCCCACTGTCCCGCTCTCTCCCGATAGCCCTGTATCAATCCCCAAACTAATCCCACTGCGCCGTTCTCTTCCTATAGTCCTGTATCAATCCCCAAACTAATCCCACTGTCCCGCTCTCTCCCCATAGTACTGTATCAATCCCAAACTGATCCCACTGCCCCGGTCTCTCCCCTTGGTCCTGTATCAATCCCCAAACTAATCGCACTGCCCCGCTCTCTCCCCATAGCCCTGCATCAATCCCCAAACTATTCCCACTGCCCCACTGTCTCCACATAGCCCTGTATCAATCCCAAACTAATCCCACTGCCCCGCTCTCTCCCCATAGTCCTGTATCAATTCCCCAAACTAATCCCACTGACCCGCTCTCTACCCATAGCCCTGTATCAATCCCCAAACTAATCCCACTGCCCCGCTCTCTCCCCATATTCCTGTATCAATCCCAAACTAATCTCACTAACCCCCTCTCTCCCCATAGTCCTGTATCAATCCCCAAACTAATGCCACTGCCCTGCTCTCTCCCCACAGTCCTGTATCAATCCCCAAACTAATCCCACTGCCCCGCTCTCTCCCCATCGCCCTGTGTCAATCCCCAAACTATTCCTACTGCCCCACTCGCTAGACATAGCCCTGTATCAATCCCAAACTAATCCCACTGCCCCGCTCTCTCCCCATAGTCCTGTATCAAGTCCCCAAACTAATCCCACTGACCCGCTCTCTCCCCATAGCACTGTATCTATCAATACAAACTAATCCCACTGCCTCGCTCTCTTCCCATACTCCTATAATAATCCCCAAACTAATCCCACTGCCCCGCTCTCTCCCCATAGTCCTGTATCAATCCCAAACCGATCCCACTGCCCCGGTCTGTCCCCATAGTCCTGTATCAATCCCCAAACTAATCGCACTGCCCCGCTCTCTCCCCATAGTCCTGTATCAATGCCAAACTAATCTCACTGACCCCGTCTCTCCCCATAGTCCTGTGTCAATCCCGAACTAATCCCACTGCCCCGCTCTCTCCCCATAGTCCTGTATCAATCTCCAAACTAATCCCACTGCCCCGCTCTCACCCATAGTCCTGTATCAATCCCAAACTAATCGCACTGCCTCGCTCTCTCTCCATAGTCCTGTATCAATCCCAAACTAATCCCACTGCCCCGCTCTCTCCCAACATTCCTGTTTAAATCCCCAAACTAATCCTACTGCCCCGCTCTCTCCCCAGAGTCCTGTATCAATGCCAAACTAATCTCACTGACGCCATCTCTCCCCATAGTCCTGTATCAATCCCGAACTAATCCCACTGCCCCGCTCTCTCCCCATAGTCCTGTATCAATCTCCAAACTAATCCCACTGCCCCGCTCTCTCCCCATAGTTCTGTATCAATCCCAAACTAATCCCACTGCCTCGGTCTCTCTCCATAGTCCTGTATCAATCCCAAACTAATCCCACTGCCCCGCTATCTCCCCATAATCCTGTATCTGTCCCAAAATAATCCCACTGCCCCACTCTCTCCCCATAGACCTGTATCAATCCCCAAACTAATCACACTGCCCCGCTCTCTCCCCATAGTCCTGTATCAATCCCCAAACTAATCCCACTGCCCCGCTCTCTCCCCACAGTCCTGTATCAATCCCCAAACTAATCCCACTGCCCCGCTCTCTCCCCACATTCCTGTATCAATCCCCAAACTAATCCCACTGACCCGCTCTCTCCCGATAGCCCTGTATCAATCCCCAAACTAATCCCACTGCGCCGTTCTCTTCCTATAGCCCTGCATCAATCCCCAAACTATTCCCACTGCCCCAAGTCTCCACATAGCCCTGTATCAATCCCAAAACTAATCCCACTGCCCCGCTCTCTCCCCATAGTACTGTATCAATCCCAAACTGATCCCACTGCCCCGGTCTCTCACCATAGTCCTGTATCAATCCCAAACTAATCGCACTGCCCCGCTCTCTCCCCATAGTCCTGTATCAATGCTAAACTAATCTCACTGACCCCCTCTCTCCCCATAGTCCTGTATCAATCCCGAACTAATCCCACTGACCCGCTCTCTCCCCATAGTACTGTATCAATCTCCAAATTAATCCCACTGACCCGCTCTCTCCCCTTAGTCCTGTATCAATCCCAAACTAATCCCACTGCGTCGCTCTCGCTCGATAGTCCTGCATCTATCCCAAACTAATCCCACTGCCCCGCTATCTCCCCATAATCCTGTATCTATCCCAAAATAACCCACTGCCCCACTCTCTCCCCATAGTCCTGTATCAACCCCCAAACTAATCCCACTGCCTCGCTCTCTCCCCATAGTCATGTATCAATCCCCAAACTAATCCCACTGCCCCTCTTTATCCCCATAGTCCTGTACCAATCCCCAAACTGATCCCACTGCCCTGCTCTCTCCCCACAGTCCTGTATCAATCCCCCAACTAATCCCACTGCCCCGCTCTCTCCCAATAGTCCTGTATCAATCCCCAAACTAATCGCACTGCCAGCTCTCTCCCCATAGCCCTGTATCAATCCCCAAACTAATCGCACTGCCCCGCTCTCTCCCCATAGTCCTGTATCAAACCCCAAACTAATCCCACTACCACGCTCGCTCCCCATAGTCCTGTATCAATCCCCAAACTAATCCCACTGCCCCGCTCTCTCCCCACAGTCCTGTATCAATCACCAAACTAATCCCACTGCCCCGCTCTCTCCCCACAGTCCTGTGTGAATCCCCAAACTAATCCCACTGCCCCGCTCTCTCCCCACAGTCCTGTATCAATCCCAAAACTAATCCCACTGCCCCGCTCTCTCCCCACAGTCCTGTATCAATCACCAAACTAATCCCACTGCCTTGCTCTCTCCCCATAGTCCTGTATCAATCCCCAAACTAATCCCACTGGCCCGATCTCTCCCCATTGTCCTGTATCAAGGCGAAACTAATCTCACTGACCCCCTCTCTCCCCATAGTCCTGTATTAATCACGAACTAATCCCACTTCCCCGCTCTCTCCCTATAGTCCTGTATCAATCTCCAACCTAATCCCACTGCCCCGCTCTCTCCCCATAGTCCTGTATCAATGCCAAACTAATCTCACTGACGCCATCTCTCCCCATAGTCCTGTATCAATTCCAAACTAATCCCACTGCCTCGGTCTCTCTCCATAGTCCTGTATCAATCCCAAACTAATCCCACTGCCCCGCTATCTCCCCATAATCCTGTATCTGTCCCAAAATAATCCCACTGCCCCACTCTCTCCCCATAGACCTGTATCAATCCCCAAACTAATCACACTGCCCCGCTCTCTCCCCATAGTCCTGTATCAATCCCCAAACTAATCCCACTGCCCCGCTCTCTCCCCACAGTCCTGTATGAATCCCCAAACTAATCCCACTGCCCCGCTCTCTCCCCACAGTCCTGTGTCAATCCCCAAACTAATCCCACTGCCCCGCTCTCTCCCCACAGTCCTGTATCAATCCCCAAACTAATCCCACTGCCCGCTCTCTCCCCAGAGCCCTGTTTCAATCCCCAAACTAATCGCACTGCCCCGCTCTCTCCCCATAGTCCTGTATCAATCCCGAACTAATCCCACTGACCCGCTTTCTCCCCATAGTACTTTATCAATCTCCAAATTAATCCCACTGACCCGCTCTCTCCCCATAGTCCTGTATCAATCCCAAACTAATCCCACTGCCTCGCTCTCGCTCGATAGTCCTGTGTCAATCCAAAACTAATCCCACTGTCCGCTCTCTCCCCATAGTCCTGTATCAATCCCCAAACTAATCCCACTACCACGCTCGCTCCCCATAGTCCTGTATCAATCCTCAAACTAATCCCACTGCCTTGCTCTCTCCCGATAGACCTGTATCAATCCCCAAACTAATCACACTGCCCCGCTCTCTCCCCATAGTCCTGTATCAATCCCCAAACTAATCCCACTGCCCCGCTCTCTCCCCACAGTCCTGTATCAATCACCAAACTAATCCCACTGCCCCGCTCTCTCCCCACAGTCCTGTGTCAATCCCCAAACTAATCCCACTGCCCCGCTCTGTCCCCATAGTGCTGTATCAATCCCCAAACTAATCCCACTACCACGCTCTCTCCCCATAGTCCTGTATCAATCCACAAACTAATCCCACTGCCTCGCTCTCTCCCCATAGTTCGGTATCAATCCCCAAACTAATCCTACTGCCCCGCTCTCTCCCCATAGTCCTGTATCAATGACAAACTAATCTCACTGACGCCATCTCTCCCCATAGTCCTGTATCAATCCCGAACTAATCCCACTGCCCCGCTCTCTCCCCATAGTCCTGTATCAATCTCCAAACTAATCCCACTGCCCCGCTCTCTCCCCATAGTTCTGTATCAATTCCAAACTTATCCCACTGCCTCGGTCTCTCTCCATGGTCCTGTATCAATCCCAAACTAATCCCACTGCCCCGCTATCTCCCCATAATCCTGTATCTGTCCCAAAATTATCCCACTGCCCCACTCTCTCCCCATAGACCTGTATCAATCCCCAAACTAATCACACTGCCCCGCTCTCTCCCCATAGTCCTGTATCAATCCCCAAACTAATCCCACTGCCCCGCTCTCTCCCCACAGTCCTGTGTCAATCCCCAAACTAATCCCACTGCCCCGCTCTCTCCCCATAGTCCTGTATCAATCCCCAAACTAATCCCACTGCCCGCTCTCTCCCCATAGTCCTGTATCAATCCCCAAACTAATCCCACTACCAGGCTCTCTCCCCATAGTCCTGTATCAATCCCCAATCTAATCCCACTGCCTTGCTCTCTCCCCATAGTCCTGTATCAAACCGCAAACTAATCCCACTGCCCCGATCTCTCCCCATTGTCCTGTATCAATGCCAAACTAATCTCACTGACCCCCTCTCTCCCCACAGTCCTGTATCAATTCCAAACTAATCCCACTGCCCGCTCTCTCCCCATAGCCCTGTATCAATCCCCAAACTAATCGCACTGCCCCGCTCTCTCCCCATAGTCCTGTATCAATCCCCAAACTAATACCACTACCACGCTCTCTCCCCATAGTCCTGTATCAATCTCCAACCTAATCCCACTGCCCCGCTCTCACCCCATAGTCCTGTATCAATCCCAAACTAATCCCACTGCCTCTCTCTCTCTCCATAGTCCTGCATCAATCCCAAACTAATCCCACTGCCCCGCTATCTCCCGATAATCCTGTATCTGTCCCAAAATAATCTCACTGCCCCACTCTCTCCCCATCGTCCTGTATCAACCCCCAAACTAATCCCACTGCCTCGCTCTCTCCCCATAGTTCGGTATCAATCCCCAAACTAATCCCACTGCCCCGCTCTCTCCCCAGAGTCCTGTATCAATCCCCAAACTAATCCCACTGCCCCGCGCTCTCCCCACATTCCTGTATCAATCCCCAAACTAATCCCACTGACCCGCTCTCTCCCGATAGCCCTGTATCAATCCCCAAACTAATCCCACTGCGCCGTTCTCTACCTATCGTCCTGTATCAATACCCAAACTAATCCCACTGCCCCGCTCTCTCCCCATAGTACTGTATCAATCCCAAACTTATCCCACTGCCCCGGTTTCTCCCCATAGTCCTGTATCAATCGCCAAACTAATCGCACTGCCCCGCTCTCTCCCCATAGCCCTGCATCAATCCAGAAACTATTCCCAATGCCCCACTGTCTCCACATAGCCCTGTGTCAATCCCAAACTAATCCCACTGCCCCGCTCTCTCCCCATATTCCTGTATCAATTCCCCAAACTAATCCCACTGACCTGCTCTCTCCCCATAGCCCTGTATCAATCCCCAAACTAATCCCATTGCCCCGCTCTCTTCCCATAGTCCTGTATCAATCCCCAAACTAATCACACTGCCCCGCTCTCTCCCCATAGCCCTGTGTCAATCCCCAAACTATTCCTACTGCCCCACTCGCTACACATAGCCCTGTATCAATCCCAAACTAATCCCACTGCCCCACTCTCTCCCCACATTCCTGTATCAATCCCCAAACTAATCGCACTGCCCCGCTCTCTCCCCATAGCCCTGCATCAATCCCCAAACTATTCCCACTGCCCCACTGTCTCCACATAGCCCTGTATCAATTCCCCAAACTAATCCCACTGCCCCGCTCTCTTCCCATAGTCCTGTATCAATCCCCAAACTGATCCCAATGCCCCGGTCTCTCCCCATAGTCCTGTATCAATCCCAAACTTATCCCACTGCCCAGGTTTCTCCCCATAGTCCTGTATCAATCCCCAAACTAATCGCACTGCCCCGCTCTCTCCCCATAGCTCTGCATCAATCCAGAAACTATTCCCAATGCCCCACTGTCTCCACATAGCCGTGTATCAATCCCAAACTAATCCCACTGCCCCGCTCTCTCCCCATATTCCTGTATCAATTCCCCAAACTAATCCCACTGACCTGCTCTCTCCCCATAGCCCTGTATCAATCCCCAAACTAATCCCACTGCCCCGCTCTCTTCCCATAGTCCTGTATCAATCCCCAAACTAATCACACTGCCCCGCTCTCTCCCCATAGCCCTGTGTCAATCCCCAAACTATTCCTACTGCCCCACTCGCTACACATAGCCCTGTATCAATCCCAAACTAATCCCACTGCCCCACTCTCTCCCCACATTCCTGTATCAATCCCCAAACTAATCGCACTGCCCCGCTCTCTCCCCATAGCCCTGCATCAATCCCCAAACTATTCCCACTGCCCCACTGTCTCCACATAGCCCTGTATCAATCCCAAACTAATCCCACTGCCCCGCTCTCTCCCCATAGTCCTGTATCAATTCCCCAAACTAATCCCACTGCCCCGCTCTCTTCCCATAGTCCTGTATCAATCCCCAAACTGATCCCAATGCCCCGGTCTCTCCCCATAGTCCTGTATCAATCCCCAAACTATTCCCACTGCCCCGCTCTCTCCCCATAGTCCTGTATCAATGCCAAACTAATCTCACTGACCCCCTCTCTCCCCATAGTCCTGTATCAATCCCCAAACTAATGCCACTGCCCTGCTCACTCCCCATAGTCCTGTATCAATCCCCAAACTAATCCCACTGCCCCGCACTCTCCCCATAGCCCTGTGTCAATTCCCAAACTATTCCTACTGCCCCACTCGCTACACATAGCCCTCTATCAATCACCAAACTAATCCCACTGCCCCGCGCTCTCCCCACATTCCTGTGTCAATCCCCAAACTAATCCCACTGCCCCGCTTTCTCCCAATAGTCCTGTATCAACCCCCAAACTAATCCCACTGCCCGCTCTCTCCCCATAGCCCTGTATCAATCCCCAAACTAATCGCACTGCCCCGCTCTCTCCCCATAGTCCTGTATCAATCCCCAAACTAATCCCACTACCACGCTCTCTCCCCATAGTCCTGTATCAATCCCCAAACTAATCCCACTGCCTTGCTCTCTCCCCATAGTCCTGTTTCAATCCCCAAACTAATCCCACTGTCCGGATCTCTCCCCATTGTCCTGTATCAATGCTAAACTAAACTTACTGATACCCTCTCTCCCCATAGTCCTGTATCAATGCCGAACTAATCCCACTTCCCCGCTCTCTCCCCATAGTCCTGTATCAATCTCCAACCTAATCCCACTGCTTCACTCTCTCTCCATAGTCCTGTATCAATCCCAAACTAATCCCACTGCCCCGCTATCTCCCGATAATCCTGTATCTGTCCCAAAATAATCTCAATGCCCCAATCTCTCCCCATCGTCCTGTATCAACCCCCAAACTAATCCCACTGCCTCGCTCTCTCCCCATAGTTCGGTATCAATCCCCAAACTAATCCCACTGCCCCGCTCTCTCCCCAGAGTCCTGTATCAATCCCCAAACTAATCCCACTGCCCCGCTCTCTCCCCACATTCCTGTATCAATCCCCAAACTAATCCCACTGACCCGCTCTCTCCCGATAGCCCTGTATCAATCCCCAAACTAATCCCACTGCGCCGTTCTCTTCCTATAGTCCTGTATCAATCCCCAAACTAATCCCACTGTCCCGCTCTCTCCCCCTAGTACTGTATCAATCCCAAACTGCTCCCACTGCCCCGGTCTCTCCCCTTGGTCCTGTATCAATCCCCAAACTAATCGCACTGCCCCGCTCTCTCCCCATAGCCCTGCATCAATCCCCAAACTATTCCCACTGCCCCACTGTCTCCACATAGCCCTGTGTCAATCCCAAACTAATCCCACTGCCCCGCTCTCTCCCCGTAGTCCTGTATCAATTCCCCAAACTAATCCCACTGACCCGCTTTCTCCCCATAGCCCTGTATCAATCCCCAAACTAATCCCACTGCCCCGCTCTCTCCCCATATTCCTGTATCAATCCCAAACTAATCTCACTGACCCCCTCTCTCCCCATAGTCCTGTATCAATCCCCAAACTAATTCCACTGCCCTGCTCTCTCCCCATAGTCCTGTATCAATCCCCAAACTAATCCCACTGCCCCGCTCTCTCCCCATAGACCTGTGTCAATCCCCAAACTATTCCTACTGCCCCACTCGCTACACATAGCCCTGTATCAATCCCAAACTAATCCCACTGCCCCGCTCTCTCCCCATAGTCCTGTATCAAGTCCCCAAACTAATCCCACTGACCCGCTCTCTCCCCATAGCACTGTATCTATCAATACAAACTAATCCCACTGCCTCGCTCTCTTCCCATACTCCTATAATAATCCCCAAACTAATCCCACTGCTCCGCTCTCTCCCCATAGCCCTGTATCAATCCCCAAACTAATCGCACTGCCCCGCTCTCTCCCCATAGTCCTGTATCAATGCCAAACTAATCTCACTGACCCCCTCTCTCCCCATAGTCCTGTGTCAATACCGAACTAATCCCACTGCCCCGCTCTCTCCCCATAGTCCTGTATCAATCTCCAAACTAATCCCACTGCCCCGCTCTCACCCCATAGTCCTGTATCAATCCCAAACTAATCGCACTGCCTCGCTCTCTCTCCATAGTCCTGTAACAATCCCAAACTAATCCCACTGCCCCGCTCTCTCCCAACATTCCTGTTTAAATCCCCAAACTAATCCTACTGCCCCGCTCTCTCCCCAGAGTCCTGTATCAATGCCAAACTAATCTCACTGACGCCATCTCTCCCCATAGTCCTGTATCAATCCCGAACTAATCCCACTGCCCCGCTCTCTCCCCATAGTCCTGTATCAATCTCCAAACTAAACCCACTGCCCCGCTCTCTCCCCATAGTTGTGTATCAATCCCAAGCTAATCCCACTGCCTCGGTCTCTCTCCATAGTCCTGCATCAATCCCAAACTAATCCCACTGCCCCGCTATCTCCCCATAATCCTGTATCTGTCCCAAAATAATCCCACTGCCCCACTCTCTCCCCATAGACCTGTATCAATCCCCAAACTAATCACACTGCCCCGCTCTCTCCCCATAGTCCTGTATCAATCCCCAAACTAATCCCACTGCCCCGCTCTCTCCCCACAGTCCTGTATCAATCCCCAAACTAATCCCACTGCCCCGCTCTCTCCCCACAGTCCTGTTTCAATCCCCAAACTAATCCCACTGCCCCGCTCTCTCCCCATAGTCCTGTATCAATCCCCAAACTAATCCCACTGCCCGCTCTCTCCCCATAGCCCTGTATCAATCCCCAAACTAATCGCACTGCCCCGCTCTCTCCCCACAGTCCTGTATCAATCTCCAAACTAATCCCACTGCCCCGCTCTCACCCCATAGTCCTGTATCAATCCCAAACTAATCCCACTGCCCCGCTATCTCTCCATAATCCTGTATCTGTCCCAAAATAATCCCACTGCCCCACTCTCTCCCCATAGACCTGTATCAATCCCCAAACTAATCACACTGCCCCGCTCTCTCCCCATAGTCCTGTATCAATCCCCAAACTAATCCCACTGCCCCGCTCTCTCCCCACAGTCCTGTATCAATCCCCAAACTAATCCCACTGCCCCGCTCTCTCCCCACAGTCCTGTGTCAATCCCGAAACTAATCCCACTGCCCCGCTCTCTCCCCACAGTCCTGTATCAATCCCCAAACTAATCCCACTGCCCGCTCTCTCCCCAGAGCCCTGTATCAATCCCCAAACTAATCGCACTGCCCCGCTCTCTCCCCATAGTCCTGTATCAATCCCCAAACTAATCCCACTACCACGCTCTCTCCCCATAGTCCTGTATCAATCCCCAAACTAATCCCACTGCCTTGCTCTCTCCCCATAGTCCTGTATCAATCCCCAAACTAATCCCACTGCCCCGCTCTCTCCCCATAGTTCTTTATCAATGCTAAACTAATCTCACTGACCCCCTCTCTCCCCATAGTGCTGTATCAATCCCGAACTAATCCCACTGACCCGCTTTCTCCCCATAGTACTTTATCAATCTCCAAATTAATCCCACTGACCCGCTCTCTCCCCATAGTCCTGTATCAATCCCAAACTAATCCCAATGCCTCGCTCTCGCTCGATAGTCCTGTGTCAATCCCAAACTAATCCCACTGTCCGCTCTCTCCCCATAGTCCTGTATCAATCCCCAAACTAATCCCACTACCACGCTCGCTCCCCATAGTCCTGTATCAATCCTCAAACTAATCCCACTGCCTTGCTCTCTCCCGATAGACCTGTATCAATCCCCAAACTAATCACACTGCCCCGCTCTCTCCCCATAGTCCTGTATCAATCCCCAAACTAATCCCACTGCCCCGCTCTCTCCCCACAGTCCTGTATCAATCACCAAACTAATCCCACTGCCCCGCTCTCTCCCCACAGTCCTGTTTCAATCCCCAAACTAATCCCACTGCCCCGCTCTCTCCCCATAGTGCTGTATCAATCCCCAAACTAATTCCACTACCACGCTCTCTCCCCATAGTCCTGTATCAATCCCCAAACTAATCCCACTGCCTCGCTCTCTCCCCATAGTTCGGTATCAATCCCCAAACTAATCCTACTGCCCCGCTCTCTCCCCATAGTCCTGTATCAATGCCAAACTAATCTCACTGACGCCATCTCTCCCCATAGTCCTGTATCAATCCCGAACTAATCCCACTGCCCCGCTCTCTCCCCATAGTCCTGTATCAATCTCCAAACTAATCCCACTGCCCCGCTCTCTCCCCATAGTTCTGTATCAATTCCAAACTTATCCCACTGCCTCGGTCTCTCTCCATGGTCCTGTATCAATCCCAAACTAATCCCACTGCCCCGCTATCTCCCCATAATCCTGTATCTGTCCCAAAATAATCCCACTGCCCCACTCTCTCCCCATAGACCTGTATCAATCCCCAAACTAATCACATTGCCCCGCTCTCTCCCCATAGTCCTGTATCAATCCCCAAACTAATCCCACTGCCCCGCTCTCTCCCCACAGTCCTGTGTCAATCCCCAAACTAATCCCACTGCCCCGCTCTCTCCCCATAGTCCTGTATCAATCCCCAAACTTATCCCACTGCCCGCTCTCTCCCCATAGTCCTGTATCAATCCCCAAACTAATCCCACTACCACGCTCTCTCCCCATAGTCCTGTATCAATCCCCAATCTAATCCCACTGCCTTGCTCTCTCCCCATAGTCCTGTATCAAAGCGCAAACTAATCCCACTGCCCCGATCTCTCCCCATTGTCCTGTATCAATGCAAAACTAATCTCACTGTCCACCTCTCTCCCCACAGTTCTGTATCAATCCCGAACTAATCCCACTGCCCCGCTCTCTCCCCATAGTCCTGTATCAATCCCCAAACTAATCCCACTGCCCGCTCTCTCCCCATAGCCCTGTATCAATCCCCAAACTAATCGCACTGCCCCGCTCTCTCCCCATAGTCCTGTATCAATCTCCAACCTAATCCCACTGCCCCGCTCTCACCCCATAGTCCTGTATCAATCCCAAACTAATCCCACTGCCTCTCTCTCTCTCCATAGTCCTGTATCAATCCCAAACTAATCCCACTGCCCCGCTATCTCCCGATAATCCTGTATCTGTCCCAAAATAATCTCACTGACCCACTCTCTCCCCATCGTCCTGTATCAACCCCCAAACTAATCCCACAGCCTCGCTCTCTCCCCATAGTTCGGTATCAATCCCCAAACTAATCCCACTGCCCCGCTCTCTCCCCAGAGTCCTGTATCAATCCCCAAACTAATCCCACTGCCCCGCTCTCTCCCCACATTCCTGTATCAATCCCTAAACTAATCCCACTGACCCGCTCTCTCCCGATAGCCCTGTATCAATCCCCAAACTAATCCCACTGCGCCGTTCTCTTCCTATAGTCCTGTATCAATACCCAAACTAATCCCACTGCCCCGCTCTCTCCCCATAGTACTGTATCAATCCCAAACTTATCCCACTGCCCCGGTTTCTCCCCATAGTCCTGTATCAATCCCCAAACTAATCGCACTGCCCCGCTCTCTCCCCATAGCCCTGCATCAATCCAGAAACTATTCCCAATGCCCCACTGTCTCCACATAGCCCTGTATCAATCCCAAACTAATCCCACTGCCCCGCTCTCTCCCCATATTCCTGTATCAATTCCCCAAACTAATCCCATTGACCTGCTCTCTCCCCATAGCCCTGTATCAATCCCCAAACTAATCCCATTGCCCCGCTCTCTTCCCATAGTCCTGTATCAATCCCCAAACTAATCACACTGCCCCGCTCTCTCCCCATAGCCCTGTGTCAATCCCCAAACTATTCCTACTGCCCCACTCGCTACACATAGCCCTGTATCAATCCCAAACTAATCCCACTGCCCCACTCTCTCCCCACATTCCTGTATCAATCCCCAAACTAATCGCACTGCCCCGCTCTCTCCCCATAGCCCTGCATCAATCCCCAAACTATTCCCACTGCCCCACTGTCTCCACATAGCCCTGTATCAATCCCAAACTAATCCCACTGCCCCGCTGTCTCCCCATAGTCCTGTATCAATTCCCCAAACTAATCCCACTGCCCCGCTCTCTTCCCATAGTCCTGTATCAATCCCCAAACTGATCCCAATGCCCCGGTCTCTCCCCATAGTCCTGTATCAATTCCCCAAACTAATCCCACTGCCCCGCTCTCTTCCCATAGTCCTGTATCAATCCCCAAACTGATCCCAATGCCCCGGTCTCTCCCCATAGTCCTGTATCAATCCCCAAACTATTCCCACTGCCCCGCTCTCTCCCCATAGTCCTGTATCAATCCCCAAACTAATCCCATTGCCCCGCTCTCTTCCCATAGTCCTCTATCAATCCCCAAACTAATCACACTGCCCCGCTCTCTCCCCATAGCCCTGTGTCAATCCCCAAACTATTCCTACTGCCCCACTCGCTACACATAGCCCTGTATCAATCCCAAACTAATCCCACTGCCCCACTCTCTCCCCACATTCCTGTATCAATCCCCAAACTAATCGCACTGCCCCGCTCTCTCCCCATAGCCCTGCATCAATCCCCAAACTATTCCCACTGCCCCACTTACTCCACATAGCCCTGTATCAATCCCAAACTAATCCCACTGCCTCGCTCTCTCCCCATAGTCCTGTATCAATTCCCCAAACTAATCCCACTGCCCCGCTCTCTTCCCATAGTCCTGTATCAATCCCCAAACTGATCCCAATGCCCCGGTCTCTCCCCATAGTCCTGTATCAATTCCCCAAACTAATCCCACTGCCCCGCTCTCTTCCCATAGTCCTGTATCAATCCCCAAACTGATCCCAATGCCCCGGTCTCTCCCCATAGTCCTGTATCAATCCCCAAACTATTCCCACTGCCCCGCTCTCTCCCCATAGTCCTGTATCAATGCCAAAGTAATCTCACTGACCCCCTCTCTCCCCATAGTCCTGTATCAATCCCCAAACTAATGCCACTGCCCTGCTCTCTCCCCATAGTCCTGTATCAATCCCCAAACTAATCCCACTGCCCCGCTCTCTCCCCATAGCCCTGTGTCAATCCCCAAACTATTCCTACTGCCCCACTCGCTACACATAGCCCTGTATCAATCCCAAACTAATCCCACTGCCCCGCTCTCTCCCCATAGTCCTGTATCAATTCCCCAAACTAATCCCACTGACCCGCTCTCTCCCCATAGCACTGTATCTATCAATACAAACTAATCCCACTGCCTCGCTCTCTTCCCATAGTCCTATAATAATCCCCAAACTAATCCCACTGCCCCGCTCTCTCCCCATAGTCCTATATCAATCCCAAACCGATCCCACTGCCCCGGTCTGTACCCATAGTCCTGTATCAATCCCCAAACTAATCGCAGTGCCCCGCTCTCTCCCCATAGTCCTGTATCAATGCCAAACTAATCTCACTGACCCCCTCTCTCCCCATAGTCCTGTGTCAATCCCGAACTAATCCCACTGCCCCGCTCTCTCCCCATAGTCCTGTATCAATCTCCAAACTAATCCCACTGCCCCGCTCTCACCCCATAGTCCTGTATCAATCCCAAACTAATCCCACTGCCCCGCTATCTCTCCATAATCCTGTATCTGTCGCAAAATAATCCCACTGCCCCACTCTCTCCCCAGAGTCCTGTATCAACCCACAAACTAATCTGACTGCCTCGCTCTCTCCCCATAGTCCAGTATCAATCCCCAAACTAATCGCACTGCCCCGCTCTCTCCCCATCGTCCTCTATCAATGCTAAACTAATCTCACTGACCCCCTCTCTCCCCATAGTTCTGTATCAATCCCGAACTAATCCCACTGACCCGCTCTCTCCCCATAGTACTGTATCAATCTCCATATTAATCCCACTGACCCGCTCTCTCTCCATAGTCCTGTATCAATCCCAATCTAATCCCACTGCCTCGCTCTCGCTCGATAGTCCTGTATCAATCCCAAACTAATCCCACTGCCCCGCAATCTCCCCATAATCCTGTATCTGTCCCAAAATAATCCCACTGCCCCACTCTCTCCCCATAGTCCTGTATCAACCCCCAAACTAATCCCACTGCCTCGCTCTCTCCGCATAGTCCTGTATCAATCCCCAAACTAATCCCACTGCCCCGCTTTCTCCCCATAGTCCTGTATCAATCCCCAAACTGATCCCACTGCCCCGCTCTTTCCCCACAGTCCTGTATCAATCCCCAAACTAATCGCACTGCCCCGCTCTCTCCCCATAGTCCTGTATCAATCCCCAAACTAATCCCACTGCCCCGCTCTCTCCCCACAGTTCTGTATCAATCACCAAACTAATCCCACTGCCCCGCTCTCTCCCCACATTCCTGTGTCAATCCCCAAACTAATCCCACTGCCCGCTCTCTCCCCATAGCCCTGTATCAATCCCCAAACTAATCGCACTGCCCCGCTCTCTCCCCATAGTCCTGTATCAATCCCCAAACTAATCCCACTACCACGCTCTCTCCCCATAGTCCTGTATCAATCCCCAAACTAATCCCACTGCCTTGCTCTCTCCCCATAGTCCTGTATCAATCCCCAAACTAATCCCACTGTCCGGATCTCTCCCCATTGTCCTGTATCAATGCTAAACTAAACTTACTGATACCCTCTCTCCCCATAGTCCTGTATCAATGCCGAACTAATCCCACTTCCCCGCTCTCTCCCCATAGTCCTGTATCAATCTCCAACCTAATCCCACTGCCTCGCTCTCTCTCCATAGTCCTGTATCAATCCCAAACTAATCCCACTGCCCCGCTATCTCCCGATAATCCTTTATCTGTCCCAAAATAATCTCAATGCCCCACTCTCTCCCCATCGTCCTGTATCAACCCCCAAACTAATCCCACTGCCTCGCTCTCTCCCCATAGTTCGGTATCAATCCCCAAACTAATCCCACTGCCCCGCTCTCTCCCCAGAGTCCTGTATCAATCCCCAAACTAATCCCACTGCCCCGCTCTCTCCCCACATTCCTGTATCAATCCCCAAACTAATCCCACTGACCCGCTCTCTCCCGATAGCCCTGTATCAATCCCCAAACTAATCCCACTGCGCCGTTCTCTTCCTATAGTCCTGTATCAATCCCCAAACTAATCCCACTGTCCCGCTCTCTCCCCCTAGTACTGTATCAATCCCAACCTGATCCCACTGCCCCGGTCTCTCCCCTTGGTCCTGTATCAATCCCCAAACTAATCGCACTGCCCCGCTCTCTCCCCATAGCCCTGCATCAATCCCCAAACTATTCCCACTGTCCCACAGTCTCCACATAGCCCTGTGTCAATCCCAAACTAATCCCACTGTCCCGCTCTCTCCCCATAGTCCTGTATCAATTCCCCAAACTAATCCCACTGACCCGCTTTCTCCCCATAGCCCTGTATCAATCCCCAAACTAATCCCACTGCCCCGCTCTCTCCCCATATTCCTGTATCAATCCCAAACTAATCTCACTGACCCCCTCTCTCCCCATAGTCCTGTATCAATCCCCAAACTAATTCCACTGCTCTGCTCTCTCCCCATAGTCCTGTATCAATCCCCAAACTAATCCCACTGCCCCGCTCTCTCCCCATCGCCCTGTGTCAATCCCCAAACTATTCCTACTGCCCCACTCGCTACACATAGCCCTGTATCAATCCCAAACTAATCCCACTGCCCCGCTCTCTCCCCATAGTCCTGTATCAAGTCCCCAAACTAATCCCACTGACCCGCTCTCTCCCCATAGCACTGTATCTATCAATACAAACTAATCCCACTGCCTCGCTCTCTTCCCATACTCCAATAATAATCCCCAAACTAATCCCACTGCCCCGCTCTCTCTCCATAGTCCTGTATCAATCCCAAACAGATCCCCTTGCCCCGGTCTGTCCCCATAGTCCTGTATCAATCCCCAAACTAATCGCACTGCCCCGCTCTCTCCCCATAGTCCTGTATCAATGCCAAACTAATCTCACTGACCCCCTCTCTCCCCATAGTCCTGTGTCAATCCCGAACTAATCCCACTGCCCCGCTCTCTCCCCATAGTCCTGTATCAATCTCCAAACTAATCCCACTGCCCCGCTCTCACCCCATAGTCCTGTATCAATCCCAAACTAATCGCACTGCTTCGCTCACTCTCCATAGTCCTGTATCAATCCCAAACTAATCCCACTGCCCCGCTCTCTCACAACATTCCTGTTTAAATCCCCAAACTAATCCTACTGCCCCGCTCTCTCCCCAGAGTCTTGTATCAATGCCAAACTAATCTCACTGACGCCATCTCTCCCCATAGTCCTGTATCAATCCCGAACTAATCCCACTGCCCCGCTCTCTCGCCATAGTCCTGTATCAATCTCCAAACTAATCCCACTGCCCCGCTCTCTCCCCATAGTTGTGTATCAATCCCAACCTAATCCCACTGCCTCGGTCTCTCTCCATAGTCCTGCATCAATCCCAAACTAATCCCACTGCGCCGCTATCTCCCCATAATCCTGTATCTGTCCCAAAATAATCCCACTGCCCCACTCTCTCCCCATAGACCTGTATCAATCCCCAAACTAATCACACTGCCCCGCTCTCTCCCCATAGTCTGTATCAATCCCCAAACTAATCCCACTGCCCCGCTCTCTCCCCACAGTCCTGTATCAATCCCCAAACTAATCCCACTGCCCCGCTCTCTCCCCACAGTCCTGTGTCAATCCCCAAACTAATCCCACTGCCCCGTTCTCTCCCCATAGTCCTGTATCAATCCCCAAACTAATCCCACTGCCCGCTCTCTCCCCATAGCCCTGTATCAATCCCCAAACTAATCGCACTGCCCCGCTCTCTCCCCATAGTCCTGTATCAATCCCGAACTAATCCAACTTCCCCGCTCTCTCCCCATAGTCCTGTAACAATCTCCAACCTAATCCCACTGCCCCGCTCTCTCCCCATAGTCCTGTATCAATCCCAAACTAATCCCACTGCCTCGCTCTCTCTCCATAGTCCTGTATCAATCCCAAACTAATCCCACTGCCCCGCTATCTCCCGATAATCCTGTATCTGTCCCAAAATAATCTCACTTCCCCACTCTCTCCCGATCGTCCTGTATCAACCCCCAAACTAATCCCACTGCCTCGCTCTCTCCCCATAGTTCGGTGTCAATCCCCAAACTAATCCCACTGCCCCGCTCTCTCCCCAGATTCCTGTATCAATCCCCAAAATAATCCCAATGCCTCGCTCTCTCCCCACGTTCCTGTATCAATCCTCAAACTAATCCCACTGACCCGCTCTCTCCCGATAGCCCTGTATCAATCCCCAAACTAATCCCACTGCGCCGTTCTCTTCCTATAGTCCTGTATCAATCCCCAAACTAATCCCACTGCCCCGCTCTCTCCCCATAGTACTGTATCAATCCCAAACTGATCCCACTGCCCCGGTCTCTCCCCATAGTCCTGTATCAATCCCCAAACTAATCGCACTGCCCCGCTCTCTCCCCATAGCCCTGCATCAATCCCCAAACTATTCCCACTTCCCCACTGTCTCCACATAGCCCTGTATCAATCCCAAACTAATCCCACTGCCCCGCTCTCTCCCCATAGTCCTGTATCAATTCCCCAAACTAATCCCACTGACCCGCTCTCTCCCCATAGCCCTATATCAATCCCCAAATTATCCCACTCCCGCGCTCTCTTCCCATAGTCCTGTATCAATCCCCAAACTAATCCCACTGCCCCGCTCTCTCCCCATAGCCCTGTGTCAATCCCCAAACTATTCCTACTGCCCCACTCGCTACACATAGCCCTGTATCAATCCCAAACTAATCCCACTGCCCCGCTCTCTCCCCACATTCCTGTATCAATCCCCAAACTAATTGCACTGCCCCGCTCTCTCCCCATAGCCCTGCATCAATCCCCAAACTATTCCCACTGCCCCACTGTCTCCACATAGCCCTGTATCAATCCCAAACTAATCCCACTGCCCCGCTCTCTCCCCATAGTCCTGTATCAATTCCCCAAACTAATCCCACTGACCGGCTCTCTCCCCATAGCTCTGTATCAATCCCCAAACTAATCCCACTGCCCCGCTCTCTACCCATAGTCCTGTATCAATCCCCAAACTAATCCCACTGCCCCGCTCTCTCCCCATAGTCCTGTATCAATGCCAAACTAATCTCACTGACCCCCTCTCTCCCCATAGTCCTGTATCAATCCCCAAACTAATGCCACTGCCCTGCTCTCTCCCCATAGTCCTTTATCTCCCCAAACTAATCCCACTGCCCCGCTCTCTCCCCATAGCCCTGTTTCAATCCCCAAACTATTCCTACTGCCCCACTCGCTACACATAGCCCTGTATCAATCGCAAACTAATCCCACTGCCCCGCTCTCTCCCCATAGTCCTGTATCAATTCCCCAAACTAATCCCACTGACCCTCTCTCTCCCCATAGCACTGTATCTATCAATACAATCTAATCCCACAGCCTCGCTCTCTTCCCACAGTCCTATAATAATCCCCAAACTAATCCCACTGCCCCGCTCTCTCCCCATAGTCCTGTATCAATCCCAAACCGATCCCACTGCCCCGGTCTGTCCCCATAGTCCTGTATCAATCCCCAAACTAATCGCACTGCCCCGCTCTCTCCCCATAGTCCTGTATCAATGCCAAACTAATCTCACTGAGCCCCACTCTCCCCATAGTCCTGTGTCAATCCCCAAACTAATCCCACCGTCCCGTTCTCTGCCCATAGTCCTGTATCAATCCCCAAACTAATCCCACTGCCCCGCTCTCTCGCCATAGTACTGTATCAATCCCAAACTAATCCCACTGCCTCGCTCTCGCTCGATAGTCCTGTATCAATCCCAAACTAATCCCACTGCCCCGCTATCTCCCCAGAATCCTGTATCTGTCCCAAAATAATCCCACTGCCCCACTCTCTCCCCATAGTCCTGTATCAACCCCCAAACTAATCCCACTGCCTCGCTCTCTCCCCATAGTCCTGTATCAATCCCCAAACTAATCCCACTGCCCCACTCTCTCCCCATAGTCCTGTATCAACCCCCAAACTAATCCCACTGCCTCGCTCTCTCCCCATATTCCTGTATCAATCCCCAAAATAATCCCACTGCCCCACTCTCTCCCCATAGTCCTGTATCAACCCCCAACCTAATCACACTGCCCCGCTCTCTCCCCATAGTCCTGTATCAATCCTCAAACTAATCCCACTGCCCCGCTCTCTCCCCATAGACCTGTGTCAATCCCCAAACTATTCCTACTGCCCCACTCGCTACACATAGCCCTGTATCAATCGCAAACTAATCCCACTGCCCCGCTCTCTCCCCATAGTCCTGTATCAATTCCCCAAACTAATCCCACTGACCCGCTCTCTCCCCATAGCACTGTATCTATCAATACAAACTAATCCCACTGCCTCGCTCTCTCCCCATAGTCCTGTATCAATCCCCAAAATAATCCCACTGCCCCACTCTCTCCCCATAGTCCTGTATCAACCCCCAACCTAATCCCACTGCCCCGCTCTCTCCCCATAGTACTGTATCAATCCCAAACTAATCCCACTGCCTCGCTCTCGCTCGATAGTCCTGTATCAATCCCAAACTAATACCACTGCCCCGCTATCTCCGCAGAATCCTGTATCTGTCCCAAAATAATCCCACTGCCCCACTCTCTCCCCATAGTCCTGTATCAACCCCCAAACTAATCCCACTGCCTCGCTCTCTCCCCATAGTCCTGTATCAATCCCCAAACTAATCCCACTGCCCCACTCTCTCCCCATAGTCCTGTTTCAACCCCCAAACTAATCCCACTGCCTCGCTCTCTCCCCATAGTCCTGTATCAATCCCCAAAATAATCCCACTGCCCCACTCTCTCCACATAGTCCTGTATCAACCCCCAAACTAATCACACTGCCCCGCTCTCTCCTCATAGTCCTGTGTCAATCCCCAAACTGATCCCACTGCCCCGCTCTCTCCCCACAGTCCTGTCTCAATCCCCAAACTAATCCCACTGCCCCGCTCTCTCCCCATAGTACTGTATCAATCCCCAAACTAATCCCACTGCCCGCTCTCTACCCATAGCCCTGTATCAATCCCCAAACTAATCGCATTGCCCCGCTCTCTCCCCATAATCCTGTATCAATCCCCAAACTAATCCCACTACCACGCTCGCTCCCCATAGTCCTGTGTCAATCCCCAAACTAATCCCACTGCCCCGCTCTCTCCCCACAGTCCTGTGTCAATCCCCAAACTGATCCCACTGCCCCGCTCTCTCACCATTGTCCTGTATAAATGCCAAACTAATCTCACTGACCCCCTCTCTCCCCATCGTCCTGTATCAATCCCGAACTAATCCCACTGCCTCGCTCTCTCTCCATAGTCCTGTATCAATCCCAAACTAATCCCACTGCCCCGCTAGCTCCCGATAATCCTGTATCTGTCCCAAAATAATCTCACTGCCCCACTCTCTCCCCATCGTCCTGTATCAACCCCCAAACTAATCCCACTGCCTCGCTCTCTCCCCATATTTCGGTATCAATCTCCAAACTAATCCCACTGCCCCGCTCTCTTCTCAGAGTCCTGTATCAATCCCCAAACTAATCCCACTGCCCCGCTCTCTCCCCACATTCCTGTATCAATCCCCAAACTAATCCCACTGCCCCGCTCTCTCCCCATAGTACTGTATCAATCCCAAACTGATCCCACTGCGCCGTTCTCTTCCTATAATCCTGTATCAATCCCCAAACTAATCCCACTGCCCCGCTCTCTTCCCATAGTACTGTATCAATCCCAAACTGATCCCACTGCCCCGGTCTCTCCCCATTGTCCTGTATCAATCTCCAAACTAATCGCACTGCCCCGCTCTCTCCCCATAGCCCTGCATCAATCCACAAACTATTCCCACTGCCCCACTGTCTCCACATAGCCCTGTATCAATCCAAACCTAATCCCACTGCCCCGCTCTCTCCCCATAGTCCTGTATCAATTCCCCAAACTAATCCCACTGACCCGCTCTCTCCCCATAGCCCTGTATCAATCCCCAAACTAATCCCACAGCCCCGCTCTCTTCCCATAGTCCTGTATCAATCCCCAAACTAATCCCACTGCCCCGCTCTCTACCCATTGTCCTGTATCAATGCCAAACTAATCTCACTGACCCCCTCTCTCCCCATAGTCCTGTATGAATCCCCAAACTAATGCCACTGCCCCGCTCCCTCCCCATAGTCCTGTATCAATTCCCCAAACTAATCCCACTGACCCGCTCTCTCCCCACAGCACTGTATCTATCAATACAAACTAATCCCACTGCCTCGCTCTCTTCCCATAGTCCTATAATAATCCTCAAACTAATCCCACTGCCCCGCTCTCTCCCCATATCTTGTATCAATCCCAAACCGATCCCACTGCCCCGGTCTGTCCCCATAGTCCTGTATCAATCCCCAAACTAATCGCACTGCCCCGCTCTCTCCCCATAGTCCTGTATCAATGCCAAACGAATCTCACTGAACCCCTCTCTCCCCATAGTCCTGTGTCAATCCCTAACTAATCGCACTGCCCCGCTCTCTCCCCATAGTCCTGCATCAATCTCCAAACTAATCCCACTGCCCCGCTCTCACCCCATAGTCCTGTATCAATCCCAAACTAATCCCACTGCCTCGCCCTCTCTCCATAGTCCTGTATCAATCCCAAACTAATCCCACTGCCCCGCTATCTCCCCATAATCCTGTATCTGTCCCAAAATAATCCCACTGCCCCACTCTCTCCCCAAAGTCCTGTATCAACCCCCAAACTAATCTGAATGCCTCGCTCTCTCCCCATAGTCCGGTATCAATCCCCAAACTAATCCCACTGCCCCGCTCTCTCCCCATAGTCCTGTATCAATCCCCAAACTAATCCCACTGCCCCGCTCTCTCCCCACATTCCTGTATCAATCCCCAAACTAATCCCACTGACCCGCTCTCTCCCCACAGCCCTGTATCAATCCCCAAACTAATCCCACTGCCCCGCTCTCACCCCATAGTCCTGTATCAATCCCAAACTAATCCCACTGCCACGCTCTCTCTCCATAGTCCTGTATCAATCCCAAACTAATCCCACTGCCCCGCTATCTACCCATAATCCTGTATCTGTCCCAAAATAATCCCACTGCCCCGCTCTCTCCCTATAGTCCTGTATCAATTCCCCAAACTAATCCCACTGACCCGCTCTCTTCCCATAGCCCTGTATCAATCCCCAAACTAATCCCACTGCCCCGCTCTATTCCCATAGTCCTGTATCAATCCCCAAACTAATACCACTGCCCCGCTCTCTCCCCATAGTCCTGTATCAATCCCAAACTGATCCCACTGCCCCGGTCTCTCCCCATAGTCCTGGTTCAATCCCCAAACTAATCGCACTGCCCCGCTCTCTCCCCACAGTCCTGTATCAATGCCAAACTAATCTCACTGACCCCCTCTCTCCCCATAGTCCTGTATCAATGCCAAACTAATCCCACTGCCCCGCTATCTCCCCATAATCCTGTATCTATAACAAAATAATCCCACTGCCCCACTCTCTCCCCATAGTCCTGTATCAACCCCCAAACTAATCTGATTGCCTCGCTCTCTCCCCATATTCCGGTATCAATCCCCAAACTAATCCCACTGCCCCGCTCTCTCCCCATAGTCCTGTATCAACCCCCAAACTAATCCCACTGCCTCGCTCTCTCCCCATAGTTCTGTATCAATCCCCAAACAATCCCACTGCCACTCTCTCTCCCCATAGACCTGTATCAATCCCCAAACTAATCCCACTGCCTCGCTCTCTCCCCACAGTCCTGTATCAATCCCCAAACTAATCCCACTGCCCCGCTCTCTCCCCATAGCCCTGTATCAATTCCCCAAACTAATCCCACTGCCCCGCTGTCTCCCCATAATCCTGCATCTGTCCCAAAATAATCTCACTGCCCCACTCTCTCCCCATCGTCCTGTATCAACCCCCAAACTAATCCCACTGCCTCGCTCTCTCCCCATAGTCCTGTATCAATCCCCAAACTAATCCCACTGCCACGCTCTCTCCCCATAGTCCTGTATCAATCCCCAAACTAATCCCACTGCCCCGCTCTATCCCCACAATCCTGTATCAATCCCCAAACTAATCCCACTGTCCCGCTCTCTCCCCATAGTCCTGTATCAACCCCCAAACTAATCCCACTGCCTCGCTCTCTCCCCATAGTTCTGTATCAATCCCCAAACAATCCCACTGCCACTCTCTCTCCCCATAGACCTGTATCAATCCCCAAACTAATCCCACTGCCTCGCTCTCTCCCCACAGTCCTGTATCAATCCCCAAACTAATCCCACTGCCCCGCTCTCTCCCCATAGTCCTGTATCAATTCCCCAAACTAATCCCACTGCCCCGCTGTCTCCCCATAATCCTGCATCTGTCCCAAAATAATCTCACTGCCCCACTCTCTCCCCATCGTCCTGTATCAACCCCCAAACTAATCCCACTGCCTCTCTCTCTCCCCATAGTCCTGTATCAATCCCCAAACTAATCCCACTGCCACGCTCTCCACCCATAGTCCTGTATCAATCCCAAACTAATCCCACTGCCCCGCTCTCTTCCCATAGTCCTGTATCAATCCCCAAACTAAGCCCACTGCCCCGCTCTCTACCCATAGTCCTGTATCAATCCCAAACTGATCCCAATGCCCCGGTCTCTCCCCATAGTCCTGTATCAATCCCCAAACTAATCCCACTGCCCCGCTCTCTCCCCATAGTCCTGTATCAATGCCAAACTAATCTCACTGACCCCCTCTCTCCCCATAGTCCTGTATCAATCCCCAAACTAATGCCACTGCCCTGCTCTCTCCCCATAGTCCTGTATCAATCCCCAAACTAATCCCACTGCCCCGCTCTCTCCCCATCGCCCTGTATCAATCCCCAAACTATTCTTACTGCCCCACTCTCTCCACATAGTCCTGTATCAATCCCAAACTAATCCCACTGCCCCGCTCTCTCCCCATAGTTCTGTATCAATTCCCCAAACTAATCCCACTGCCCCACTCTCTCCCCATCGTCCTGTATCAACCCCCAAACTAATCCCACTGCCTCTCTCTCTCCCCATAGTCCTGTATCAATCCCCAAACTAATCCCACTGCCACGCTCTCTACCCATAGTCCTGTATCAATCCCAAACTAATCCCACTGCCCCGCTCTCTTCCCATAGTCCTGTATCAATCCCCAAACTAAGCCCACTGCCCCGCTCTCTACCCATAGTTCTGTATCAATTCCCCAAACTAATCCCACTGACCCGCTCTCTCCCCATAGCACTGTATCTATCAATACAAACTAATCCCACTGCCTCGCTCTCTCCCCATAGTCCTGTATCAATCCCCAAAATAATCCCACTGCCCCACTCTATCCCCATAGTCCTGTATCAACCCCCAACCTAATGCCACTGCCTCGCTCTCTCCCCATAGTACTGTATCAATCCCAAACTAATCCCACTGCCTCGCTCTCGCGCGATAGACTGTATCAATCCCAAACTAATCCCACTGCCCCGCTATCTCCCCAGATTCCTGTATCTGTCCCAAAATAATCCCACTGCCCCACTCTCTCCCCATAGTCCTGTATCAACCCCCAAACTAATCCCACTGCCTCGCTCTCTCCCCATAGTCCTGTATCAATCCCCAAACTAATCCCACTGCCCCACTCTCTCCCCATAGTCCTGTATCAACCCCCAAACTAATCCCACTGCCTCGCTCTCTCCCCATAGTCCTGTATCAAACCCCAAAGTAATCCCACTGCCCCACTCTCTCCCCATAGTCCTGTATCAACCCCCAAACTAATCACACTGCCCCGCTCTCTCCTCATAGTCCTGTATCAATCTCCAAGCTAATCCCACTGCCCCGTTCTCTCCCCATAGTCCTGTATCAATCCCAAACTAAACCCACTGCCTCGCTCTCTCTCCATAGTCCTGTATCAATCCCAAACTAATCCCACTGCCCCGCTATCTCCCGATAATCCTGTATCTGTCCCAAAATAATCTCACTGCCCCACTCTCTCCCCATCGTCCTGTATCAACCCCCAAACTAATCCCACTGCCTCGCTCTCTCCCCATATTTCGGTATCAATCCCCAAACTAATCCCACTGCCCCGCTCTCTTCCCAGAGTCCTGTATCAATCCCCAAACTAAGCCCACTGCACCGCTCTCTCCCCACATTCCTGTATCAATCCCCAAACTAATCCCACTGACCCGCTCTCTCCCCATAGCCCTGTATCAATCCCCAAACTAATCCCACTGCCCCGCTCTCTTCCCATAGTCCTATATCAATCCCCAAACTAATCCCACTGCCCCGCTCTCTACCCATTGTCCTGTATCAATGCCAAACTAATCTCACTGACCCCCTCTCTCCCCATAGTCCTGTATGAATCCCCAAACTAATGCCACTGCCCCGCTCCCTCCCCAAAGTCCTGTATCAATTCCCCAAACTAATCCCATGACCCGCTCTCTCCCCGCAGCACTCTATCTATCAATACAAACTAATCCCACTGCCTCGCTCTCTTCCCATAGTCCTATAATAATCCCCAAACTAATCCCACTGCCCCGCTCTCTCCCCATAGTCTTGTATCAATCCCAAACCGATCCCACTGCCCCGGTCTGTCCCCATAGTCCTGTATCAATCCCCAAACTAATCGCACTGCCCCGCTCTCTCCCCATAGTCCTGTATCAATGCCAAACTAATCTCACTGAACCCCTCTCTCCCCATAGTCCTGTGTCAATCCCGAACTAATCGCACTGCCCCGCTCTCTCCCCATAGTCCTGTATCAATCTCCAAACTAATCCCACTGCCCCGCTCTCACCCCATAGTCCTGTATCAATCCCAAACTAATCCCACTGCCTCGCCCTCTCTCCATAGTCCTGTATCAATCCCAAACTAATCCCACTGCCCCGCTATCTCCCCATAATCCTGTATCTGTCCCAAAATAATCCCACTGCCCCACTCTCTCCCCATAGTCCTGTATCAACCCCGAAACTAATCTGAATGCCTCGCTCTCTCCCCATAGTCCGGTATCAATCCCCAAACTAATCCCACTGCCCCGCTCTCTCCCCATAGTCCTGTATCAATCCCCAAACTAATCCCACTGCCCCGCTCTCTCCCCATATTCCTGTATCAATCCCCAAACTAATCCTACTGACCCGCTCTCTCCCCACAGCCCTGTATCAATCCCCAAACTAATCCCACTGCCCCGTTCTCACCCCATAGTCCTGTATCAATCCCAAACTAATCCCACTGCCTCGCCCTCTCTCCATAGTCCTGTATCAATCCCAAACTAATCCCACTGCCCCGCTATCTCCCCATAATCATGTATCTGTCCAAAAATAATCCCACTGCCCCGATCTCTCCCTATAGTCCTGTATCAATTCCCCAAACTAATCCCACTGACCCGCTCTCTCCCCATAGCCCATATCAATCCACAAACTAATCCCACTGCCCCGCTCTCTTCCCATAGTCCTGTATCAATCCCCAAACTAATACCACTGCCCCGCTCTCTCCCCATAGTCCTGTATCAATCCCAAACTAATCCCACTGCCCCGGTCTCTCCCCATAGTCCTGCTTCAATCCCCAAACTAGTCGCACTGCCCCGCTCTCTCCCCACTGTCCTGTATCAATGCCAAACTAATCTCACTGACCCCGTTCTCTCCCCATAGTCCTGTATCAATGCCAAACTAATCACACTGCCCCGCTATCTCCCCATAATCCTGTATCTGTCCTAAAATAATCCCACTGCCCCACTCTCTCCCCATAGTCCTGTATCAACCCCCAAACTAATCTGACTGCCTCGCTCTCTCCCCATATTCCGGTATCAATCCCCAAACTAATCCCTCTGCCCCGCTCTCTCCCCATAGTCCTGTATCAATCCCAAACTAATCCCACTGCCCCGCTATCTCCCCATAATCCTGCATCTGTCCCAAAATAATCTCACTGCCCCACTCTCTCCCCATCGTCCTGTATCAACCCCCAAACTAATCCCACTGCCTCGCTCTCTCCCCATAGTTCTGTATCAATCCCCAAACAATCCCACTGCCACTCTCTCTCCCCATAGACCTGTATCAATCCCCAAACTAATCCCACTGCCCCGCTCTCTCCCCACAGTCCTGTATCAATCCCCAAACTAATCCCACTGCCCCGCTCTCTCCCCATAGTCATGTATCAATTCCCCAAACTAATCCCACTGCCCCGCTGTCTCCCCATAATCCAGCATCTGTCCCAAACTAATCCCACTGCCCCGCTCTCTGCCCACAATCCTGTATCAACCCCAAACTAATCCCACTGTCCCGCTCTCTCCCCATAGTCCTGTATCAATTCCCCAAACTAATCCCACTGCCACGCTATCTCCCGATAATCCTCTATCTGTCCCAATATAATCTCACTGCCCCACTCTCTCCCCATCGTCCTGTATCCACCCCCAAACTAATCCCACTGCCTCTCTCTCTCCCCATAGTCCTGTATCAATCCCCAAACTAATCCCACTGCCACGCTCTCCACCCATAGTCCTGTATCAATCCCAAACTAATCCCACTGCCCCGCTCTCTTCCCATAGTCCTGTATCAATCCCCAAACTAAGCCCACTGCCCCGCTCTCTACCCATAGTCCTGTATCAATCCCAAACTGATCCCAATGCCCCGGTCTCTCCCCATAGTCCTGTATCAATCCCCAAACTAATCCCACTGCCCCGCTCTCTCCCCATAGTCCTGTATCAATGCCAAACTAATCTCACTGACCCCCTCTCTCCCCATAGTCCTGTATCAATCCCCAAACTAATGCCACTGCCCTGCTCTCTCCCCATAGTCCTGTATCAATCCCCAAACTAATCCCACTGCCCCGCTCTCTCCCCATCGCCCTGTATCAATCCCCAAACTATTCTTACTGCCCCACTCTCTCCACATAGTCCTGTATCAATCCCAAACTAATCCCACTGCCCCGCTCTCTCCCCATAGTTCTGTATCAATTCCCCAAACTAATCCCACTGCCCCACTCTCTCCCCATCGTCCTGTATCAACCCCCAAACTAATCCCACTGCCTCTCTCTCTCCCCATAGTCCTGTATCAATCCCCAAACTAATCCCACTGCCACGCTCTCTACCCATAGTCCTGTATCAATCCCAAACTAATCCCACTGCCCCGCTCTCTTCCCATAGTCCTGTATCAATCCCCAAACTAAGCCCACTGCCCCGCTCTCTACCCATAGTTCTGTATCAATTCCCCAAACTAATCCCACTGACCCGCTCTCTCCCCATAGCACTGTATCTATCAATACAAACTAATCCCACTGCCTCGCTCTCTCCCCATAGTCCTGTATCAATCCCCAAAATAATCCCACTGCCCCACTCTATCCCCATAGTCCTGTATCAACCCCCAACCTAATGCCACTGCCTCGCTCTCTCCCCATAGTACTGTATCAATCCCAAACTAATCCCACTGCCTCGCTCTCGCGCGATAGACTGTATCAATCCCAAACTAATCCCACTGCCCCGCTATCTCCCCAGATTCCTGTATCTGTCCCAAAATAATCCCACTGCCCCACTCTCTCCCCATAGTCCTGTATCAACCCCCAAACTAATCCCACTGCCTCGCTCTCTCCCCATAGTCCTGTATCAATCCCCAAACTAATCCCACTGCCCCACTCTCTCCCCATAGTCCTGTATCAACCCCCAAACTAATCCCACTGCCTCGCTCTCTCCCCATAGTCCTGTATCAAACCCCAAAGTAATCCCACTGCCCCACTCTCTCCCCATAGTCCTGTATCAACCCCCAAACTAATCACACTGCCCCGCTCTCTCCTCATAGTCCTGTATCAATCTCCAAGCTAATCCCACTGCCCCGTTCTCTCCCCATAGTCCTGTATCAATCCCAAACTAAACCCACTGCCTCGCTCTCTCTCCATAGTCCTGTATCAATCCCAAACTAATCCCACTGCCCCGCTATCTCCCGATAATCCTGTATCTGTCCCAAAATAATCTCACTGCCCCACTCTCTCCCCATCGTCCTGTATCAACCCCCAAACTAATCCCACTGCCTCGCTCTCTCCCCATATTTCGGTATCAATCCCCAAACTAATCCCACTGCCCCGCTCTCTTCCCAGAGTCCTGTATCAATCCCCAAACTAAGCCCACTGCACCGCTCTCTCCCCACATTCCTGTATCAATCCCCAAACTAATCCCACTGACCCGCTCTCTCCCCATAGCCCTGTATCAATCCCCAAACTAATCCCACTGCCCCGCTCTCTTCCCATAGTCCTATATCAATCCCCAAACTAATCCCACTGCCCCGCTCTCTACCCATTGTCCTGTATCAATGCCAAACTAATCTCACTGACCCCCTCTCTCCCCATAGTCCTGTATGAATCCCCAAACTAATGCCACTGCCCCGCTCCCTCCCCATAGTCCTGTATCAATTCCCCAAACTAATCCCATGACCCGCTCTCTCCCCGCAGCACTCTATCTATCAATACAAACTAATCCCACTGCCTCGCTCTCTTCCCATAGTCCTATAATAATCCCCAAACTAATCCCACTGCCCCGCTCTCTCCCCATAGTCTTGTATCAATCCCAAACCGATCCCACTGCCCCGGTCTGTCCCCATAGTCCTGTATCAATCCCCAAACTAATCGCACTGCCCCGCTCTCTCCCCATAGTCCTGTATCAATGCCAAACTAATCTCACTGAACCCCTCTCTCCCCATAGTCCTGTGTCAATCCCGAACTAATCGCACTGCCCCGCTCTCTCCCCATAGTCCTGTATCAATCTCCAAACTAATCCCACTGCCCCGCTCTCACCCCATAGTCCTGTATCAATCCCAAACTAATCCCACTGCCTCGCCCTCTCTCCATAGTCCTGTATCAATCCCAAACTAATCCCACTGCCCCGCTATCTCCCCATAATCCTGTATCTGTCCCAAAATAATCCCACTGCCCCACTCTCTCCCCATAGTCCTGTATCAACCCCGAAACTAATCTGAATGCCTCGCTCTCTCCCCATAGTCCGGTATCAATCCCCAAACTAATCCCACTGCCCCGCTCTCTCCCCATAGTCCTGTATCAATCCCCAAACTAATCCCACTGCCCCGCTCTCTCCCCATATTCCTGTATCAATCCCCAAACTAATCCTACTGACCCGCTCTCTCCCCACAGCCCTGTATCAATCCCCAAACTAATCCCACTGCCCCGTTCTCACCCCATAGTCCTGTATCAATCCCAAACTAATCCCACTGCCTCGCCCTCTCTCCATAGTCCTGTATCAATCCCAAACTAATCCCACTGCCCCGCTATCTCCCCATAATCATGTATCTGTCCAAAAATAATCCCACTGCCCCGATCTCTCCCTATAGTCCTGTATCAATTCCCCAAACTAATCCCACTGACCCGCTCTCTCCCCATAGCCCATATCAATCCACAAACTAATCCCACTGCCCCGCTCTCTTCCCATAGTCCTGTATCAATCCCCAAACTAATACCACTGCCCCGCTCTCTCCCCATAGTCCTGTATCAATCCCAAACTAATCCCACTGCCCCGGTCTCTCCCCATAGTCCTGCTTCAATCCCCAAACTAGTCGCACTGCCCCGCTCTCTCCCCACTGTCCTGTATCAATGCCAAACTAATCTCACTGACCCCGTTCTCTCCCCATAGTCCTGTATCAATGCCAAACTAATCACACTGCCCCGCTATCTCCCCATAATCCTGTATCTGTCCTAAAATAATCCCACTGCCCCACTCTCTCCCCATAGTCCTGTATCAACCCCCAAACTAATCTGACTGCCTCGCTCTCTCCCCATATTCCGGTATCAATCCCCAAACTAATCCCTCTGCCCCGCTCTCTCCCCATAGTCCTGTATCAATCCCAAACTAATCCCACTGCCCCGCTATCTCCCCATAATCCTGCATCTGTCCCAAAATAATCTCACTGCCCCACTCTCTCCCCATCGTCCTGTATCAACCCCCAAACTAATCCCACTGCCTCGCTCTCTCCCCATAGTTCTGTATCAATCCCCAAACAATCCCACTGCCACTCTCTCTCCCCATAGACCTGTATCAATCCCCAAACTAATCCCACTGCCCCGCTCTCTCCCCACAGTCCTGTATCAATCCCCAAACTAATCCCACTGCCCCGCTCTCTCCCCATAGTCATGTATCAATTCCCCAAACTAATCCCACTGCCCCGCTGTCTCCCCATAATCCAGCATCTGTCCCAAACTAATCCCACTGCCCCGCTCTCTGCCCACAATCCTGTATCAACCCCAAACTAATCCCACTGTCCCGCTCTCTCCCCATAGTCCTGTATCAATTCCCCAAACTAATCCCACTGCCACGCTATCTCCCGATAATCCTCTATCTGTCCCAATATAATCTCACTGCCCCACTCTCTCCCCATCGTCCTGTATCCACCCCCAAACTAATCCCACTGCCTCTCTCTCCCCATAGTCCTGTATCAATCCCCAAACTAATCCCACTGCCACGCTCTCTACCCATAGTCCTGTATCAATCCCAAACTAATCCCACTGCCCCGCTATCTCCCCAGATTCCTGTATCTGTCCCAAAATAATCCCACTGCCCCACTCTCTCCCCATAGTCCTGTATCAACACCCTAACTAATCCCACTGCCTCGCTCTCTCCCCATAGTCCTGTATCAATCCCCAAACTAATCCAACTGCCCCGCTCTCTTCCCAGAGTCCTGTATCAATCCCCAAACTAAGCCCACTGCCCCGCTCTCTCCCCACATTCCTGTATCAATCCCCAAACTAATCCCACTGACCCGCTCTCTCCCCATAGCCCTGTATCAATCCCCAAACTAATCCCACTGCCCCGCTCTCTTCCCATAGTCCTGTATCAATCCCCAAACTAATCCCACTGCCCCGCTCTCTACCCATTGTCCTGTATCAATGCCAAACTAATCTCACTGACCCCCTCTCTCCCCATAGTCCTGTATGAATCCCCAAACTAATGCCACTGCCCCGCTCCCTCCCCATAGTCCTGTATCAATTCCCCAAACGAATCCCACTGACCCGCTCTCTCCCCACAGCACTGTATCTATCAATACAAACTAATCCCACTGCCTCGCTCTCTTCCCATAGTCCTATAATAATCCCCAAACTAATCCCACTGCCCCGCTCTCTCCCCATAGTCTTGTATCAATCCCAAACCGATCCCACTGCCCCGGTCTGTCCCCATAGTCCTGTATCAATCCCCAAACTAATCGCACTGCCCCGCTCTCTCCCCATAGTCCTGTATCAATGCCAAACTAATCTCACTGAACCCCTCTCTCCCCATAGTCCTGTGTCAATCCCGAACTAATCGCACTGCCCCGCTCTCTTCCCATAGTCCTGTATCAATCCCCAAACTAATCCCACTGCCCCGCTCTCTCCCCATAGCCCTGTATCAATCCCCAAACTATTCTTGCTGCCCCACTCTCTCCACATGGTCCTGTATCAATCCCAAACTAATCCCACTGCCCCGCTCTCTCCCCATAGTCCTGTATCAATTCCCCAAACTAATCCCACTGCCCCACTCTCTCCCCATCGTCCTGTATCAACCCCCAACTAATCCCACTGCCTCTCTCTCTCCCCATAGTCCTGTACCAATCCCCAAACTAATGCCACTGCCACGCTCTCTACCCATAGTCCTGTATCAATCCCAAACTAATCCCACTGCCCCGCTCTCTTCCCATAGTCCTGTATCAATCCCCAAACTAAGCCCACTGCCCCGCTCTCTACCCATAGTCCTGTATCAATTCCCCAAACTAATCCCACTGACCCGCTCTCTCCCCATAGCACTGTATCTATCAATACAAACTAATCCCACTGCCTCGCTCTCTCCCCATAGTCCTGTATCAATCCCCAAAATAATCCCACTGCCCCACTCTCTCCCCATAGTCCTGTATCAACCCCCAACCTAATCCCACTGCCCCGCTCTCTCCCCATAGTACTGTATCAATCCCAAACTAATCCCACTGCCTCGCTCTCGCTCGATAGTCCTGTATCAATCCGAAACTAATCCCACTGCCCCGCTATCTCCCCAGAATCCTGTATCTGTCCCAAAATAATCCCACTGCCCCACTCTCTCCCCATAGTCCTGTATCAACCCCCAAACTAATCCCACTGCCTCGCTCTCTCCCCATAGTCCTGTATCAATCCCCAAACTAATCCCACTGCCCCACTCTCTCCCCATCGTCCTGTATCAACCCCCAAACTAATCCCACTGCCTCGCTCTCTCCCCATAGTCCTGTATCAATCCCCAAAATAATCCCACTGCCCCACTCTCTCCCCATAGTCCTGTATCAACCCCCAAACTAATCACACTGCGCCGCTCTCTCCTCATAGTCCTGTGTCAATCCCCAAACTGATCCCACTGCCCCGCTCTCTCCCCACAGTCCTGTCTCAATCCCCAAACTAATCCCACTGCCCCGCTCTCTCCCCATAGTCCTGTATCAATCCCCAAACTAATCCCACTGCCCGCTCTCTCCCCATAGCCCTGTATCAGTCCCCAAACTAATCGCACTGCCCCGCTCTCTCCCCATAGTCCTGTATCAATCCCCAAACTAATCCCACTACCACGCTCGCTCCCCATAGTCCTGTGTCAATTCCCAAACTAATCCCACTGCTCCGCTCTCTCCCCACAGTTCTGTGTCAATCCCCAAATTAATCCCACTGCCCCGCTCTCTCACCATTGTCCTGTATCAATGCCAAACTAATCTCACTGACCCCCTCTCTCCCCATCGTCCTGTATCAATCCCGAACTAATCCCAATTCCCCGCTCTCTCCCCATAGTCCTGTATCAATCTCCAACCTAATCCCACTGCCCCGTTCTATCCCCATAGTCCTGTATCAATCCCAAACAAATCCCACTGCCTCGCTCTCTCTCCATAGTCCTGTATCAATCCCAAACTAATCCCACTGCCCCGCTATCTCCCGATAATCCTGTATCTGTCCTAAATAATCTCACTGCCCCACTCTCTCCCCATCGTCCTGTATCAACCCCCAAACTAATCCCACTGCCTCGCTCTCTCCCCATATTTCGGTATCAATCCCCAAACTAATCCCACTGCCCCGCTCTCTTCCCAGAGTCCTGTATCAATCCCCAATCTAATCCCACTGCCCCGCTCTCTCCCCACATTCCTGTATCAATCCCCAAACTAATCCCACTGACCCGCTCTCTCCCGATAGCCCTGTATCAATCCCCAAACTAATCCCACTGCGCCGTTCTCTTCCTATAGCCCTGTATCAATCCCCAAACTAATCCCACTGCCCCGCTCTCTCCCCATAGTACTGTATCAATCCCAAACTGATCCCACTGCCCCGGTCTCTCCCCATTGTCCTGTATCAATCTCCAAACTAATCGCACTGCCCCGCTCTCTCCCCATAGCGCTGCATCAATCCCCAAACTATTCCCACGGCCCCACTGTCTCCACATAGCCCTGTATCAATCCCAAACTAATCCCACTGCCCCGCTCTCTGCCCATAGTCCTGTATCAATTCCCCAAACTAATCCCACTGACCCGCTCTCTCCCCATAGCCCTGTATCAATCCCCAAACTAATCCCACTGCCCCGCTCTCTTCCCATAGTCCTGTATCAATTCCCAAAATAATCCCACTGCCCCGCTCTCTACCCATTGTCCTGTATCAATGCCAAACTAATCTCACTGACCCCCTCTCTCCCCATAGTCATGTATGAATCCCCAAACTAATGCCACTGCCCCGCTCCCTCCCCATAGTCCTGTATCAATTCCCCAAACTAATCCCACTGACCCGCTCTCTCCCCACAGCACTGTATCTATCAATACAAACTAATCCCACTGCCTCGCTCTCTTCCCATAGTCCTATAATAATCCCCAAACTAATACCACTGCCCCGCTCTCTCCCCATAGTCTTGTATCAATCCCAAACCGATCCCACTGCCCCGGTCTGTCCCCATATTCCTGTATCAATCCCCAAACTAATCGCACTGCCCCGCTCTCTCCCCATAGTCCTGTATCAATGCAAAACTAATCTCACTGAACCCCTCTCTCCCCATAGTCCTGTGTCAATCCCGAACTAATCGCACTGCCCCGCTCTCTCCCCATAGTCCTGTATCAATCTCCAAACTAATCCCACTGCCCCGCTCTCACCCCATAGTCCTGTATCAATCCCAAACTAATTCCACTGCCTCGCCCTCTCTCCATAGTCCTGTATCAATCCCAAACTAATCCCAGTGCCCCGCTATCTCCCCATAATCCTGTATCTGTCCCAAAATAATCCCACTGCCCCACTCTCTCCCCATAGTCTTGTATCAACCCCCAAACTAATCTGAATGCCTCGCTCTCTCCCCATAGTCCGGTATCAATCCCCAAACTAATCCCACTGCCCCGCTCTCTCCCTATAGTCCTGTATCAATCCCCAAACTAATCCCACTGCCCCGCTCTCTCCCCACATTCCTGTATCAATCCCCAAACTAATCCCACTGACCCGCTCTCTCCCCACAGCCCTGTATCAATCCCCAAACTAATCCCACTGCCCCGCTCTCACCCCATAGTCCTGTATCAATCCCAAACTAATCCCACTGCCTCGCCCTCTCTCCATAGTCCTGTATCAATCCCAAACTAATCCCACTGCCCCGCTATCTCCCCATAATCCTGTATCTGTCCCAAAATAATCCCACTGCCCCGCTCTCTCCCTATAGTCCTGTATCAATTCCCCAAACTAATCCCACTGACCCGCTCTCTCCCCATAGCCCTGTATCAATCCCCAAACTAATCCCACTGCCCCGCTCTCTTCCCATAGTCCTGTATCAATCCCCAAACTAATACCACTGCCCCGCTCTCTCCCCATAGTCCTGTATCAATCCCAAACTGATCCCACTGCCCCGGTCTCTCCCCATAGTCCTGTTTCAATCCCCAAACTAATCGCACTGCCCCGCTCTCTCCCCATAGTCCTGTATCAATGCCAAACTAATCCCACTGCCCCGCTATCTCCCCATAATCCTGTATCTGTCCCAAAATAATCCCACTGCCCCACTCTCTCCCCATAGTCCTGTATCAACCCCCAAACTAATCTGACTGCCTCGCTCTCTCCCCATATTCCGGTATCAATCCCCAAACTAATCCCACTGCCCCGCTCTCTCCCCATAGTCCTGTATCAATCTCAAACTAATCCCACTGCCCCGCTATCTCCCCATAATCCTGCATCTGTCCCAAAATAATCTCACTGCCCCACTCTCTCCCCATCGTCCTGTATCAACCCCCAAACTAATCCCACTGCCTCGCTCTCTCCCCATAGTTCTGTATCAATCCCCAAACAATCCCACTGCCACTCTCTCTCCCCATAGACCTGTATCAATCCCCAAACTAATCCCACTACCCCGCTCTCTCCCCACAGTCCTGTATCAATCCCCAAACTAATCCCACTGCCCCGCTCTCTCCCCATAGTCCTGTATCAATTCCCCAAACTAATCCCACTGCCCCGCTGTCTCCCCATAATCCTGCATCTGTCCCAAAATAATCTCACTGCCCCACTCTCTCCCCATCGTCCTGTATCAACCCCCAAACTAATCCCACTGCCTCGCTCTCTCCCCATAGTCCTGTATCAATCCCCAAACTAATCCCACTGCCACGCTCTCTCCCCATAGTCCTGTATCAATCCCCAAACTAAGCCCACTGCCCCGCTCTCTACCCATAGTCCTGTATCAATCCCAAACTGATCCCACTGCCCCGCTATCTCCCCATAATCCTGTATCGTCCGAAAATAATCCCACTGCCCCACTCTCTCCCCATTGTCCTGTATCAACCCCCAAACTAATCTGACTACCCCGCTCTCTCCCCATAGTCCTGTATCAATCCCCAAACTACTCCCACTGTCCCGCTCTCTCCCCACAGTCCTGTATCAATCCCCAAACTAATCCCACTGCCCCGCTCTCTCCCCATAGTCCTGTATCAATCCCCAAACTAATCCCACTGCCCCGCTCTGTCGCCACATTCCTGTATCAATCCCCAAACTAATCCAACTGCCCCGCTCTCTTCCCATAGTCCTGTATCAATGCCAAACTAATCTCACTGACCCCATCTCTCCCCATAGTCCTGTATCAATCCCGAACTAATCCCACTGCCCCGCTCTCTCCCCATAGTCCTTTATCAATCTCCAAACTAATCCCACTGCCGCGCTCTCTCCCCATAATCCTGTATCAATCCCAAACTAATCCCACTGCCTCGCTCTCTCCACATAGTCCTGTTACAATCCCAAACTAATCCCACTGCCCCGCTATCTCACCATAATCCTGTATCTGTCCCAAAATAATCTCACTGCCCCACTCTATCCCCATTGTCCTGTATCAACCGCCAAACTAATCCCACTGCCTCGCTCTCTCCCCATAGTCCTGCATCAATCCCCAAACTAATCCCACTGCACCGCTCTCTCCCCATAGTCCAGTATCAATCCCCAAACTAATCCCAATGCCCCGCTCTCTCCACATAGTACTGTATCAATCCCAAACTGATCCCACTGCCCCGGCCTCTCCCCATAGTCCTGTATTAATTCCCAAACTAATCGCACTGCCCCGCTCTCTCCCCATAGCCCTGTATCAATCCCCAAACTAATCCCACTGTCCCGCTCTCTTCCCACAGTCCTGTATCAATCCCCAAACTGATCCCACTGCACCGCACTCTACCCATAGTCCTGTATCAATCCCAAACCGATCCCAATGCCCCGGTCTCTCCCCTTAGTCCTGTATTAATCCCCAAACTAATCGCACTGCCCCGCTCTCTCCCCATAGCCCTGTATCAATCCCCGAACTAATCCCACTGCCCCGCGCTCTCCCCATAGTCTTGTATCAATCTCCAAACTAATCCCACTGCCCCGCTCTCTCCCCATAGTCCTCTATCAATCCCAAACTAATCCCACTGCCTCGCTCTCTCTCCATAGTCCTGTATCAATCCCAAACTAATCCTACTGCCCCGCTCTCTCCCCATAGTCCTGTTTCAATGCCAAACTAATCTCACTGACCCCATCTCTCCCCATTGTCCTGTATCAATCCCGAACTATTCCCACTGCCCCGCTCTCTCCTCATAGTCCTTTATCAATCTACAAACTAATCCCACTGCCGCGCTCTCTCCCCATAATCCTTTATCAATCCCAAACTAATCCCACTGCCTCCCTCTCTCTCCATAGTCCTGTATCAATCCCAAACTAATCCCACTGCCCCGCTCTCTCCCCATAGTCCTGTATCAATCCCCAAACTAATCCCACTGCCCCGCTCTCTCCCCACAGTCCTGTATCAATCCCCAAACTAATCCCACTGCCCCGCTCTCTCCCCATAGTCCTGTATCAATCCCCAAACTAATCCATCTGCCCGCTCTCTCCCCAAACTAATCGCACTGCCCCGCTCTCTCCCCATAGTCCTTTATCAATCTCCAAACTAATCCCACTGCCCCGCTCTCTCCACATAATCCTGTATCAATCCCAAACTAATCCCACTGCCGCGCTCTCTCCCCATAGTCCTGTATCAATCCCCAAACTAATCCCACTGCCCCGTTCTCTCCCCATAGTCTTGTAACAATCCCCAAACTAATCCCACTGCCCCGCTCTCTCCCCATAGTCCTGTATCAATCCCCAAACTAATCCAACTGCCCGCTCACCCCCATAGCCCTGTATCATTCCCCAAACAAATCGCACTGCCCCGCTCTATCCCCATAGTCCTGTATCAATCCCCAAACTAATCCCACTACCACGCCCTCTCCCCAGAGTCCTGTATCAATCCCCAAACTAATCCCACTGCCTTGTTCTCTCCTCATTGTCCTGTATCAATCCCCAAACTAATCCTACTGCCCCGATCTCTCCCCATTGTCCTGTATCAATGCCAAACTAATCTCACTGACCCCCTCTCTCCACATAATCTTGTATCAATCTCCAACCTAATCCCACTGCCCGGTCTCTCCCCATAGTCCTGTATCAATATCCAACCTAATCCCACTGCCCCGCTCTCTCCCCATAGTCCTGTATCAATCCCCAAACTAATCCCAATGCCCCGCTCTCTCCCCATAGTACTGTATCAATCCCCAAACTATTCTTACTGCCCCACTCTCTCCACATAGTCCTGTATCAATCCCAAACTAATCCCACTGCCCCGCTCTCTCCCCATAGTCCTGTATCAATCCCCAAACTAATCCCACTGCCCCGCTCTCTTCTCATAGTCCTGTATCAATCCCCAAACTAATCCCACTGCCCCGCTCTCTCCCCATAGCCCTGTATCAATCCCCAAACTATTCTTACTGCCCCACTCTCTCCACATAGTCCTGTATCAATCCCAAGCTAATCCCACTGCCCCGCTCTCTCCCCATAGTCCTGTATCAATTCCCCAAATAATCCCACTGACCCGCTCTCTCCCCATAGCCCTGTATCAATCCCCAAACTAATCCCACTGCCCCGCTCTCTTCCCATAGTCCTCTATCAATCCCCAAACTAATCCCACTGCCCAGCTATCTCCCCATAGTCCTGTAACAAACCCAAACTGATTCCACTGCCCCGGTCTCTCCCGATACTCCTGTATCAAACCCAAAATAATCCCACTGCCTCGCTCTCTCTCCATAGTCCTTTATCAATCCCAAACTAATCCCACTGCCCCGCTTTCTCCCCATAATACTGTATCTGTCCCAAAATAATCCCACTGCCCCACTCTCTACCCATAGTCCTGTATCAACCCCCAAACTAATCCCACTGCCCCGCTCTCTCCCCATAGTCCTGTTTCAATCCACAAACTAATCCCACTGCCCCGCTCTCTCTCCACAGTCCTGTATCAATCCCCAAACTAAATCCACTGCCCGCTCTCTCCCCATCGCCCGGTATCAATCCCCAAACAATTCGCACTGCCCCGCTCTCTCCCCATAGTCCTGTATCAATCGCCAAACTAATCCCACTACCACGCTCTCTCCCCATAGTCCTGTATCAATCCCCAAACTAATCCCACTGCCTTGCTCTCTCCCCATAGTCCTGTATCAATCCCCAAACTAATCCCACTGCCCCGATCTCTCCCCATTGTCCTGTATCAATGCCATACTAATCTCACTGACCGCCCTCTCTAAACATAATCCTGTGTCAATCCCGAACTAATCCTAATGCCCCACTCTCTCCCCATAGTCCTGTATCAATCTCCAACCTAATCCCACTGTCCCGCTCTCTCCCCATAGTCCTGTATCAATCTCCAACCTAATCCCACTGCCCCGCTATCTCCCCATAGTCCTGTATCAATCTCCAACCGAATCCCACTGCCCCGCTCTCTCCCCATAGTCCTCTATCAATCCCCAAACTAATCCCAATGCCCCGCTCTCTCCCCATAGTACTGTATCAATCCCAAACTGATCCCACTGCACCGCTCTCTACCCATAGTACTGTATCAATCCCAAACTGATCCCAATGCCCCGGTCTCTCCCCATAGTCCTGTATCAATCCCCAAACTAATCCCACTGCCCCGTTCTCTCCCCATAGTCCTGTATCAATGCGAAACTAATCTCACTGACCCCATCTCTCCCCATAGTCCTGTATCAATCCCCAAACTAATGCCACTGCCCTGCTCGCTCCCCATAGTCCTGTATCAATCCCCAAACTAATCCCACTGCCCCGCTCTCTCCACATAGCCCTGTATCAATTCCCCAAACTAATCCCACTGACCCGCTCTCCCTCCATAGCCCTGTATCAATCCCCAAACTAATCCCACTGCCCCGCTCTCTTCCCATAGTCCTGTATCAATCCCCAAACTAATCCCACTGCCCCGCTCTCTCCCTGTAGTCCTGTATCAATCCCAAACTAATCTCACTGCCCCGCTCTCTCCACATAGTCCTGTATCAATGCCAAACTAATCTCACTGACCCCCTCTCTCCCTGTAGTCCTGTATCAATCCCCAAACTAATGCCACTGCCCTGCTCTCTCCTCATATACCTGTATCAATCCCCAAACTAATCCCACTGCCCCGCTCTCTCCCCATAGCCCTGTATCAATCCCCAAACTATTCTTACTGCCCCACTCTCTCCACATAGTCCTGTATCAATCACAAACTAATCCCACTGCCCCGCTCTCTCCCAATAGCCCTGTATCAATTCCCCAAACTGATCCCACTGATCCGCTCTCTCCCCATAGCCCTGTATCAATCCCCAAACTAATCCCACTGCCCCGCTCTCTTCCCATAGTCCTCTACCTATCCTCAAAATAATCCCACTGCCCCACTCTCTCCCCATAGTCCTGTATCAACCCTCAAACTAATCTGACTGCCTCGCTCTCTCCCCACATTCCTGTATCAATCCCCAAACTAATCCCAATGCCCCGCTCTCTCCCCATAGTACTGTATCAATCCCAAACTGATCCCACTGTCCCGGCCTCTCCCCATAGTCCTGTATCAATCCCCAAACTACTCGTACTGCCCCGCTCTCTCCCCATAGCCCTGTATCAATCCCCAAACTAATCCCACTGTCCCGCTCTCTTCCCATAGTCCTGTCTCAATCCCCAAACTAATCCCACTGCACCGCTCTATACGCATAGTCCTGTATCAATCCCAAACTGATCCCAATGCCCCGGTCTCTCCCCATAGTCCTGCATCAATCCCCAAACTAATCCCACTGCCCCGCTCTCTCCCCATAGTCCTGTATCAATCCCCAAACTAATGCCACTGCCCTGCTCTCTCCCCATAGTCCTGTATCAATCCCCAAACTAATCCCACTGCCCGGCTCTCTCCACATAGCCCTGTATCAATCCCCAAACTATTCCTACTGCCCCACTCTCTCCACATAGCCCTGTATCAATCCCAAACTAATTCAACTGCCCCGCTCTCTCCGCATAGTCCTGTATCAATTCCCCAAACTAATCCCACTGACCCGGTCTCTCCCCAGAGCCCTGTATCAATCCCCAAACTAATCCCACTGCCCCGCTCTGTTCCCATAGACCTGTATCAATCCCCAAACTAATCCCACTGCCCCGCTCTCTCCCCATAGTCCTGTATCAATCCCAAACTGATCCCACTGCCCCGGTCTCTCCCCATAGTCCTGTATCAATCACCAAACTAAACGCACTGCCCCGCTCTCTCCCCATAGTCCTGTATCAATGCCAAACTAATCTCACTGATCCCCTCTCTCCCCATAGTCCTGTATCAATCCCGAACTAATCGCACAGCCCCGCGCTCTCCCCATCGTCCTGTATCAATCTCCAAACTAATCCCACTGCCTCGCTCTCTCCCCATAGCCCTGTATCAATCCCAAACTAATCCCACTGCCTCGCTCTCTCTCCATAGTCCTTTATCAATCCCAAACTAATCCCACTGCCCCGCTATATCCCCATAATCCTGTATCTGTCCCAAAATAATCCCACTGTCCCACTCTCTCCCCAAAGTCCTGTATCAACCCCCAATCTAATCCCACTGCCCCGCTCTCTCCCCATAGTCCTGTATCAATCCCCAAACTAATCCCACTGCCCCGCTCTCTCCCCACAGTCCTGTCTCAATCCCCAAACTAATCCCACTGCCCCGCTCTCTCCCCATCGTCCTGTATCAATCCCCAAACTATTCCCACTGCCCGCTCTCTCCCCATAGCCCTGTATCAATTCCCAAACTAATCGCACTGCCCCGCTCTCTCCCCATAGTCCTGTATCAATCCCCAAACTAATCCCACTACCACGCTCTCTCCCCATAGTCCTGTATCAATTCGCAAACTAATCCCACTGCCTTGCTCTCTCCCCATAGTCCTGTATCAATCCCCAAACTAATCCCACTGCCCCGATCTCTCCCCATTGTCCTGTATCAATGCCAAACTAATCTCACTGACCCCCTCTCTCCCCATAATCCTGTATCAATCCCGAACTAATCCCACTGCCCCGCTCTCTCCCCATAGTCCTGTATCAATCTCCAACCTAATCCCACTGCCCCGCTCTCTCCCCATAGTCCTGTATCAATCTCCAACATAATCCCACTGCCCCGCTCTCTCCCCATAGTCCTCTATCAATCCCCAAACTAATCCCAATGCCCCGCTCTCTCCCCATAGTACTGTATCAATCCCAAACTGATCCCACTGCCCCGGCCTCTCCCCATAGTCCTGTATCAATCCCCAAACGAATCGCACTGCCCCGCTCTCTCCCCATAGCCCTGTATCTGTCCCAAAATAATCCCACTGCCCCACTCTCTCCCCATAGTCCTGTATCAACCCCCAAACTAATCTGACTGCCTCGCTCTCTCCCCACATTCCTGTATCAATCCCCAAACTAATCCCAATGCCCCGCTCTCTCCCCATAGTACTGTATCAATCCCAAACTAATCCCACTGCCCCGCTCCCTTCCCATAGTCCTGTATCAATCCCCAAACTAATCCCACTGCACCGCTCTCTCCCTGTAGTCCTGTATCAATCCCAAACTGATCCCACTGAGCCGGCCTCTCCCCATAGTCCTGTATCAATTCCCAAACTAATCCCACTGCCCCGCTCTCTCCACATAGTCCTGTATCAATGCCAAACGAATCTCACTGACCCCCTCTCTCCCCATAGTCCTGTATCAATCCCCAAACTAATGCCACTGCCCTGCTCTCTCACCATAGTCCTGTATCAATCCCCAAACTAATCCCACTGCCCCGCTCTCTCCCCATAGTCTTGTATCAATCCCCAAACTAATCCCACTGCCGTGCTCTCTCCCCATAGTCATGTATCAATCTCCAAACTATTCTTACTGTCCCACTCTCTCCACATAGTCCTGTATCAATCACAACCTAATTCAACTGCCCAGCTCTCTCCTCATAGTCCTGTATCAATTCCCCAAACTAATCCCACTGTCCCGCTCACTTCCCACCGTCCTGTATCAATCCCCAAACTAATCCCACTGTACCGCTCTCTACCCATAGTCCTGTATCAATCCCAACCTGATCCAAATGCCCCGGTCTCTCTCCATAGTCCTGTATCAACCCCAAACTAATCCCACTGCCCCGCTCTCTCCCCATAGTCCTGTATCAATGCCAAACTAATCTCACTGACCCCCTCTCTCCCCATAGTCCTGTATCAATCCAGAACTAATCCCACTGCCCGCGCTCTCCCCATAGTCTTGTATCAATCTCCAAACTAATCCCACTGCCTCGCTCTCTCCCCATAGACCTGTATCAATCCCAAACTAATCCCACTGCCTCGCTCTCTCTCCATAGTCCTGTATCAATCCCAAACTAATCCCACTGCCCCGCTATCTCCGCATAATCCTGTATCTGTCCGAAAATAATCCTACTGCCCCACTCTCTCCCCATTGTCCTGTATCAACCCCCAAACTAATCTGACTGCCTCGCTCTCTCCCCATAGTCCGGTATCAATCCCCAAACTAATCGCACTGCCCCGCTCTCTCCCCACATTCCTGTATCAATCCCCAAACTAATCCCACTGACCCGCTCTCTCCCCACAGCCCTGTATCAATCCCAAACTAATCCCACTGCCCCGCTCTCTCCCCATTGTCTTGTATCAATCCCCAAACTAATCCCACTACCACGCTCTCTCCACATAGTCCTGTATCAATCCCCAAACTAATCCCACTGCCTTGCTCTCTCCCCATAGTCCTGTATCAATCCCCAAACTCATCCCACTGCCCCGATCTCTCCCCATTGTCCTGTATCAATGCCAAACTAATCTCACTGACCCCCTCTCTCCCCATAATCCTGTATCAATCCCGAACTAATCCCACTGCCCCGCTCTCACCCCATAGTCCTGTATCAATCTCCACCCTAATCCCACTGCCCGGTCTCTCCCCATAGTCCAGTATCAATCTCCAACCTAATCCCACTGCCCCGCTCTCTCCCCATAGTCCTGTATCAATCCCCAAATTAATCGCACTGCCCCGCTCTCTCCCCATAGCCCTGTATCAATCCCCAAACTAATCCCACTGTCCCGCTCTCTCCCCATAGTCCTGTATCAATCCCCAAACTAATCCCACTGCTCCGCTCTCTCCCCATAGTCCTGTATCAATGCCAAACTAATCTCACTGACCCCCTCTCTCCCCATAGTCCTGTATCAATCCCCAAACTAATGCCACTGCCCTGCTCTCTCCCCATAGTCCTGTATCAATCCCCAAACTAATCCCACTGCCCCGCTCTCTCCCCATAGCCCTGTATCAATCCCCAAACTATTCTTACTGCCCCACTCTCTCCACATAGTCCTGTATCAATCCCAAACTAATCCCACTGCCCCGCTCTCTTCCCATAGTCCTCTATCAATCCCCAAACTAATCCCACTGCCCAGCTATCTCCCCATAGTCCTGTATCAATCCCAAACTGATCCCACTGCCCCGGTCTCTCCCCATAGTCCTGTATCAATCCCCAATCTAATCGCACTGTCCCGCTCTCTCCCCATAGTCATGTATCAATGCCAAACTAATCTCACTGACCCCCTCTCTCCCCATAGTCCTGTATCAATCCCAAAACTAATCCCACTGCCCCGATCTCTCCCCATTGTCCTGTATCAATGCCAAACTAATCTCACTGACCCCCCTCTCTCCCCCTAATCCTTTATCAATCCAGAACTAATCACACTGCCCCGCTCTCTACCCATAGTCCTGTATCAATCCCAAACTGATCCCAATGCCCCGGTCTCTCCCCATAGTCCTGTATCAATCCCCAATCTAATCCCACTGCCCCGCTCTCTCCCCATAGTCCTGTAACAATGCAAACTAATCTCACTGACCCCATCTCTCCCCATAGTCCTGTATCAATCCCCAAACTAATGCCACTGCACCGCTCTCTCCCCACAGTCCTGCATCAATCCCCAAACTAATCCCACTGCCCCGCTCTCTCCACATAGCCCTGTATCAATCCCCAAACTATTCCTACTGCCCCACACTCTCCACATAGCCCTGTATCAATCCCAAACTAATTCAACTGCCCCGCTCTCTTCCCATAGTCCTGTATCAATCCCCAAACTAATCCCACTGCCCCGCTCTCTCCCTATAGTCCTGTATCAATCCCAAACTGATCCCACTGCCCCGGCCTCTCCCCATAGTCTTGTATCAATCCCCAAACTAATCCCACTGCCCCGCTCTCTCCACATAGTCCTGTAACAATGCCAAACTAATCTCACTGACCCCCTCTCTCCCCATAGTCCTGTATCAATCCCCAAACTAATGCCACTGCCCTGCTCTCTCCCCATAGTCCTGTATCAATCCCCAAACTAATCCCACTGCCCCGCTCTCTCCCCATAGCCCTGTATCAATCCCCAAACTATTCTTACTGCCCCACTCTCTCCACATAGTCCTGTATCAATCCCAAACTAATTCAACTGCCCAGCTCTCTCCCCATAGTCCTGTATCAATTCCCCAAACTAATCCCACTGCCCCGCTCTCTCCACATAGTCCTGTATCAATGCCAAACTAATCTCACTGACCCCCTCTCTCCCCATAGTCCTGTATCAATCCAGAACTAATCCCACTGCCCCGCGCTCTCCACATAGTCTTGTATCAATCTCCAAACTAATCTCACTGCCCCGCTCTCTCCCCATAGTCCTGTATCAATCTCAAACTAATCCCACTGCCTCGCTCTCTCTCCATAGTCCTGTATCAATCCCAAACTAATCCCACTGCCCCGCTATCTCCCCATAATCCTGTATCTGTCCGAAAATAATCCCACTGCCCCACTCTCTCCCCATTGTCCTGTATCAATCCCCAAACTAATCTGACTGCCTCGCTCTCTCCCCATAGTCCGGTATCAATCCCCAAACTAATCCCACTGCCCGGCTCTCTCCACATAGCCCTGTATCAATCCCCAAACTATTCCTACTGCCCCACTCTCTCCACATAGCCCTGTATCAATCCCAAACTAATTCAACTGCCCCGCTCTCTCCGCATAGTCCTGTATCAATTCCCCAAACTAATCCCACTGACCCGGTCTCTCCCCAGAGCCCTGTATCAATCCCCAAACTAATCCCACTGCCCCGCTCTGTTCCCATAGACCTGTATCAATCCCCAAACTAATCCCACTGCCCCGCTCTCTCCCCATAGTCCTGTATCAATCCCAAACTGATCCCACTGCCCCGGTCTCTCCCCATAGTCCTGTATCAATCACCAAACTAAACGCACTGCCCCGCTCTCTCCCCATAGTCCTGTATCAATGCCAAACTAATCTCACTGATCCCCTCTCTCCCCATAGTCCTGTATCAATCCCGAACTAATCCCACAGCCCCGCGCTCTCCCCATCGTCCTGTATCAATCTCCAAACTAATCCCACTGCCTCGCTCTCTCCCCATAGCACTGTATCAATCCCAAACTAATCCCACTGCCTCGCTCTCTCTCCATAGTCCTTTATCAATCCCAAACTAATCCCACTGCCCCGCTATATCCCCATAATCCTGTATCTGTCCCAAAATAAACCCACTGTCCCACTCTCTCCCCAAAGTCCTGTATCAACCCCCAATCTAATCCCACTGCCCCGCTCTCTCCCCATAGTCCTGTATCAATCCCCAAACTAATCCCACTGCCCCGCTCTCTCCCCACAGTCCTGTCTCAATCCCTAAACTAATCCCACTGCCCCGCTCTCTCCCCATCGTCCTGTATCAATCCCCAAACTATTCCCACTGCCCGCTCTCTCCCCATAGCCCTGTATCAATTCCCAAACTAATCGCACTGCCCCGCTCTCTCCCCATAGTCCTATATCAATCCCCAAACTAATCCCACTACCACGCTCTCTCCCCATAGTCCTGTATCAATTCGCAAACTAATCCCACTGCCTTGCTCTCTCCCCATAGTCCTGTATCAATCCCCAAACTAATCCCACTGCCCCGATCTCTCCCCATTGTCCTGTATCAATGCCAAACTAATCTCACTGACCCCCTCTCTCCCCATAATCCTGTATCAATCCCGAACTAATCCCACTGCCCCGCTCTCTCCCCATAGTCCTGTATCAATCTCCAACCTAATCCCACTGCCCCGCTCTCTCCCCATAGTCCTGTATCAATCTCCAACATAATCCCACTGCCCCGCTCTCTCCCCATAGTCCTCTATCAATCCCCAAACTAATCCCAATGCCCCGCTCTCTCCCCATAGTACTGTATCAATCCCAAACTGATCCCACTGCCCCGGCCTCTCCCCATAGTCCTGTATCAATCCCCAAACTAATCCCAATGCCCCGCTCTCTCCCCATAGTACTGTATCAATCCCAAACTAATCCCACTGCCCCGTTCCCTTCCCATAGTCCTGTATCAATCCCCAAACTAATCCCACTGCACCGCTCTCTCCCTGTAGTCCTGTATCAATCCCAAACTGATCCCACTGAGCCGGCCTCTCCCCATAGTCCTGTATCAATTCCCAAACTAATCCCACTGCCCCGCTCTCTCCACATAGTCCTGTATCAATGCCAAACGAATCTCACTGACCCCCTCTCTCCCCATAGTCCTGTATCAATCCCCAAACTAATGCCACTGCCCTGCTCTCTCACCATAGTCCTGTATCAATCCCCAAACTAATCCCACTGCCCCGCTCTCTCCCCATAGTCTTGTATCAATCCCCAAACTAATCCCACTGCCGTGCTCTCTCCCCATAGTCCTGTATCAATCCCCAAACTATTCTTACTGTCCCACTCTCTCCACATAGTCCTGTCTCAATCCCAAACTAATTCAACTGCCCAGCTCTCTCCTCATAGTCCTGTATCAATTCCCCAAACTAATCCCACTGTCCCGCTCACTTCCCACAGTCCTGTATCAATCCCCAAACTAATCCCACTGTACCGCTCTCTACCCATAGTCCTGTATCAATCCCAACCTGATCCAAATGCCCCGGTCTCTCTCCATAGTCCTGTATCAACCCCAAACTAATCCCACTGCCCCGCTCTCTCCCCATAGTCCTGTATCAATGCCAAACTAATCTCACTGACCCCCTCTCTCCCCATAGTCCTGTATCAATCCAGAACTAATCCCACTGCCCCGCGCTCTCCCCATAGTCTTGTATCAATCTCCAAACTAATCCCACTGCCTCGCTCTCTCCCCATAGACCTGTATCAATCCCAAACTAATCCCACTGCCTCGCTCTCTCTCCATAGTCCTGTATCAATCCCAAACTAATCCCACTGCCCCGCTATCTCCCCATAATCCTGTATCTGTCCGAAAATAATCCTACTGCCCCACTCTCTCCCCATTGTCCTGTATCAACCCCCAAACTAATCTGACTGCCTCGCTCTCTCCCCATAGTCCGGTATCAATCCCCAAACTAATCGCACTGCCCCGCTCTCTCCCCACATTCCTGTATCAATCCCCAAACTAATCCCACTGACCCGCTCTCTCCCCACAGCCCTGTATCAATCCCAAACTAATCCCACTGCCCCGCTCTCTCCCCATAGTCTTGTATCAATCCCCAAACTAATCCCACTACCACGCTCTCTCCACATAGTCCTGTATCAATCCCCAAACTAATCCCACTGCCTTGCTCTCTCCCCATAGTCCTGTATCAATCCCCAAACTCATCCCACTGCCCCGATCTCTCCCCATTGTCCTGTATCAATGCCAAACTAATCTCACTGACCCCCTCTCTCCCCATAATCCTGTATCAATCCCGAACTAATCCCACTGCCCCGCTCTCACCCCATAGTCCTGTATCAATCTCCACCCTAATCCCACTGCCCGGTCTCTCCCCATAGTCCAGTATCAATCTCCAACCTAATCCCACTGCCCCGCTCTCTCCCCATAGTCCTGTATCAATCCCCAAATTAATCGCACTGCCCCGCTCTCTCCCCATAGCCCTGTATCAATCCCCAAACTAATCCCACTGTCCCGCTCTCTCCCCATAGTCCTGTATCAATCCCCAAACTAATCCCACTGCTCCGCTCTCTCCCCATAGTCCTGTATCAATGCCAAACTAATCTCACTGACCCCCTCTCTCCCCATAGTCCTGTATCAATCCCCAAACTAATGCCACTGCCCTGCTCTCTCCCCATAGTCCTGTATCAATCCCCAAACTAATCCCACTGCCCCGCTCTCTCCCCATAGCCCTGTATCAATCCCCAAACTATTCTTACTGCCCCACTCTCTCCACATAGTCCTGTATCAATCCCAAACTAATCCCACTGCCCCGCTCTCTTCCCATAGTCCTCTATCAATCCCCAAACTAATCCCACTGCCCAGCTATCTCCCCATAGTCCTGTATCAATCCCAAACTGATCCCACTGCCCCGGTCTCTCCCCATAGTCCTGTATCAATCCCCAATCTAATCGCACTGTCCCGCTCTCTCCCCATAGTCATGTATCAATGCCAAACTAATCTCACTGACCCCCTCTCTCCCCATAGTCCTGTATCAATCCCAAAACTAATCCCACTGCCCCGATCTCTCCCCATTGTCCTGTATCAATGCCAAACTAATCTCACTGACCCCCCTCTCTCCCCCTAATCCTTTATCAATCCAGAACTAATCACACTGCCCCGCTCTCTACCCATAGTCCTGTATCAATCCCAAACTGATCCCAATGCCCCGGTCTCTCCCCATAGTCCTGTATCAATCCTCAATCTAATCCCACTGCCCCGCTCTCTCCCCATAGTCCTGTATCAATGCAAAACTAATCTCACTGACCCCATCTCTCCCCATAGTCCTGTATCAATCCCCAAACTAATGCCACTGCACCGCTCTCTCCCCACAGTCCTGCATCAATCCCCAAACTAATCCCACTGCCCCGCTCTCTCCACATAGCCCTGTATCAATCCCCAAACTATTCCTACTGCCCCACACTCTCCACATAGCCCTGTATCAATCCCAAACTAATTCAACTGCCCCGCTCTCTTCCCATAGTCCTGTATCAATCCCAAACTGATCCCACTGCCCCGGCCTCTCCCCATAGTCTTGTATCAATCCCCAAACTAATCCCACTGCCCCGCTCTCTCCACATAGTCCTGTAACAATGCCAAACTAATCTCACTGACCCCCTCTCTCCCCATAGTCCTGTATCAATCCCCAAACTAATGCCACTGCCCTGCTCTCTCCCCATAGTCCTGTATCAATCCCCAAACTAATCCCACTGCCCCGCTCTCTCCCCATAGCCCTGTATCAATCCCCAAACTATTCTTACTGCCCCACTCTCTCCACATAGTCCTGTATCAATCCCAAACTAATTCAACTGCCCAGCTCTCTCCCCATAGTCCTGTATCAATTCCCCAAACTAATCCCACTGCCCCGCTCTCTCCACATAGTCCTGTATCAATGCCAAACTAATCTCACTGACCCCCTCTCTCCCCATAGACCTGTATCAATCCAGAACTAATCCCACTGCCCCGCGCTCTCCACATAGTCTTGTATCAATCTCCAAACTAATCTCACTGCCCCGCTCTCTCCCCATAGTCCTGTATCAATCCCAAACTAATCCCACTGCCTCGCTCTCTCTCCATAGTCCTGTATCAATCCCAAACTAATCCCACTGCCCCGCTATCTCCCCATAATCCTGTATCTGTCCGAAAATAATCCCACTGCCCCACTCTCTCCCCATTGTCCTGTATCAATCCCCAAACTAATCTGACTGCCTCGCTCTCTCCCCATAGTCCGGTATCAATCCCCAAACTAATCCCACTGCCCCGCTCTCTCCCCATAGTCCTGTATCAATCCCCAAACTAATCCCACTGCCCCGCTCTCTCCCCACATTCCTGTATCAATCCCCAAACTAATCCCACTGACCCGCTCTCTCCCCACAGCCCTGTATTAATCCCAAACTAATCCCACTGCCCCGTTCTCTTCCCATAGTCCTGTATCAATCTCCAAACTAATCCCACTGCCCTGCTCTCTCCCCATAGTCCTGTATCAATCCCAAACTAATCCCACTGCCTCGCTCTCTCTCCATAGTCCTGTATCAATCCCAAACTAATCCCACTGCCCCGCTATCTCCCCATAATCCTGTATCTGTCCCAAAATAATCCCACTGCACCACTCTCTCCCCATAGTCCTGTATCAACCCCCAAACTAAACTGACTGCCTCGCTCTCTCCCCATAGTCCGGTATCAATCCCCAAACTAATCCCACTGCACCGCTCTCTCCCCATAGTCCTGTATCAATCCCCAAACTAATCCCACTGCCCCGCTCTCTCCCCACATTCCTGTATCAATCCCCAAACTAATCCTACTGCCCCGCTCTCTCTCCATAGTCCTGTATCAATGCCAAACTAATCTCACTGACCCCATCTCTCCCCATAGTCCTGTATCAATCCCGAACTAATCCCACTGCCCCGCTCTCTCCCCATAGTCCTTTATCAATCTCCAAACTAATCCCACTGCCCCGCTCTCTCCCCATAATCCTGTATCAATCCCAAACTAATCCCACTGCCTCGCTCTCTCTCCATAGTCCTGTATCAATCCCAAACTAATCCCACTGCCCCGCTATCTCAACATAATCCTGTATCTGTCCCAAAATAATCTCACTGCCCCACTCACTACCCATAGTCCTGTATCAATCCCCAAACTAATCCCACTGCCTCGCTCTCTCCCCATAGTCCTGTATCAATCCCCAAACTAATCCCACTGCCCCGCTCTCTTCCCATAGTCCTGTATCAATCCCCAAACTAATCCCACTGCCCCGCTCTCTCCCTATAGTCCTGTATCAATCCCAAACTGATCCCACTGCCCCGGCCTCTCCCCATAGTCTTGTATCAATCCCCAAACTAATCCCACTGCCCCGCTCTCTATACATAGTCCTGTATCAATGCCAAACTAATCTCACTGACCCCCTCTCTCCCCATAGTCCTGTATCAATCCCCAAACTAATGCCACTGCCCTGCTCTCTCCCCATAGTCCTGTATCAATCCCCAAACTAATCCCACTGCCCCGCTCTCTCCCCATAGCCCTGTATCAATCCCCAAACTATTCTTACTGCCCCACTCTCTCCACATAGTCCTGTATCAATCCCAAACTAATTCAACTGCCCAGCTCTCTCCCCATAGTCCTGTATCAATTCCCCAAACTAATCCCACTGCCCCGCTCTCTCCACATAGTCCTGTATCAATGCCAAACTAATCTCACTGACCCCCTCTCTCCCCATAGTCCTGTATCAATCCAGAACTAATCCCACTGCCCCGCGCTCTCCACATAGTCTTGTATCAATCTCCAAACTAATCTCACTGCCCCGCTCTCTCCCCATAGTCCTGTATCAATCCCAAACTAATCCCACTGCCTCGCTCTCTCTCCATAGTCCTGTATCAATACCAAACTAATCCCACTGCCCCGCTATCTCCCCATAATCCTGTATCTGTCCGAAAATAATCCCACTGCCCCACTCTCTCCCCATTGTCCTGTATCAATCCCCAAACTAATCTGACTGCCTCGCTCTCTCCCCATAGTCCGGTATCAATCCCCAAACTAATCCCACTGCCCCGCTCTCTCCCCATAGTCCTGTATCAATCCCCAAACTAATCCCACTGCCCCGCTCTCTCCCCACATTCCTGTATCAATCCCCAAACTAATCCCACTGACCCGCTCTCTCCCCACAGCCCTGTATCAATCCCAAACTAATCCCACTGCCCCGTTCTCTTCCCATAGTCCTGTATCAATCTCCAAACTAATCCCACTGCCCTGCTCTCTCCCCATAGTCCTGTATCAATCCCAAACTAATCCCACTGCCTCGCTCTCTCTCCATAGTCCTGTATCAATCCCAAACTAATCCCACTGCCCCGCTATCTCCCCATAATCCTGTATCTGTCCCAAAATAATCCCACTGCACCACTCTCTCCCCATAGTCCTGTATCAACCCCCAAACTAAACTGACTGCCTCGCTCTCTCCCCATCGTCCGGTATCAATCCCCAAACTAATCCCACTGCCCCGCTCTCTCCCCATAATCCTGTATCAATCCCCAAACTAATCCCACTGCCCCGCTCTCTCCCCACATTCCTGTATCAACCCCCAAACTAATCCTACTGCCCCGCTCTCTCTGCATAGTCCTGTATCAATGCCAAACTAATGTCACTGACCCCATCTCTCCCCATAGTCCTGTATCAATCCCGAACTAATCCCACTGCCCCGCTCTCTCCCCATAGTCCTTTATCAATCTCCAAACTAATCCCACTGCCCCGCTCTCTCCCCATAATCCTGTATCAATCCCAAACTAATCCCACTGCCTCGCTCTCTCTCCATAGTCCTGTATCAATCCCAAACTAATCCCACTGCCCCGCTATCTCAACATAATCCTGCATCTGTCCCAAAATAATCTCACTGCCCCACTCACTCCCCATAGTCCTGTATCAATCCCCAAACTAATCCCACTGCCTCGCTCTCTCCCCATAGTCCTGTATCAATCCCCAAACTAATCCCACTGCCCCGCTCTCTCCCCATAGTCCTGTATCAATCCCCAAACTAATCCCACTGCCCCGCTCTCTCCCCATAGTCCTGTATCAATCCCCAAACTAATCCCACTGCCCCGCTCTCTCCCCATAGTCCTGTATCAATCCCCAAACTAATCCAACTACCTACTCTCCCCCCATAGCCCTGTATCATTTGCCAAACTAATCTCACTGACCCCCTCTCTCCCCATAATCCTGTATCAATCCCGAACTAATCCCACTGCCACGCTCTCACCCCATAGTCCTGTATCAATCTCCAACCTAATCCCACTGGCCGGTCTCTCCACATAGTCCTGTATCAATCTCCAACCTAATCCCACTGCCCCGCTCTCTCCCCATAGTCCTGTATCAATCCCCAAACTATTCCTACCGCCCCACTCTCTCCACATAGCCCTGTTTCAATCCCAAACTAATTCAACTGCCCGGCTCTCTCCCCATAGTCCTGTATCAATTCCCCAAACTAATCCCACTGCCCCGCTCTTTCCCCATAGCCCTGTATCAATCCCCAAACTATTCTTACTGCCCCACTCTCTCCACATAGTCCTGTATCAATCCCAAACTAATCCCACTGCCCCGCTCTCTCCCCATAGTCCTGTATCAATCCCCAATCTAATCGTACTGTCCCGCTCTCTCCCCATAGTCATGTATCAATGCCAAACTAATCTCACTGACCCCCTCTCTCCCCATAGTCCTGTATCAATCCCAAACTAATCCCACTGCCTCGCTCTCTCTCCATAGTCCTTTATCAATCCCAAACTAATCCCACTGCCCCGCTATCTCCCCATAATCCTGTATCTGTCCCAAAATAAACCACTGCCCCACTCTCTCCCCATAGTGCTGTATCAATCCCCAAATTAATCCCACTGCCCCGCTCTCTCCACACAGTCCTGTATCAATCCCCAAACTAATCCCACTGCCCCGCTCTCTCCCCATAGTCCTGTATCAATCCCCAAACTAATCCCACTGCCCGCTCTCTCCCCATAGCCCTGTATCAATCCCCAAACTAATCGCACTGCCCCGCTCTCTCCCCATAGTCCTGTATCAATCCCCAAACTAATCCCACTACCACGCTCTCTCCCCATTGTCCTGTATCAATCCCCAAACTAATCCCACTACCACGCTCTCTCCCCATAGTCCTGTATCAATCCCCAAACTAATCCCACTGCCTTGCTCTCTCCCCATTGTCCTGTATCAATTCCAAACTAATCTCACTGACCCCCCTCTCTCCTCATAATCCTGTATCAATCCCGAACTAATCACACTGCCCCGCTCTCTCCCCATAGTCCTGTATCAATCTCCAACCTAATCCCACTGCCCCGTTCTCTCCCCATAGTCCTGTATCAATCTCCAACCTAATCCCACTGCCCCGCTCTCTCCCCATAGTCCTCTATCAATCCTCAAACTAATCCCAATGCCCCGCTCTCTCCCCATAGTACTGCATCAATCCCAAACTGATCCCACTGCCCCGGCCTCTCCACATAGTCCTGTATCAATCACCAAACTAATCACACTGCCACGCTCTCTCCCCATATCCCTGTATCAATCCCCAAACTAATCCCACTGTCCCGCTCTCTTCCCATAGTCCTGTATCAATCCCCAAACTAATCCCACTGTCCCGCTCTCTTCCCATAGTCCTGTATCAATCCCTAAACTAATCCCACTGCACCGCTCTCTACCCATAGTCCTGTATCAATCCCCAAACTAATCCCACTGCTCCGCTCTCTACCCATAGTCCAGTATCAATTCCAAACTGATCCCAATGCCCCGGTCTCTCCCCATAGTCCTGTATCAATCCCCAAACTAATCCCACTGCCCCGCTCTCTCCCCATAGTCCTGTATCAATGCAAAACTAATCTCACTGACCCCATCTCTCCCCATAGTCCTGTATCAATCCCCAAACTTATGCCACTGCCCTGCTCTCTCCCCATAGTCCTGTATCAATCCCCAAACGAATCCCACTGCCCCGCTCTCTCCACAAAACCCTGTATCAATTCCCAAACTATTCCTACTGCCCCACTCTCTCCACATAGCCCTGTATCAATCCCAAACTAATTCAACTGCCCCGCTCTCTCCCCATAGTGCTGTATCAATTCCCCAAACTAATCCCACTGACCCGCTCTCTCCCCATAGCCCTGTATCAATGCCCAAACTAATGCCACTGCCCTGCTCTCTCCCCATAGTCCTGTATCAATCCCCAAACTAATCCCACTGCCCCGCTCTCTTCCCCATAGCCCTGTATCAATCCCCAAACTATTCTTACTGCCCCACTCTCTCCACATAGTCCTGTATCAATCCCAAACTAATCCCACTGCCGCGCTCTCTCCCCATAGCCCTGTATCAATTCCCAAACTAATCCCACTGCCCCGCTCTCTCCCCATAGTCCTCTATCAATGCCTAACTAATCTCACTGACCCCCTCTCTCCCCATAGTCCTGTATCAATCCCGAACTAATCCCACTGCCCCGCTTTCTCCCCAGAGTCCTGTATCAATCTCCAATCTAATCCCACTGCCCCGCTCTCTCCCCATAGTCCTGTATCAATCCCAAACTAATCCCACTGCCTCGCTCTCTCTCCATAGTCCTTTATCAATCCCAAACTAATCCCACTGCCCCGCTATCTCCCCATAATCCTGTATCTGTCCCAAAATAATCCCACTGCCCCACTCTCTCCCCATAGTCCTGTATCAAACCCCAAACTAATCTGACTGCCTCGCTCTCTCCCCACATTCCTCTTTCAATCCCCAAACTAATCCCAATGCCCCGCTCTCTCCCCATAGTACTGTATCAATCCCAAACTGTTCCCACTGCCCCGGCCTCTCCCCATAGTCCTGTATGAATCTCCAAACTAATCGCTCTGCCCCGCTCTCTCCCCATAGCCCTGTATCAATCCCCAAACTAATCCCACTGTCCCGCTCTCTTCCCATAGTCCTGTCTCAATCCCCAAACTAATCCCACTGCACCGCTCTATACGCATAGTCCTGTATCAATCCCAAACTGATCGCAATGCCCCGGTCTCTCCCCATAGTCCTGTATCAATCCCCTAACTAATCCCACTACCCCGCTCTCTCCCCATAGTCCTGTATCAATGCAAAACTAATCTCACTGACCCCATCTCTCCCCATAGTCCTGTTTCAATCCCCAAACTTATGCCACTGCCCTGCTCTCTCCCCATAGTCCTGTATCAATCCCCAAACTAATCCCACTGCCCCGCTCTCTCCACAAAACCCTGTATCAATTCCCAAACTATTCCTACTGCCCCACTCTCTCCACATAGCCCTGTATCAATCCCAAACTAATTCAACTGTCCCGCTCTCTCCCCATAGTGCTGTATCAATTCCCCAAACTAATCCCACTGACCCGCTCTCTCCCCATAGCCCTGTATCAATCCCCAAACTAATGCAACTGCCCTGCTCTCTCCCCATAGTCCTGTATCAATCCCCAAACTAATCCCACTGCCCCGCTCTCTTCCCCAAAGCCCTGTATCAATCCCCAAACTATTCTTACTGCCCCACTCTCTCCACATAGTCCTGTATCAATCCCAAACTAATCCCACTGCCGCGCTCTCTCCCCATAGCCCTGTATCAATTCCCAAACTAATCCCACTGCCCCGCTCTCTCCCCATAGTCCTCTATCAATGCCAAACTAATCTCACTGACCCCCTCTCTCCCCATAGTCCTGTATCAATCCCGAACTAATCCCACTGCCCCGCTTTCTCCCCAGAGTCCTGTATCAATCTCCAATCTAATCCCACTGCCCCGCTCTCTCCCCATACTCCTGTGTCAATCCCAATCTAATCCCACTGCCTCGCTCTCTCTCCATAGTCCTTTATCAATCCCAAACTAATCCCACTGCCCCGCTATCTCCCCATAATCCTGTATCTGTCCCAAAATAATCCCACTGCCCCACTCTCTCCCCATAGTCCTGTATCAAACCCCAAACTAATCTGACTGCCTCGCTCTCTCCCCACATTCCTCTTTCAATCCCCAAACTAATCCCAATGCCCCGCTCTCTCCCCATAGTACTGTATCAATCCCAAACTGATCCCACTGCCCCGGGCTCTCCCCATAGTCCTGTATGAATCCCCAAACTAATCGCTCTGCCCCGCTCTCTTCCCATAGTCCTGTCTCAATCCCCAAACTAATCCCACTGCACCGCTCTATACGCATAGTCCTGTATCAATCCCAAACTGATCGCAATGCCCCGGTCTCTCCCCATAGTCCTGTATCAATCCCCTTACTAATCCCACTGCCCCGCTCTCTCCCCATAGTCCTGTATCAATGCCAAACTAATCGCACTGACCCCCTCTCTCCCCATCGTCCTGCATCAATCCCCAAACTAATGCCACTGCCCTGCTCTCTCCCCATAGTCCTGTATCAATCCCAAACTAATCCCACTGCCCCGCTATCTCCCCATAATCCTGTATCTGTCCCAAAATAATCCCACTGCCCCACTCTCTCCCCATCGTCCTGTATCAACCCCCAAACTAATGCCACTGCCCTGCTCTCTCCCCATAGTACTGTATCAATGCCAAACGGATCCCAATGCCCCGGTCTCTCCCCATAGTCCTGTATCAATCCCCAAACTAATCCCACTGCCCCGCTCTCTCCCCATAGTCCTGTATCAATGCAAAACTAATCTCACTGACCCCCTCTCACCCCATAGTCCTGTATCAATCCCCAAACTAATCCCACTGCCCCGCTCTCTCCACATAGCCCTGTATCAATCCCCAAACAATTCCTACTGCCCCACTCTCTCCACATAGCCCTGTATCAATCCCAAACTAATTCAACTGCCCCGCTCTCTCCACATAGTCCTGTATCAATTCCCCAAACTAATCTCACTGACCCGCTCTCTCACCATAGCCCTATATCAATCCCCAAACTAATCCCACTGCCCCGCTCTCTTCCCATAGTCCTGTATCAATCCCCAAACTAATCCCACTGCCCCGCTCTCTCCCTATAGTCCTGTATCAATCTCAAACTGATCCCACTGCCCCGGCCTCTCCCCATAGTCCTGTATCAATCCCCAAACTAATCCCACTGACCCCCTCTCTCCCCATATTCCTGTATCAATCTCAAAACGAATGCCACTGCCCTGCTCTCTCCCCATAGTCCTGTATCAATCCCCAAACTAATCCCACTGCCCCGCTCTCTCCCCATAGCCCTGTATCAATCCCCAATCTAATCTTACTGCCCCACTCTCTCCACATAGTCCTGTATCAATCCCAAACTAATCCCACTGCCCCGCTCTCTCCCTATAGTCATGTATCAATTCCCCAAACAAATACCACTGCCCAGCTATCTCCCCATAGTCCTGTATCAATCCCAAACTGATCCCACTGCCCCGCTCTCTTCCCATAGTCCTGTATCATTCCCAAACTAATCCCACTGCCCCGATCTCTCCCCATTGTCCTGTATCAATGCCAAACTAATCTCACTGACCCCCTGTCTCCCCATAATCCTGTATCAAACCCGAATTAATCCCACTTCCCCGCTCTCTCCCCATAGTCCTGTATCAATCTCCAACCTAATCCCACTGCCCCGCTCTCTCCCCATAGTCCTGTATCAATCTCCAACCTAATCCCACTGCCCCGCTCTCTCACCATAGTCCTGTATCAATCCCCAAACTAATCCCAATGCGCTGCTCTCTCCCCATAGTCCTGTATCAATCCCAAACGGATCCCAATGCCCCGGTCTCTCCCCATAGTCCTGTATCAATCCCCAAACTAATCCCACTGCCCCGCTCTCTCCCCATAGTCCTGTATCAATGCAAAACTAATCTCACTGACCCCCTCTCACCCCATAGTCCTGTATCAATCCCCAAACTAATGCCACTGCCCTGCTCTCTACCCATAGTCCTGTATCAATCCCCAAACTAATCCCACTGCCCCGCTCTCTCCACATAGCCCTGTATCAATCCCCAAACAATTCCTACTGCCCCACTCTCTCCACATAGCCCTGTATCAATCCCAAACTAATTCAACTGCCCCGCTCTCTCCCCATAGTACTGTATCAATTCCCCAAACTAATCCCACTGACCCGCTCTCTCCCCATAGCCCTATTTCAATCCCCAAACTAATCCCACTGCCCCGCTCTCTTCCCATAGTCCTCTATCAATCCCCAAACTAATCCCACTGCCCCGCTCTCTCCCTATAGTCCTGTATCAATCTCAAACTGATCCCACCGCCCCGGCCTCTCCCCATAGCCCTGTATCAATCCCCAAACTAATCCCAATGACCCCGTCTCTCCCCATATTCCTGTATCAATCTCAAAACGAATACCACTGCCCTGCTCTCTCCCCATAGTCCTGTATCAATCCCCAAACTAATCCCACTGCCCCGCCCTCTCCCCATAGCCCTGTATCAATCCCCAAACAATTCTTACTGCCCCACTCTCTCCACATAGTCCTGTATCAATCCCAAACTAATCCCACTGCCCCGCTCTCTCCCTATAGTCCTGGATCAATTCCCCAAACTAATCCCACTGACCCGCTCTCTCCCCATAGCCCTGTATCAATCCCCAAACTAATCCCACTGCCCCGCTCTCTTCCCATAGTCCTCTATCAATCCCCAAACTAATACCACTTCCCAGCTATCTCCCCATAGTCCTGTATCAATCCCAAACTGATCCCACTGCCCCGGCCTCTTCCCATAGTCCTGTATCATTCCCAAACTAATCGCACTGCCCCGCTCTCTCCCCATAGTCCTGTATCAATGCCAAACTAATCTCACTGACCCCCTCTCTCCCCATAGTCCTGTATCAATCCCGAACTAATCCCACTGCCCCGCTCTCTCCCCATAGTCCTGTATCAATCTCCAAACTAATCCCACTGCCCCGCTCTCTCCCCATAGTCCTGTATCAATGCCAAACTAATCCCACTGCCTCGCTCTCACTCCATAGTCCTTTATCAATCCCAAACTAATCGCACTGCCCCGCTATCTCCCCATAATCCTGTATATGTCCCAAAATAATCCCACTGTCCCACTTTCTCCCCATAGTCCTGTATCAACCCCCAAACTAATCTGACTGCCTCGCTCTCTTCCCACATTCCTGTATCAATCCCCAAACTAATCGCACTGCCCCGCTCTCTCCACATAGCCCTGTATCAATCCCCAACTAATCCCACTGTCCCGCTCTCTTCCCATAGTCCTGTCTCAATCCCCAAACTAATCCCACTGCCCCGCTCTCTCCCCATTGTTCTGTATCAATCCCAAACTGATCCCAATGCCCCGGTCTCTCCCCATAGTCCTGTATCAATCCCCAAACTAATCCCACTGCCCCGCTCTCTCCACATAGCCCTGTTTCAATCCCCAAACTATTCCTACTGCCCCACTCTCTCCACATAGCCCTGTATCAATCCCAAACTAATTCAACTGCCCCGCTCTCTCCCCATAGTCCTGTATCAATTCCCCAAACTAATCCCACTGCCCCGGCCTCTCCCCATAGTCCTGTATCAATCCCCAAACTAATCCCACTGCCCCGCTCTGTCCACATAGTCCTGTATCAATGCCAAACTAATCTCACTGACCCCCTCTCTCCCCATAGTCCTGTATCAATCCCCAAACTAATGCCACTGCCCTGCTCTCTCCCCATAGTCCTGTATCAGTCCCCAAACTAATCCCACTGCCCCTCTCTCTCCCCATAGCCCTGTATCAATCCCCAAACTATTCTTACTGCCCCACTCTCTCCACATAGTCCTGTATCAATCCCAAACTAATTCAACTGCCCAGCTCACTCCCCATAGTCCTGTATCAATTCCCCAAAATAATCCCACTGACCCGCTCTCTCCCCATAGCCCTGTATCAATCCACAAACTAATCCCACTGCCCCGCTCTCTTCCCATAGACCTGTATCAATCCCCAAACTATTCCCACTGCCCCGCTCTCTCCGCATAGTCCTGTATCAATGCCAAACTAATCCCACTGCCCGCTCTCTCCCCATAGCCCTGTATCAATCCCCAAACTAATCGCACTGCCCCGCTCTCTCCCCATAGTCCTGTATCATTTCCCAAACTAATTCCACTCCCACGCTCTCTCCCCATAGTCCTGTATCAATCCCCAAACTAATCCCACTGCCTTGCTCTCTCCCCATAGTCCTGTATCAATCCCCAAACTAATCCCACTGCCCCGATCTCTCCCCATTGTCCTGTATCAATGCCAAACTAATCTCACTGACCCCCTCTCTCCCCATATTCCTGTATCAAACCCGAACTAATCCCACTGCCCCGCTCTCTCCCCATAGTCCTGTATCAATCTCCAACCTAATCCCACTGCCCCGCTCTCTCCCCATAGTCCTGTATCAATCCCCAAACTAATCCCAATGCGCCGCTCTCTCCCCATAGTACTGTATCAATCCCAAACGGATCCCAATGCCCCGGTCTCTCCCCATAGTCCTGTATCAATCCCCAAACTAATCCCACTGCCCCGCTCTCTCCCCATAGTCCTGTATCAATGCAAAACTAATCTCACTGACCCCCTCTCACCTCATACTCCTGTATCAATCCCCAAACTAATGCCACTGCCCTGCTCTCTACCCATAGTCCTGTATCAATCCCCAAACTAATCCCACTGCCCCGCTCTCTCCCCATAGTCCTGTATCAATTCCCCAAACTAATCCCACTGACCCGCTCTCTCACCATAGCCCTATATCAATCCCCAAACTAATCCCACTGCCCCGCTCTCTTCCCATAGTCCTGTATCAATCCCCAAACTAATCCCACTGCCCCGCTCTCTCCCTATAGTCCTGTATCAATCTCAAACTGATCCCACTGCCCCGGCCTCTCCCCATAGTCCTGTATCAATCCCCAAACTAATCCCACTGACCCCCTCTCTCCCCATATTCCTGTATCAATCTCAAAACGAATGCCACTGCCCTGCTCTCTCCCCATAGTCCTGTATCAATCCCCAAAATAATCCCACTGCCCCGCTCTCTCCCCATAGCCCTATATCAATCCCCAATCTATTCTTACTGCCCCACTCTCTCCACATAGTCCTGTATCAATCCCAAACTAATCCCACTGCCCCGCTCTCTCCCTATAGTCCTGTATCAATTCCCCAAACAAATACCACTGCCCAGCTATCTCCCCATAGTCCTGTATCAATCCCAAACTGATCCCACTGCCCCGCTCTCTTCCCATAGTCCTGTATCATTCCTAACTAATCCCACTGCCCCGATCTCTCCCCATTATCGTGTATCAATGCCAAACTAATCTCACTGACCCCCTCTCTCCCCATAATCCTGTATCAAACCCGAACTAATCCCACTTCCCCGCTCTCTCCCCATAGTCCTGTATCAATCTCCAACCTAATCCCACTGCCCCGCTCTCTCCCCATAGTCCTGTATCAATCTCCAACCTAATCCCACTGCCCCGCTCTCTCCTCACAGTCTTGTATCAATCCCCAAACTAATCCCAATGCGCCGCTCTCTCCCCATAGTACTGTATCAATCCCAAACGGATCCCAATGCCCCGGTCTCTCCCCATAGTCCTGTATCAATCCCCAAACTAATCCCACTGCCCCGCTCTCTCCCCATAGTCCTGTATCAATGCAAAACTAATCTCACTGACCCCCTCTCACCCCATAGTCCTGTATCAATCCCCAAACTAATGCCACTGCCCTGCTCTCTACCCATAGTCCTGTATCAATCCCCAAACTAATCCCACTGCCCCGCTCTCTCCACATAGCCCTGTATCAATCCCCAAACAATTCCTACTGCCCCACTCTCTCCACATAGCCCTGTATCAATCCCAAACTAATTCAACTGCCCCGCTCTCTCCCCATAGTACTGTATCAAGTCCCCAAACTAATCCCACTGACCCGCTCTCTCCCCATAGCCCTATTTCAATCCCCAAACTAATCCCACTGCCCCGCTCTCTCCCTATAGTCCTGCATCAATCTCAAGCTGATCCCACCGCCCCGGCCTCTCCCCATAGCCCTGTATCAATCCCCAAACTAATCCCACTGACCCCCTCTCTCCCCATATTCCTGTATCAATCTCAAAACGAATGCCACTGCCCTGCTCTCTCCCCATAGTCCTGTATCAATCCCCAAACTAATCCCACTGCCCCGCCCTCTCCCCATAGCCCTGTATCAATCCCCAAACAATTCTTACTGCCCCACTCTCTCCACATAGTCCTGTATCAATCCCAAACTAATCCCACTGCCCCGCTCTCTCCCGAAAGTCCTGGATCAATTCCCCAAACTAATCCCACTGACCCGCTCTCTCCCCATAGCCCTGTATCAATCCCCAAACTAATCCCACTGCCCCGCTCTCTTCCCATAGTCCTCTATCAATCCCCAAACTAATACCACTTCCCAGCTATCTCCCCATAGTCCTGTATCAATCCCAAACTGATCCCACTGCCCCGGCCTCTTCCCATAGTCCTGTATCATTCCCAAACTAATCGCACTGCCCCGCTCTCTCCCCATAGTCCTGTATCAATGCCAAACTAATCTCACTGACCCCCTCTCTCCCCATAGTCCTGTATCAATCCCGAACTAATCCCACTGCCCCGCTCTCTCCCCATAGTCCTGTATCAATCTCCAAACTAATCCCACTGCCCCGCTCTCTCCCCATAGTCCTGTAGCAATGCCAAACTAATCCCACTGCCCCACTTTCTCCCCATAGTCCTGTATCAACCCCCAAACTAATCTGACTGCCTCGCTCTCTTCCCACATTCCTGTATCAATCCCCAAACTAATCGCACTGCCCCGCTCTCTCCACATAGCCCTGTATCAATCCCCAACTAATCCCACTGTCCCGCTCTCTTCCCATAGTCCTGTCTCAATCCCCAAATTAATCCCACTGCCACGCTCTCTCCCCATAGTCCTGTATCAATCCCCAAACTAATCCCACTGCCTTGCTCTCTCCCCATAGTCCTGTATCAATCCCCAAACTAATCCCACTGCCCCGATCTCTCCCCATTGTCCTGTATCAATGCCAAACTAATCTCACTGACCCCCTCTCTCCCCATAATCCTGTATCAAACCCGAACTAATCCCACTTCCCCGCTCTCTCCCCATAGACATGTATCAATCTCCAACCTAATCCCACTGCCCCGCTCTCTCCCCATAGTCCTGTATCAATCTCCAACCTAATCCCACTGCCCCGCTCTCTCCCCATAGTCCTGTATCAATCCCCAAACTAATCCCAATGCGCCGCTCTCTCCCCATAGTACTGTATCAATCCCAAACGGATCCCAATGACCCGGTCTCTCCCCATAGTCCTGTATCAATCCCCAAACTAATCCCACTGCCCCGCTCTCTCCCCATAGTCCTGTATCAATGCAAAACTAATCTCACTGACCCCCTCTCACCTCATACTCCTGTATCAATCCCCAAACTAATGCCACTGCCCTGCTCTCTACCCATAGTCCTGTATCAATCCCCAAACTAATCCCACTGCCCCGCTCTCTCCACATAGCCCTGTATCAATCCCCAAACAATTCCTACTGCCCCACTCTCTCCACATAGCCCTGATTCAATCCCAAACTAATTCAACTGCCCCGCTCTCTCCCCATAGTCCTGTATCAATTCCCCAAACTAATCCCACTGACCCGCTCTCTCACCATAGCCCTATATCAATCCCCAAACTAATCCCACTGCCCCGCTCTCTTCCCATAGTCCTGTATCAATCCCCAAACTAATCCCACTGCCCCGCTCTCTCCCTATAGTCCTGTATCAATCTCAAACTGATCCCACTGCCCCGGCCTCTCCCCATAGTCCTGTATCAATCCCCAAACTAATCCCACTGACCCCCTCTCTCCCCATATTCCTGTATCAATCTCAAAACGAATGCCACTGCCCTGCTCTCTCCCCATAGTCCTGTATCAATCCCCAAAATAATCCCACTGCCCCGCTCTCTCCCCATAGCCCTATATCAATCCCCAATCTATTCTTACTGCCCCACTCTCTCCACATAGTCCTGTATCAATCCCAAACTAATCCCACTGCCCCGCTCTCTCCCTATAGTCCTGTATCAATTCCCCAAACAAATACCACTGCCCAGCTATCTCCCCATAGTCCTGTATCAATCCCAAACTGATCCCACTGCCCCGCTCTCTTCCCATAGTCCTGTATCATTCCTAAACTAATCCCACTGCCCCGATCTCTCCCCATTATCCTGTATCAATGCCAAACTAATCTCACTGACCCCCTCTCTCCCCATAATCCTGTATCAAACCCGAACTAATCCCACTTCCCCGCTCTCTCCCCATAGTCCTGTATCAATCTCCAACCTAATCCCACTGCCCCGCTCTCTCCCCATAGTCCTGTATCAATCTCCAACCTAATCCCACTGCCCCGCTCTCTCCTCACAGTCTTGTATCAATCCCCAAACTAATCCCAATGCGCCGCTCTCTCCCCATAGTACTGTATCAATCCCAAACGGATCCCAATGCCCCGGTCTCTCCCCATAGTCCTGTATCAATCCCCAAACTAATCCCACTGCCCCGCTCTCTCCCCATAGTCCTGTATCAATGCAAAACTAATCTCACTGACCCCCTCTCACCCCATAGTCCTGTATCAATCCCCAAACTAATGCCACTGCCCTGCTCTCTACCCATAGTCCTGTATCAATCCCCAAACTAATCCCACTGCCCCGCTCTCTCCACATAGCCCTGTATCAATCCCCAAACAATTCCTACTGCCCCACTCGCTCCACATAGCCCTGTATCAATCCCAAACTAATTCAACTGCCCCGCTCTCTCCCCATAGTACTGTATCAAGTCCCCAAACTAATCCCACTGACCCGCTCTCTCCCCATAGCCCTATTTCAATCCCCAAACTAATCCCACTGCCCCGCTCTCTCCCTATAGTCCTGTATCAATCTCAAGCTGATCCCACCGCCCCGGCCTCTCCCCATAGCCCTGTATCAATCCCCAAACTAATCCCACTGACCCCCTCTCTCCCCATATTCCTGTATCAACCTCAAAACGAATGCCACTGCCCTGCTCTCTCCCCATAGTCCTGTATCAATCCCCAAACTAATCCCACTGCCCCGCCCTCTCCCCATAGCCCTGTATCAATCCCCAAACAATTCTTACTGCCCCACTCTCTCCACATAGTCCTGTATCAATCCCAAACTAATCCCACTGCCCCGCTCTCTCCCGAAAGTCCTGGATCAATTCCCCAAACTAATCCCACTGACCCGCTCTCTCCCCATAGCCCTGTATCAATCCCCAAACTAATCCCACTGCCCCGCTCTCTTCCCATAGTCCTCTATCAATCCCCAAACTAATACCACTTCCCAGCTATCACCCCATAGTCCTGTATCAATCCCAAACTGATCCCACTGCCCCGGCCTCTTCCCATAGTCCTGTATCATTCCCAAACTAATCGCACTGCCCCGCTCTCTCCCCATAGTCCTGTATCAATGCCAAACTAATCTCACTGACCCCCTCTCTCCCCATAGTCCTGTATCAATCCCGAACTAATCCCACTGCCCCGCTCTCTCCCCATAGTCCTGTATCAATCTCCAAACTAATCCCACTGCCCCGCTCTCTCCCCATAGTCCTGTAGCAATGCCAAACTAATCCCACTGCCCCACTTTCTCCCCATAGTCCTGTATCAACCCCCAAACTAATCTGACTGCCTCGCTCTCTTCCCACATTCCTGTATCAATCCCCAAACTAATCGCACTGCCCCGCTCTCTCCACATAGCCCTGTATCAATCCCCAACTAATCCCACTGCCCAGCTATCTCCCCATAGTCCTGTATCAATCCCAATCTGATCCCACTGCCCCGGTCTCTCCCCATAGTCCTGTATCAATCCCCAATCTAATCGCACTGTCCCGCTCTCTCCCCATAGTCATGTATCAATGCCAAACTAATCTCACTGACCCCCTCTCTCCCCATAGTCCTGTATCAATCCCAAAACTAATCCCACTGCCCCGATCTCTCCCCATTGTCCTGTATCAATGCCAAACTAATCTCACTGACCCCCCTCTCTCCCCCTAACCCTTTATCAATCCAGAACTAATCACACTGCCCCGCTCTCTACCCATAGTCCTGTATCAATCCCAAACTGATCCCAATGCCCCGGTCTCTCCCCATAGTCCTGTATCAATCCTCAATCTAATCCCACTGCCCCGCTCTCTCCCCATAGTCCTGTATCAATGCAAAACTAATCTCACTGACCCCATCTCTCCCCATAGTCCTGTATCAATCCCCAAACTAATGCCACTGCACCGCTCTCTCCCCACAGTCCTGCATCAATCCCCAAACTAATCCCACTGCCCCGCTCTCTCCACATAGCCCTGTATCAATCCCCAAACTATTCCTACTGCCCCACACTCTCCACATAGCCCTGTATCAATCCCAAACTAATTCAACTGCCCCGCTCTCTTCCCATAGTCCTGTATCACTCCCCAAACTAATCCCACTGCCCCGCTCTCTCCCCATAGTCCTGTATCAATCCCCAAACTAATCCCACTGCCCCGCTCTCTCCTCACATTCCTGTATCAATCCCCAAACTAATCCCACTGACCCGCTCTCTCCCCACAGCCCTGTATCAATCCCAAACTAATCCCACTGCCCCGTTCTCTTCCCATAGTCCTGTATCAATCTCCAAACTAATCCCACTGCCCTGCTCTCTCCCCATAGTCCTGTATCAATCCCAAACTAATCCCACTGCCTCGCTCTCTCTCCATAGTCCTGTATCAATCCCAAACTAATCCCACTGCCCCGCTATCTCCCCATAATCCTGTATCTGTCCCATAATAATCCCACTGCACCACTCTCTCCCCATAGTCCTGTATCAACCCCCAAACTAAACTGACTGCCTCGCTCTCTCCCCATAGTCCGGTATCAATCCCCAAACTAATCCCACTGCCCCGCTCTCTCCCCATAGTCCTTTATCAATCTCCAAACTAATCCCACTGCCCCGCTCTCTCCCCATAATCCTGTATCAATCCCAAACTAATCCCACTGCCTCGCTCTCTCTCCATAGTCCTGTATCAATCCCAAACTAATCCCACTGCCCCGCTATCTCAACATAATCCTGTATCTGTCCCAAAATAATCTCACTGCCCCACTCACTCCCCATAGTCCTGTATCAATCCCCAAACTAATCCCACTGCCTCGCTCTCTCCCCATAGTCCTGTATCAATCCCCAAACTAATCCCACTGCCCCGCTCTCTTCCCATAGTCCTGTATCAATCCCCAAACTAATCCCACTGCCCCGCTCTCTCCCTATAGTCCTGTATCAATCCCAAACTGATCCCACTGCCCCGGCCGCTCCCCATAGTCTTGTATCAATCCCCAAACTAATCCCACTGCCCCGCTCTCTATACATAGTCCTGTATCAATGCCAAACTAATCTCACTGACCCCCTCTCTCCCCATAGTCCTGTATCAATCCCCAAACTAATGCCACTGCCCTGCTCTCTCCCCATAGTCCTGTATCAATCCCCAAACTAATCCCACTGCCCCGCTCTCTCCCCATAGCCCTGTATCAATCCCCAAACTATTCTTACTGCCCCACTCTCTCCACATAGTCCTGTATCAATCCCAAACTAATTCAACTGCCCAGCTCTCTCCCCATAGTCCTGTATCAATTCCCCAAACTAATCCCACTGCCCCGCTCTCTCCACATAGTCCTGTATCAATGCCAAACTAATCTCACTGACCCCCTCTCTCCCCATAGTCCTGTATCAATCCAGAACTAATCCCACTGCCCCGCGCTCTCCACATAGTCTTGTATCAATCTCCAAACTAATCTCACTGCCCCGCTCTCTCCCCATAGTCCTGTATCAATCCCAAACTAATCCCACTGCCTCGCTCTCTCTCCATAGTCCTGTATCAATACCAAACTAATCCCACTGCCCCGCTATCTCCCCATAATCCTGTATCTGTCCGAAAATAATCCCACTGCCCCACTCTCTCCCCATTGTCCTGTATCAATCCCCAAACTAATCTGACTGCCTCGCTCTCTCCCCATAGTCCGGTATCAATCCCCAAACTAATCCCACTGCCCCGCTCTCTCCCCATAGTCCTGTATCAATCCCCAAACTAATCCCACTGCCCCGCTCTCTCCCCACATTCCTGTATCAATCCCCAAACTAATCCCACTGACCCGCTCTCTCCCCACAGCCCTGTATCAATCCCAAACTAATCCCACTGCCCCGTTCTCTTCCCATAGTCCTGTATCAATCTCCAAACTAATCCCACTGCCCTGCTCTCTCCCCATAGTCCTGTATCAATCCCAAACTAATCCCACTGCCTCGCTCTCTCTCCATAGTCCTGTATCAATCCCAAACTAATCCCACTGCCCCGCTATCTCCCCATAATCCTGTATCTGTCCCAAAATAATCCCACTGCACCACTCTCTCCCCATAGTCCTGTATCAACCCCCAAACTAAACTGACTGCCTCGCTCTCTCCCCATCGTCCGGTATCAATCCCCAAACTAATCCCACTGCCCCGCTCTCTCCCCATAATCCTGTATCAATCCCCAAACTAATCCCACTGCCCCGCTCTCTCCCCACATTCCTGTATCAACCCCCAAACTAATCCTACTGCCCCGCTCTCTCTGCATAGTCCTGTATCAATGCCAAACTAATCTCACTGACCCCATCTCTCCCCATAGTCCTGTATCAATCCCGAACTAATCGCACTGCCCCGCTCTCTCCCCATAGTCCTTTATCAATCTCCAAACTAATCCCACTGCCCCGCTCTCTCCCCATAATCCTGTATCAATCCCAAACTAATCCCACTGCCTCGCTCTCTCTCCATAGTCCTGTATCAATCCCAAACTAATCCCACTGCCCCGCTATCTCAACATAATCCTGTATCTGTCCCAAAATAATCTCACTGCCCCACTCACTCCCCATAGTCCTGTATCAATCCCCAAACTAATCCCACTGCCTCGCTCTCTCCCCATAGTCCTGTATCAATCCCCAAACTAATCCCACTGCCCCGCTCTCTCCCCATAGTCCTGTATCAATCCCCAAACTAATCCCACTGCCCCGCTCTCTCCCCATAGTCCTGTATCAATCCCCAAACTAATCCCACTGCCCCGCTCTCTCCCCATAGTCCTGTATCAATCCCCAAACTAATCCAACTACCTACTTTCCCCCCATAGCCCTGTATCATTTGCCAAACTAATCTCACTGACCCCCTCTCTCCCCATAATCCTGTATCAATCCCGAACTAATCCCACTGCCACGCTCTCACCCCATAGTCCTGTATCAATCTCCAACCTAATCCCACTGGCCGGTCTCTCCACATAGTCCTGTATCAATCTCCAACCTAATCCCACTGCCCCGCTCTCTCCCCATAGTCCTGTATCAATCCCCAAACTATTCCTACCGCCCCACTCTCTCCACATAGCCCTGTTTCAATCCCAAACTAATTCAACTGCCCGGCTCTCTCCCCATAGTCCTGTATCAATTCCCCAAACTAATCCCACTGCCCCGCTCTTTCCCCATAGCCCTGTATCAATCCCCAAACTATTCTTACTGCCCCACTCTCTCCACATAGTCCTGTATCAATCCCAAACTAATCCCACTGCCCCGCTCTCTCCCCATAGTCCTGTATCAATCCCCAATCTAATCGTACTGTCCCGCTCTCTCCCCATAGTCATGTATCAATGCCAAACTAATCTCACTGACCCCCTCTCTCCCCATAGTCCTGTATCAATCCCAAACTAATCCCACTGCCTCGCTCTCTCTCCATAGTCCTTTATCAATCCCAAACTAATCCCACTGCCCCGCTATCTCCCCATAATCCTGTATCTGTCCCAAAATAATACCACTGCCCCACTCTCTCCCCATAGTGCTGTATCAATCCCCAAATTAATCCCACTGCCCCGCTCTCTCCACACAGTCCTGTAACAATCCCCAAACTAATCCCACTGCCCCGCTCTCTCCCCATAGTCCTGTATCAATCCCCAAACTAATCCCACTGCCCGCTCTCTCCCCATAGCCCTGTATCAATCCCCAAACTAATCGCACTGCCCCGCTCTCTCCCCATAGTCCTGTATCAATCCCCAAACTAATCCCACTACCACGCTCTCTCCCCATTGTCCTGTATCAATCCCCAAACTAATCCCACTACCACGCTCTCTCCCCATAGTCCTGTATCAATCCCCAAACTAATCCCACTGCCTTGCTCTCTCCCCATTGTCCTGTATCAATTCCAAACTAATCTCACTGACCCCCCTCTCTCCTCATAATCCTGTATCAATCCCGAACTAATCACACTGCCCCGCTCTCTCCCCATAGTCCTGTATCAATCTCCAACCTAATCCCACTGCCCCGTTCTCTCCCCATAGTCCTGTATCAATCTCCAACCTAATCCCACTGCCCCGCTCTCTCCCCATAGTCCTCTATCAATCCTCAAACTAATCCCAATGCCCCGCTCTCTCCCCATAGTACTGCATCAATCCCAAACTGATCCCACTGCCCCGGCCTCTCCACATAGTCCTGTATCAATCACCAAACTAATCACACTGCCACGCTCTCTCCCCATATCCCTGTATCAATCCCCAAACTAATCCCACTGTCCCGCTCTCTTCCCATAGTCCTGTATCAATCCCCAAACTAATCCCACTGTCCCGCTCTCTTCCCATAGTCCTGTATCAATCCCTAAACTAATCCCACTGCACCGCTCTCTACCCATAGTCCTGTATCAATCCCCAAACTAATCCCACTGCTCCGCTCTCTACCCATAGTCCAGTATCAATTCCAAACTGATCCCAATGCCCCGGTCTCTCCCCATAGTCCTGTATCAATCCCCAAACTAATCCCACTGCCCCGCTCTCTCCCCATAGTCCTGTATCAATGCAAAACTAATCTCACTGACCCCATCTCTCCCCATAGTCCTGTATCAATCCCCAAACTTATGCCACTGCCCTGCTCTCTCCCCATAGTCCTGTATCAATCCCCAAACGAATCCCACTGCCCCGCTCTCTCCACAAAACCCTGTATCAATTCCCAAACTATTCCTACTGCCCCACTTTCTCCACATAGCCCTGTATCAATCCCAAACTAATTCAACTGCCCCGCTCTCTCCCCATAGTGCTGTATCAATTCCCCAAACTAATCCCACTGACCCGCTCTCTCCCCATAGCCCTGTATCAATCCCCAAACTAATGCCACTGCCCTGCTCTCTCCCCATAGTCCTGTATCAATCCCCAAACTAATCCCACTGCCCCGCTCTCTTCCCCATAGCCCTGTATCAATTCCCAAACTATTCTTACTGCCCCACTCTCTCCACATAGTCCTGTATCAATCCCAAACTAATCCCACTGCCGCGCTCTCTCCCCATAGCCCTGTATCAATTCCCAAACTAATCCCACTGCCCCGCTCTCTCCCCATAGTCCTCTATCAATGCCTAACTAATCTCACTGACCCCCTCTCTCCCCATAGTCCTGTATCAATCCCGAACTAATCCCACTGCCCCGCTTTCTCCCCAGAGTCCTGTATCAATCTCCAATCTAATCCCACTGCCCCGCTCTCTCCCCATAGTCCTGTATCAATCCCAAACTAATCCCACTGCCTCGCTCTCTCTCCATAGTCCTTTATCAATCCCAAACTAATCCCACTGCCCCGCTATCTCCCCATAATCCTGTATCTGTCCCAAAATAATCCCACTGCCCCGCTCTCTCCCCATAGTCCTGTATCAATCCCAAACTAATCCCACTGCCTCGCTCTCTCTCCATAGTCCTTTATCAATCCCAAACTAATCCCACTGCCCCGCTATCTCCCCATAATCCTGTATCTGTCCCAAAATAATCCCACTGCCCCACTCTCTCCCCATAGTCCTGTATCAAACCCCAAACTAATCTGACTGCCTCGCTCTCTCCCCACATTCCTCTTTCAATCCCCAAACTAATCCCAATGCCCCGCTCTCTCCCCATAGTACTGTATCAATCCCAAACTGTTCCCACTGCCCCGGCCTCTCCCCATAGTCCTGTATGAATCTCCAAACTAATCGCTCTGCCCCGCTCTCTCCCCATAGCCCTGTATCAATGCCCAAACTAATCCCACTGTCCCGCTCTCTTCCCATAGTCCTGTCTCAATCCCCAAACTAATCCCACTGCACCGCTCTATACGCATAGTCCTGTATCAATCCCAAACTGATCGCAATGCCCCGGTCTCTCCCCATAGTCCTGTATCAATCCCCTAACTAATCCCACTACCCCGCTCTCTCCCCATAGTCCTGTATCAATGCAAAACTAATCTCACTGACCCCATCTCTCCCCATAGTCCTGTTTCAATCCCCAAACTTATGCCACTGCCCTGCTCTCTCCCCATAGTCCTGTATCAATCCCCAAACTAATCCCACTGCCCCGCTCTCTCCACAAAACCCTGTATCAATTCCCAAACTATTCCTACTGCCCCACTCTCTCCACATAGCCCTGTATCAATCCCAAACTAATTCAACTGTCCCGCTCTCTCCCCATAGTGCTGTATCAATTCCCCAAACTAATCCCACTGACCCGCTCTCTCCCCATAGCCCTGTATCAATCCCCAAACTAATGCAACTGCCCTGCTCTCTCCCCATAGTCCTGTATCAATCCCCAAACTAATCCCACCTACCCGCTCTCTTCCCCATAGCCCTGTATCAATCCCCAAACTATTCTTACTGCCCCACTCTCTCCACATAGTCCTGTATCAATCCCAAACTAATCCCACTGCCGCGCTCTCTCCCCATAGCCCTGTATCAATTCCCAAACTAATCCCACTGCCCCGCTCTCTCCCCATAGTCCTCTATCAATGCCAAACTAATCTCACTGACCCCCTCTCTCCCCATAGTCCTGTATCAATCCCGAACTAATCCCACTGCCCCGCTTTCTCCCCAGAGTCCTGTATCAATCTCCAATCTAATCCCACTGCCCCGCTCTCTCCCCATACTCCTGTGTCAATCCCAATCTAATCCCACTGCCTCGCTCTCTCTCCATAGTCCTTTATCAATCCCAAACTAATCCCACTGCCCCGCTATCTCCCCATAATCCTGTATCTGTCCCAAAATAATCCCACTGCCCCACTCTCTCCCCATAGTCCTGTATCAAACCCCAAACTAATCTGACTGCCTCGCTCTCTCCCCACATTCCTCTTTCAATCCCCAAACTAATCCCAATGCCCCGCTCTCTCCCCATAGTACTGTATCAATCCCAAACTGATCCCACTGCCCCGGCCTCTCCCCATAGTCCTGTATGAATCCCCAAACTAATCGCTCTGCCCCGCTCTCTTCCCATAGTCCTGTCTCAATCCCCAAACTAATCCCACTGCACCGCTCTATACGCATAGTCCTGTATCAATCCCAAACTGATCGCAATGCCCCGGTCTCTCCCCATAGTCCTGTATCAATCCCCTTACTAATCCCACTGCCCCGCTCTCTCCCCATAGTCCTGTATCAATGCCAAACTAATCGCACTGACCCCCTCTCTCCCCATAGTCCTGCATCAATCCCCAAACTAATGCCACTGCCCTGCTCTCTCCCCATAGTCCTGTATCAATCCCAAACTAATCCCACTGCCCCGCTATCTCCCCATAATCCTGTATCTGTCCCAAAATAATCCCACTGCCCCACTCTCTCCCCATCGTCCTGTATCAACCCCCAAACTAATGCCACTGCCCTGCTCTCTCCCCATAGTACTGTATCAATCCCAAACGGATCCCAATGCCCCGGTCTCTCCCCATAGTCCTGTATCAATCCCCAAACTAATCCCACTGCCCCGCTCTCTCCCCATAGTCCTGTATCAATGCAAAACTAATCTCACTGACCCCCTCTCACCCCATAGTCCTGTATCAATCCCCAAACTAATCCCACTGCCCCGCTCTCTCCACATCGCCCTGTATCAATCCCCAAACAATTCCTACTGCCCCACTCTCTCCACATAGCCCTGTATCAATCCCAAACTAATTCAACTGCCCCGCTCTCTCCCCATAGTCCTGTATCAATTCCCCAAACTAATCCCACTGACCCGCTCTCTCACCATAGCCCTATATCAATCCCCAAACTAATCCCACTGCCCCGCTCTCTTCCCATAGTCCTGTATCAATCCCCAAACTAATCCCACTGCACCGCTCTCTCCCTATAGTCCTGTATCAATCTCAAACTGATCCCACTGCCCCGGCCTCTCCCCATAGTCCTGTATCAATCCCCAAACTAATCCCACTGACCCCCTCTCTCCCCATATTCCTGTATCAATCTCAAAACGAATGCCACTGCCCTGCTCTCTCCCCATAGTCCTGTATCAATCCCCAAACTAATCCCACTGCCCCGCTCTCTCCCCATAGCCCTGTATCAATCCCCAATCTATTCTTACTGCCCCACTCTCTCCACATAGTCCTGTATCAATCCCAAACTAATCCCACTGCCCCGCTCTCTCCCTATAGTCCTGTATCAATTCCCCAAACAAATACCACTGCCCAGCTATCTCCCCATAGTCCTGTATCAATCCCAAACTGATCCCACTGCCCCGCTCTCTTCCCATAGTCCTGTATCATTCCCAAACTAATCCCACTGCCCCGATCTCTCCCCATTGTCCTGTATCAATGCCAAACTAATCTCACTGACCCCCTGTCTCCCCATAATCCTGTATCAAACCCGAATTAATCCCACTTCCCCGCTCTCTCCCCATAGTCCTGTATCAATCTCCAACCTAATCCCACTGCCCCGCTCTCTCCCCATAGTCCTGTATCAATCTCCAACCTAATCCCACTGCCCCGCTCTCTCACCATAGTCCTGTATCAATCCCCAAACTAATCCCAATGCGCTGCTCTCTCCCCATAGTCCTGTATCAATCCCAAACGGATCCCAATGCCCCGGTCTCTCCCCATAGTCCTGTATCAATCCCCAAACTAATCCCACTGCCCCGCTCTCTCCCCATAGTCCTGTATCAATGCAAAACTAATCTCACTGACCCCCTCTCACCCCATAGTCCTGTATCAATCCCCAAACTAATGCCACTGCCCTGCTCTCTACCCATAGTCCTGTATCAATCCCCAAACTAATCCCACTGCCCCGCTCTCTCCACATAGCCCTGTATCAATCCCCAAACAATTCCTACTGCCCCACTCTCTCCACATAGCCCTGTATCAATCCCAAACTAATTCAACTGCCCCGCTCTCTCCCCATAGTACTGTATCAATTCCCCAAACTAATCCCACTGACCCGCTCTCTCCCCATAGCCCTATTTCAATCCCCAAACTAATCCCACTGCCCCGCTCTCTTCCCATAGTCCTCTATCAATCCCCCAACTAATCCCACTGCCCCGCTCTCTCCCTATAGTCCTGTATCAATCTCAAACTGATCCCACCGCCCCGGCCTCTCCCCATAGCCCTGTATCAATCCCCAAACTAATCCCAATGACCCCGTCTCTCCCCATATTCCTGTATCAATCTCAAAACGAATACCACTGCCCTGCTCTCTCCCCATAGTCCTGTATCAATCCCCAAACTAATCCCACTGCCCCGCCCTCTCCCCATAGCCCTGTATCAATCCCCAAACAATTCTTACTGCCCCACTCTCTCCACATAGTCCTGTATCAATCCCAAACTAATCCCACTGCCCCGCTCTCTCCCTATAGTCCTGGATCAATTCCCCAAACTAATCCCACTGACCCGCTCTCTCCCCATAGCCCTGTATCAATCCCCAAACTAATCCCACTGCCCCGCTCTCTTCCCATAGTCCTCTATCAATCCCCAAACTAATACCACTTCCCAGCTATCTCCCCATAGTCCTGTATCAATCCCAAACTGATCCCACTGCCCCGGCCTCTTCCCATAGTCCTGTATCATTCCCAAACTAATCGCACTGCCCCGCTCTCTCCCCATAGTCCTGTATCAATGCCAAACTAATCTCACTGACCCCCTCTCTCCCCATAGTCCTGTATCAATCCCGAACTAATCCCACTGCCCTGCTCTCTCCCCATAGTCCTGTATCAATCTCCAAACTAATCCCACTGCCCCGCTCTCTCCCCATAGTCCTGTATCAATGCCAAACTAATCCCACTGCCTCGCTCTCACTCCATAGTCCTTTATCAATCCCAAACTAATCGCACTGCCCCGCTATCTCCCCATAATCCTGTATCTGTCCCAAAATAATCCCACTGTCCCACTTTCTCCCCATAGTCCTGTATCAACCCCCAAACTAATCTGACTGCCTCGCTCTCTTCCCACATTCCTGTATCAATCCCCAAACTAATCGCACTGCCCCGCTCTCTCCACATAGCCCTGTATCAATCCCCAACTAATCCCACTGTCCCGCTCTCTTCCCATAGTCCTGTCTCAATCCCCAAACTAATCC